>NC_081387.1:16601908-16901908 GCF_030684315.1 Stegostoma tigrinum | reverse complement strand
GTTCAATTCCAGCCTCGGGTGGCTTTCTCCCCATGTCTGCACCCAGAATGGACCCACGCAAAAGATGTTTCAGAGCTGGTAGGAACTGCAGATGCTGGAGAATCTGAAATAACAAGGTGTGGAGCTGGATGTACGCAGCAGGCCAAGCAGCATCAGAGGAGCAGGAAAGCTGACACTGCTTGGCCCGCTGCGTTCATCCAGCTCCACACCTTGTTATCCCACGCAAAGATGTGCGGGTTAGTTGGACTGGCCATGCTACATTGACAATAGTGGCTAGGCAATGTGAGCCAGGCAGGGTTACATGGATAGGGTAGAGGGTGGGACTAGATTGGATGGTCTTCAGAGGGTCAGTGTGGACTCAAATGGGCCAAATGGCCTGCTTCCAAACATGACAGATAATGTCCGTGTTAAATTGCTGTTTCCACCTGGAACGAGCAAGTGTCAGCTCTGAACCTTTTCCCCGCATCTGTTCTCATTCACATCTTTTCTCCACCAATTAGCTCTTACAAGTTCCTCTGCCACACTTGAAAAGGAGGAGCTCAGCTGTCCACGGAATTGGCTGAATGGTTTGACTCACCGTAAACAGGAAGCAAATATGTATTATTCTTCTTGCTGACAGGGTTTTCCACAGCGCAAGTGTAGATGCCACAGTCGGATTTTTTGGCTGCAGAAATAATCAATCTGCTGTTGTTTTGCAGTAACAGGAAGTGCTGATTATCGGGTAACAAAGTGCCATCTTTCCACCACAGAATGGAAGTTGCATTCCCCCGAAGCACTTGACAAGTCAGTTCAATGGTTGTATCCACAAAGGAGGAATTACTGAAGATCAACGGTTTCGACAGCGGTTCTGTGGGGGCGAATGAATGAACAGATGAACGGCTAAGTGCGATGACAGCCGCCAGCACCGTCCTTTCTCCAGCTTACCTGCTGCTCAAATCCTCAGCCGTCTCCTTACGGAGGCCAGCGGAAATTTCCCCTCCCTGGAAGCGGTTGTGAGAAAAGATGTTGAGTTGACCCTGGCAAAGTTTTTGAAACCCTTCTCTCCAATTAAAGTGTTTGAGGCACTTTGCAACTCGCCACCAGGTCATGCCCCCAAAGTGGTCAATTAAAAATGACCCAAGGGTCTCAACTCACCATTTCTCCCAAATTACCTGGAATCGCAGCATGTTGGAACCTGGGAAAGGGGCTGGTTTCCTAACCATTGCTAATTTATGCTCTCAACTACCTCCTCTGTTATTCCCTCTCTTAACTATGGTGGGCTACTAAATACTACAGGAGGACAGGCAGATGCCAGCTAATGTGAAAAAAATGCAAGGTCATTGTGAGAAAATAAACAGTGGAAGGGAAGTGAGAAATAAGAAGCTGCTGGAGAAACTCAGCAGGTCTGGCAGCATCTGTGGAGAAAAAAAATGGAATCAATGATTCAGGTCAAGTGACCTTTAAGGGCTTCATCGCTGTTTTTGTTTCAGATTTTCAGCATCCTCAATTCTTGGTTTTAGTTTAGTGGGAGAAAACGTGCGTCACGGTGGCTCAGTGGTTAGCCAGGGACCTGGGTTTAATTCCACCCCTGGGGCGACTGACTGTGTGGAGTTTGCACATTCTCCCCGTGTCTGCATGGGTTTCCTCTGGGTGCTCCGGTTTCCTCCCACAGTCCAAAGATGTGCAGGCTAGGTGGATTGGCCATGAAAAATCACCCATAGTGGCCAGGAATGTGTAGATTAGGCGGGTTGTTCCAAGGGTCAGCATTGACTTGTTGGGCAGAAGGGCCTGTTTCCACACTGTAGCGATTCTATGATTCTATTAGGTCACATTGTGGCTATGCAGGACATTGGTGAGGCCACATTCAGCATATGGCATACAATTCTGGCCTCCCTGCTATAGGAAAGATGTTGCAAAACTTGAAAAGGTTCAGGAAAGATTTACAAGGATGTTGCCTGGGTTGTAGGGTTTGAACTATAGGTACAGGGTGAATATTTTCTTTGGAGCATTGGAGGCTGAGCGATGACTTCAGAGGCTTATAGAATAATGAGGGGCATAGATAGGGCGAATAGTCAAGATCTGTTTCTGAGGATAGGGAAGCCCATAACTAGAGGAGCATAGGTTGAAGGTGAGAGGGGGAAGATTTAAAAGGGAACCAAGGGGAAAATGTTTCATGCTAAAGGTTGCGTGGGTATGGAATGAGCTGCCAGAGGAAGTGGTGGCTGGTACAATTACAATGTTTACAATGCATCCAGCTGGGTGTATGAACAGGAAGGGATCCTGGGACAAGCAAAGCAGAGACAAGCACGGGAATTCCTAGAAGCATGGTACTCCGTGAAGAAAGCCATCAACAAACAGAGATTGACCCTGTATTCACTCCACTGTGAAAGAAAACCGGAAGTGAGGTAATCCAGCTCCACGGACCCCAGAGTTTAAAGGACACGTGGGAAAACATAGCAGCACTTAATTGGAGGCTGCACTGATGATGATACCCAGCAGGGTAATGAAACATCTGCGGAACAGCGAACCAGCTCAGCGAGCCAACCAACCTCAACATCCACAAGCCAGGCCTCAAATCTTAAGACATAAATGAATGGCATCCCAAGCCTTCTATCACCACATGAGTAGTATAACAGGACTAAAGAGATGAATGGGGCCAAGTACAGGTCAAAAGGAAGGAAGGAAATAAAAAAGTATAGATGATATTAATTAAATACTTTGCATCTGTCCTAATGGAGGAAGAGAATACTACCCCAGCATCGTGAAAGCGAATATCATTAAAGCACAGGGTGTGCTAAAAATTGATAAATAACTACCAGAAATTGATAAAATTAAAAGCAGAATTGTAAAGTTACCAGAGATAGTAGGAACTGCCAATGCTGATCTGAGATAACACGGTTAGAGCTGGATGAACACAGCAGGCCAAGCAGCAGGAAAGCTTGACGTTTCGGGTTGGGACCCTTGTAAAGTTACCAGGACTGGATGGAGCTGCATGCAACAAAATATGGGGAATGAAGGTTGGAAATGACAGAGGCTCTGGTCCAAGGGTTCTTACATACAGAACTGGTATCAGTGGATTGAGGAATTTCAAATTCTACCTTCTGTTCAAAATAAAAGGCTGCAATGATAAACTCAGGTTCATCGGTTTAACCTCAGTGGTGGTGGAGCAGTTAGAAATAGTCTCCAAGTGACTGTCAAATTTATCTTGGGCTCAGGGTGGGTTAATTGTTTTCTTCAATTAGGAGAAGTGGGTCTCACTAGCTAGCCAACATTCTCTCGGAAGGGGAATGAAGAAAGGTTGATACAGACTTGTTAAGAGCACATTCATGTTCAATGAGCTTAATTTGTATTTCTAATAAATTTCGTGTTGTAAATAGAGTCCATAGAGATATACAGCACTGAAACAGAACCTTCGGTCCAACCAGCTCATGCCGACCATAACCCAAAATAAAGTAGTCCCACCATCTTGTTCCTGGTCCATATACCTCCAAACATTTCCTATTCATGTACTTATTTAAGTGTCTTTTTAAAGTGTTTTCCAGCGCCCTCATCCACCACTTGCTCAGGAAGCTCATTCCACACGTGAACCACCCTGTGTGAAGGGTTTGTTAAATGTTTCTCCTCTCACCTCCTCCTTCCACTCTTTAAAAACAACCCACCATCTTATAAAGATACCAACCATTAACCCTATCTATACCCCTCATGATTTCACAAATCTCTATAAAAATCTCCACTTCCTACGCTCCAGTGAAAAAGTCCCTGCCTTTCTTTATAACTCAAACCTTCCATACCCAACAACATCCTGGCAAATCTCTTCTGAATCCTCTTGAGCTTAATAAAGCATTTGATAAGGGGGCCACACAACAGACTTATTAGCAAACTAAAGCCCAGAGGTCAGAGTTCACATAGAAACAACATACCCAGAGGGACAGCAAACAGTAGTAGTGAGCAGTTCGCTTTTTTGGACTGGGTGAAGTTTTACTGTGGAGGAACCCCAGGGGTTCCTTCTTGGACACACTGCATTCCTCAGTCATATTAAAAACCTAGATTTGGATCGTACAGGGCATATTCTGCAGATGACAAAAAACATGAAAGTATTGCAAACGGTCATCAAGAGTAGGCAAGCTGGTGGGCGGCATGGGAGCCGTCAGAATGCCGAGATGCTCAAGAACATCCGTGCTCCTGTTTCAATTCGAGAGCAGGACGGTTACTGGCAGACAAAGTGCCAACCTCATCTTTAGCTAATGACTTCACTACATATCCCATTGACTTAGGGTGAGCGTAGAAAAAAAAAACACACAGCCCATTCCTCAACTAGAATCATCATGGAGCAGACAATAGGCTTGCTGAAGATGAGGCTTCAGTGCTTGGACTGGAAATGGGAAAACTTTGCAATACACTCCATACAGACTCCGCTACATAATCTCAGCCTGCCATACTGCACACAATTGCAGGAGCGAAAAAGCGAGGGGATGGATGGAGGCCAGGCTCCGCTACATAATCTCAGCCTGCCATTCTGCACACAATTGCAGGAGCGAAAAAGCGAGGGGATGGATGGAGGCCAGGCTCCGCTACATAATCTCAGCCTGCCATTCTGCACACAATTGTGGGAGCGAAAAAGCGAGGGGATGGATGGAGGCCAAAGAGCTGGGAATTGTGGCGCAGTCTGAGGAAAATGAGGACACTGAGCAGGAAGAATGTAGCATAAAATTACAAAGGGATACTGACTGAAAAAAAAATGAATAGACCCAATTGTGGCAGATGGAGTTGAGTGCAAGCAAGTGTGAAGTTATCCATTTTGGGATAGATCAAGGTAGTGTTCAGTTGATATGAAATTAATTACATCGGACGTCCAAAGAGACTTGGCGGGGGGCGTTTCACATGCATAGATCTGTAAAATGTCACTGACAGATACAGGAAATAATCAAGGAAGTTAATGGAATGCTGGTCTTTATGGCTAGAGCATTAGAGTACAAGGATACAGAACTATGCTGCAGTCAACCAAAACCCTGGTTAGACGCCACTTGGGAGTACTAATAGTAAATGTGGGCAGCACGCCTTAGGAAAACTCTACTGGGTCTCAGAGGGACTACAATGTAGATTTTCCTTACTTCTCCACTTCAAAGCATCTCCCTGATACTTAGTTCAAATCTTCTGGCATAATTTAACTCATAATTGCAAATTTAGATTCAAGCCATTTTACACTAAAATCAGAGGAACATTTTAACATTACAGAGAATAAAAACAGTGGAATTCTACTGTCAGCAACTGTGGCTGCTGGGTCAATTAGGATTTGCAAGATTGAGATCAACAGGAATTTCGGAAGGGTAATGAATGTGGAAGATAAGGGCCAAAGACAGGTAAATGGAGGTGTGGTACAGTACAGACCAAACGTGATTTAAGAGTATGACAAACAGGATTGAGGGACTGAACAACAATCGCATTCTTATTGACCGACATTCTGAATAGTTCTTATGCTGAAATGTGTATCAGTTCCAAATCAGGAAAAGTATTGAAAACACTTACCAATGACTTGCAAATCTGTAGTCCACTTCTTTTGTCCATCTACAAAAATGGCAAAAATGCCTTGGTCACTGGATTTTAAATTCTCTAAAATCAAGGACCCATTCGATGTATTAAAATGTAAACGAGATCTAAAGCGTTCATTTGGTTCTGCTTTTGTGTAATTTGGCACATAATCCAGAATATTTACAGGCTTCCCATTGCTGCCAGTGTATGTCCATAAAACTTCTCTGTTGCTGAGATTAGCTTCACACTCAGGATCCAGTAAAACTGACAAACCAATAGCACCAAATGTACGGTCCTTTCCATCTGAACAACATAAAACAAAAAAGTTAACTTTTTAAATTGTGGCAGCATTGAAATACTATATCAAAACGCATTGTGGAGGAAAATTACTGCAATGGGAGACGGTTAATTCACAGCTTGACTGACAGCGTCAATGTTTCTCCATTTTATGCCCCTTGAATATTTGGCAGGTTTGAAATGCTGTTAGGCATCGTCCACCATGGAGACAGATATATTTGTTCCCCTTCTCTGCTAATTCCTGCTTCGCCATTTTTATTGTCCTAGCCTCATTCTCCAAGAACTATGTTCACTGTGCTCTTTCTGTGTCATTTTGGCCTTTCTCTCACTTTTTTGTCTTATACTTAAAAGGAAGCTCATACTATTCTATTCCCCCCCACCCCGCCAAATATTACTTGTCAGTTTGCTCTCAGTTTATTTTCTCCCTCTATATTACATTTTTTTTGGTCACCCATTTATAGATCCTCCCAATTCTCTAGCTTACCACTGTGTTTTGCCACATGCTACTTTTTTTTTCTCCTTTCAATACGATACTGTACTATCCTTAACTTCATTAGTTAACCATGATTGGTTTATACCCTTTCTAGAATCCTTCTTCCTCACTGGGATATATCTTTGTTGTCATGACCTTTTTAAAACATCTGCCATTGCTCTTCAGCAGTCTTTTAAACTCCTTTCTCAGTCCACTCCAACCTACACTGCCCTCACTCCTTAATTAGCCCTATTTAAGCTTAATACAATCACTTCTGACCCAGGTTTCTCAATCTCCTGAATACAAAAAGCAAACATGCAATTTAATTGAAAAATAAACATTCAAGAAGATGGGGGTATTAGACAGAGAGAAACTGTATCCTCTGGTAGGAGAGCCAAGAGCAGGGAGACAAAGTATTAAATTGAAACTTAGGCGTTTGGAAACCTGGTAACAGTTTTCTCTGAGTTTAAAAAAAATCTGTTCGAGCAGGGAGTAAATTGAAAATTTCAAAATTGTGATTACTAAATTTTTGATAGACTGCAATATCAATGTCTAGTGAACCAAACCAGGTAAGTGGTGTTACAGTACAGAGCAATCATTATCAAACTGAATAGTGGGGACAATCTCATGGGAGGCTGGAGACCATGCCTGCTAAAATTACTTCCATGGAAACGCTCAGCACTGTTTTTTCAGCTGAGCTTTTCTGGCAACTTCTGTTTTTGTTCTGGATTTGCAACATCTACAGTTCGTTTGGTTTTTATTTAAATTTTCCTCATTTTGCCCTTAAATAATTGATTCCTGCTGCGATCCATGTTTAAGATTCCTGAGGAAATGGGAATCATTTCTTTGCATGATTCAGTGAAGGCCCTTCTGAAATCTGGGTATTTTATTTGGAATCTGAATGTCACCAACTAATCCCTTAGAACCTGCCTGTCCCTGGCCTGAGGTCTGGCACCTCCATAGTGGTTTAAGGAAGTTTATCTGGAAAAAAAATCACATGGATTGGGGATATTATTTCCAGTAGGAATCAAAGAAACAAGAGCAGGAGGAAGTCATTTAGCTCCTCCAGCCTGCCATGCTATTCAATAAGACAGCAGGGGGAGGGGGTGGTGGGCACAGTGGCTAGCGCTGCTGTCGTTCAACTCCACCCTCAGGCAACTGTCTGTGTGGAGTTTCCACATTCTCCCCGTGTCTGCGTGGGTCTCCTCTGGGTGCTCCAGTTTCCTCCCACAGTCCAAAGATGTGGAGGTTAGATGGATTGGCTATGCTAAATTGCCTGTAGTGTCTGGGGATGGGTCTGGGTGGGATACTCTGAGGGTCAGCATGGACTTGTTGAGCTGAAGGGCCTGGTTCCATACTGTAGGGATTCTATGATCCATGTGTCGCAATCTATCCATGGTCTGACCCTCCCCATTATCTCTAACCATTTCCAGATCTGTAACTTGGCAAATACAGCACTTCTCTAAATTTGGTTCTTGCATACCCCTGGCAGTTCTGATTTTCCATTGCCTTTAGGCCCCAATCGCTGATATCCCCTCCATAAAACATATCAAACCTGTGTAAGCAATGTTCCCTCTTCAGTCACAGCTTCAAAACAATTCAATGGGCACACTGACACCATTCCCAGGCTTGAATTCCGGTCTCAGAAATCACAGCCGTGTACAGACATTGGAAATCCATGCAGAAGAAAACAAAATTGTGTACTTTGAACGTACAGAAAATTTGCAAGTTATCTTCCCAAAACCTTGCACGTTCTGACATTGAGACCATGCAACACAGGAGCAAAACTCTGCCGTTCTGCCCAATCGAGACTGCTCCACCATTTAATAAGGTCATGGCTGATCAGGTAAACCTCAACCCCACTCTCTCGAGTTGGCCCCATAACCCCTGATTTCCTTGCAGATTCAAAATCTGTCTCAACCTTGAATATATTTGAGTTCTCAGCTTTGACAGCCATCTGTGATAAAGAATTCTAACGATTGACTTTTCTCTCAGAAAGAAAAAAAATTGTTCTCATTGGTCTTAAAAGTGTAACCCCCTTATTCTGAACTGATGCCCTCTGGTCCGAGACACACACTCACAAGGAGAAACAACCTGTCCACATCTACCCTGCGCAGAGATAGATCGAGGCTGAAACTGATGTGGAGACGCATATGGTTTTATTGCAGCAAAAGGTGGGAACACCTGAAGATATAGGCACCGGGATGAAGCCATTAAAACTGGGGAAGAGAGATAGTAGGAACTGCAGATGCTGGAGAATCCAAGATTACTACGTGTAGAGCTGGATGAACACAGCAGGCCAAGCAGCATCTTAGGAGCAGGAAAGCTGACGTTTTGGGTTTGAAGGGTCTAGGCCCAAAACGTTTGCTTTCCTTCTCCTAAGATGCTGCTTGGCCTGCTGTGTCACTCCAGCTCTACACCTTATTGAAACTGGGGGATACTCAGGTGGCTAGATTTGGCAGAGCACAGATATTAGACACTGACCCAGCAGCAAGGATCCTCCTCAAGACAACAAAATGTGAGGCTGGATGAACACAGCAGGCCAAGCAGCATCTCAGGAGCACAAAAGCTGACGTTTCGGGCCTAGATCCTTCATCAGAGAGGGGGATGGGGTGAGGGTTCTGGAATAAATAGGGAGAGAGGGGGAGGCGAACCGAAGATGGAGGGAAAAGAAGATAGGTGGAGAGAGTATAGGTGGGGAGGTAGGGAGGGGATAGGTCAGTCCAGGGAAGACGGACAGGTCAAGGAGGTGGGATGAGGTTAGTAGGTAGGAGATGGGGGTGCGGCTTGGGGTGGGAGGAAGGGATGGGTGAGAGGAAGAACAGGTTAGGGAGGCAGAGACAGTTTGGACTGGTTTTGGGATGCAGTGGGTGGAGGGGAAGAGCTGGGCTGGTTGTGTGGTGCAGTGGGGGGAGGGGACGAACTGGGCTGGTTTTGGGATGCGGTGGGGGAAGGGGAGATTTTGAAGCTGGTGAAGTCCACATTGATACCATTGGGCTGCAGGGTTCCCAAGCGGAGTACGAGTTGCTGTTCCTGCAACCTTCGCGTGGCATCATTGTGGCAGTGCAGGAGGCCCATGATGGACATGTCATCTAAAGAATGGGAGGGGGAGTGGAAATGGTTTGCAACTGGGAGGTGCAGTTGTTTGTTGCGAACCAAGTGGAGGTGTTCTGCAAAGCAGTCCCCAAGCCTCCGCTTGGTTTCCCCAATGTAGAGGAAGCCACACCGGGTACAGTGGATGCAGTATACCACATTGGCAGATGTGCAGGTGAACCTCTGCTTAATGTGGAAAGTCATCTTGGGACCTGGGATAGGGGTGAGGGAGGAGGTGTGGGGGCAAGTGTAGCATTTCCTGCGGTTGCAGGGGAAGGTGCCGGGTGTGGTGGGGTTGGAGGGTAGTGTGGAGCGAACAAGAGAGTCACGGAGAGAGTGGTCTCTCCGGAAAGCAGACAGGGGTGGGGATGGAAAAATGTCTTGGGTGGTGGGGTCGGATTGTAGATGGCGGAAGTGTCCGAGGATGATGCGTTGTATCCGGAGGTTGGTGGGGTGGTGTGTGAGAACGAGGGGGATCCTCTTTGGGCGGTTGTGGCGGGGGCGGGGTGTGAGGGATGTGTTGCAGGAAATACAGGAGACGCGGTCAAGGGCGTTCTCGACCACTGTGGGGGAAAAGTTGTGGTCCTTGAAGAACTTGGACATCTGGGATGTGTGGGAGTGGAATGTCTTATCGTGGGAGCAGATGCGGCGGAGGTGGAGGAATTGGGAATAGGGGATGGAATTTTTGCAGGAGGGTGGGTGGGAGGAGGTGTATTCTAGGTAGCTGTGGGAGTCGGTGGGCTTGAAATGGACATCGGTTACAAGCTGGTTGCCTGAGATGGAGACTGAGAGATCCAGGAAGGTGAGGGATGTGCTGGAGATGGCCCAGGTGAACTGAAGGTTGGGGTGGAAGGTGTTGGTGAAGTGGATGAACTGTTCGAGCTCCTCTGGGGAGCAAGAGGCGGCGCTGATACAGTCATCAAAGTACCGGAGGAAGAGGTGGGGTTTGGGGCCTGTGTAGGTGCGGAAGAGGGACTGTTCCACGTAACCTACAAAGAGGCAGGCATAGCTGGGGCCCATGTGGGTGCCCATGGCCACCCCCTTCGTCTGTAGGAAGTGGGAGGAGTCAAAAGAGAAGTTGTTGAGGGTGAGGACGAGTTCGGCTAGGCAGGTGAGGGTGTCGGTGGAGGGGGACTGGTCGGGCCTGCGGGACAGGAAGAAGCGGAGGGCCTTGAGGCCATCTGCATGTGGAATGCAGGTGTGTAGGGACTGGGCGTCCATGTGAAGATGAGGTGTTGGGGGCCAGCGAATTGGAAGTCCTGGAGGAGGTGGAGTGCGTGGGTGGTGTCACGGACGTAGGTAGGGAGTTCCTGGACCAAAGGGGAGAAAATGGAGCCCAGATAGGTGGAGATGAGTTCGGTGGGGCAGGAGCAGGCTGAGATGATGGGTCGACCAGGGCATGCAGGTTTGTGGATTTTGGGAAGGAGATAGAAACGGGCCGTGCGGGGTTGGGGAACAATGAGGTTGGAGGCTGTGGGTGGGAGGTGCCCTGAGGTGATGAGGTCATGAATAGTGTTGGAGATGATGGTTTGGTGCTCGGGTGTGGGGTCATGATCGAGGAGGCGGTAGGAGGTGGTGTCGGAGAGTTGGCGTCTGGCCTCGGCGATGTAGAGGTCAGTGCGCCATACTACCACTGCGCCACCCTTGTCCGCGGGTTTGATGGTGAGGTTGGGGTTGGAGCGGAGGGAGTGGAGGGCTGCCCGTTCTGCGGGGGAGAGGTTGGAGTGGGTGAGAGGGGTGGAGAGGTTGAGGCGGTTAATGTCTTGACGGCAGTTGGAGATGAAGAGGTCGAGGGAAGGTAGGAGGCCTGGGGGTGGTGTCCGGGAGGAGGACTTGTGTTGGGAGCGGGTGAAGGGGTCAGTGGAGGGAGGGTTAGGCTCCCAGTTGAAGAAGTAGGCGTGGAGGCGAAGACGGCGGAAAAACTGCTCTATGTCCAACCGTGATTGGTATTCGTTGATGTGTGGTTGTAGGGGGACAAAGGTGAGCCCCTTGCTTCGGACTGACCGTTCGTCCTCAGTCAGTGGGAGGTCTGGGGGGATGGTGAAGATGCGGCAGGGCTCAGTGTGGCTGTCTCCTCTGGGGTTGCTGGCTGTGGAGGTTGTGGGCGGAGCAATGAGGTCGTTGGCCGTGGGCAGGGTTCCGTCGGCGGTTGGAGGAGCGGGGTGGGCGGCAGCAGCTGCGGTGAGGGTGGTTTCTGAGGTGTTGTCACTGGGAGTGGAGGCGGTGACTGCAGCAGCGGTCCCGGAAGTGGTGTGGCCGGCGGAGGCGGATGTGACATCATCGGTGGGGTCTCCGGCCGTGTCCTCATGGTCAACGGCGGCGGAGGGGCAGGGACAGACCACCATCACCATCCCTGGATATGTCCTGTCCCACCGGCAGGGCTGGTGATATGACCGTGGTATGCAGTCGAGAGGGAGTTGCTCTGGGAGTCCGCAACATTGACTCCTGACGCCTTATGGCTTCAGGTCAAACATGTGCAAGGAAACCTCCTGCGGATTACCATGTGGTGTCCTCCCTCGGCTGGTGAATCTGTAATCCTCCACGTTGAGCAATACTTTGGAGGCAGCACTGAAGGTGGCAAGGTGACAAAATGTACTCTGGGTGAGGGATTTCAATGTCCATCAACAAGAGTGGCTCAGCAACAGCACTATCGATTGAGCTGGTCGGGTCCTAAAGGACATAGCTGCTAGATTGGGTCTGCGGCAGGTGGTGAGGGAACCAACAAGAGGGATGAACACATTTCACCTCATCCTCACCAATCTCCCAGCTGCAGATGTATCTGTCCATGACAGCATCAGTAAGATTGGCCGTTGCACAGTCCTGGTGGAGACAAAATCTCATCTTCACATTAAAAATATCCTCTACTGTTTTGTGTGGCACTATCATTGTATTAAATGGGACAGGCTTCAAAAAGATATAGGAACTCAAGACTGGGCATCCATGAGGCCATCAACAGCAGCAGAATTGCACTCCAGCACAATCTGTAACCTCATGGTCCAGCATATCTCCCACTCAACCATTACCATCAAGCCAGGGGATCAACCCTGGTTCATTGGAGAGCATAGGAGGGCATGCGGGGAGCAGCATGAGGCATACCTGAAGATGAGGTGTCAACCTGGTGAAGCCAGCAAACAGGAATACTTGCAGGGCAAACAGCAAGTGACAGAGTTAAGCAATCTCACAACTGACAGATCAGATCTAAACTCTGGAGTTCTGCTGCGTACAGTCACGAATGGTGACTCACTGGAGAAGAAGGCCCTACAAATATTGCCATTGTCAGTGATGGAAGATCCAAACATATCAGTGAAAGATAAGGCTGAAACATTCACAATAATATTCATCCAGAAGTGCCGAACAGATGATCCATTTCAGTCTCCTCCCATGCTCCCTGGCATCACAGATACCAGTCTTCAGCAAATTCGATTGACCCCATGTGACGTCAAAACTGCTTGGAGAGACTAGATACGGTAAAAGCCATGGGCCATGACTTGCCATACCCCTGGCCCAGCTGCTCCAGTACAGCTACAATGCTGGCATCTACCAGACAATGTGGAAATTGCCCTGGCATATCCTGTACATAAAAAGCAGGGCAAACCCAAACTGGCCAATTATCGTCCCATCAGCCTGTGCCTGATCATCAGTAAAGTGATGGAAGGTGTCATCAACAGAAATAAAAATCCCATGCAATGCCACACCTGTGCAAAATCAGGGGGGCTTCAAACAAAAAGACTGAAAAGGAAATGACAGCTGGCTACCGAATCACACTCCCAAGAGGAGGCCAGCTCCTTCAGGGTTTAGGAAGGGGCTAGGCCTGAAACGTCAGCTTTTGTGCTCCTGAGATGCTGCTGGGCCTGCTGTGTTCATCCAGCCTCACATTTCATTATCCTTCAGGCATATTTCTGTTTTCTCCTTTTGGGGAAGGAACAGAAAACAGGGAGTTCAACCTTGATCTAGGTGTGATCATGGCCTGACATTCTAGTGTGTGAATGAGAGTGGTTTGAGTGGCTTCTTCACTATCCTGCACCTCGACTCTCTTGTTCCTTTTGTTAAACCTCCTTTCATCTGAACCCTTCCCTCCCCCATTCATTAGTTTGGAACCCTGATTGTATTATACACTGCCATGTTGTATTGCTGTACTTGCAGCTTTATACAGACAGCAGGCATTGCATCCCTTACCTTGGGAGATTATACTGAATTCTCTTGTTTGCAGCCATTAAAATATTCTTGTTGGTGCAGTGTACATTCCCTAATGTAGAGGTCTGCAAAACCTTAAAATCATGCCAGTTTTGACCACTCCAATTAACATCTGTGCACAAGTGAGATTGTTTCATTTTAAAATAGGGGATGCCTTTTTTGCATGCCCCTGGTGCAATTTCCCTTCTTCCTCACCCCCCTTAATTCTAACCCTCCATCTTCACCTGAATAATACCTTTGTTAGTGACCACTCCCCAAATACAATCACATGCACACACACACGGCCATTATACAATGGAGATCCCCTGGTTTGTAGCGAAATTCAGCAGCTAAAAATTCTGGGCGTTTCTTTTCTGAGATGTCCAGCAGCTTTCAGGTTATAACAGTTCGTCACAGACTGTTACTTTAAACGTGAAAAGTTTAGAACTCTTGAAAGCAAGTAGAATGTCATTTTCTTTAACCAGTCTGGATAGCTGAATTATTTTTTAAAAAAACATAAAAATTCAAAGCACTTCAAGAGCTGGAAATCTAGAAGAAAAGCATAAAATACTCGAAATGAGAATAAAAGGTTTAAAAGTCAACAACATTGGTCTCTCCACATTACGTATTTCCTGCTTTTCATTGCCGAGTTGTTTATGTAGTTGTACAGCACAGAAACAGACCCTTTGATAACCTTGAGCATGCCAACTGAGTTTCCCAAACTAAACTAGTCCCACTTGCCTATGTTTGGCCCACATCCCTCCAAACCTTTTCTATTCATGCATTTGTCAAAATGTCTTTTAAATGTTGTAACTGTAACTCCGTCTACCACTTCCTCTGGCAGTTCATTCCACACACAAACCACCCTCATGAAAAAGGTGCCCCTCAGGTCCCACTTAAATCTTTTCCCCCTCACCTTCAAATCATGTCCTTTGCTTTTGAACTTCCCCACCCTAGGGAAAAGACCTTTGCTAATCACTTTAACTATACCCCTCATGAACCTCTATAAGGGCACCCCTCGACCTTCTACGCTCCACTGAAAAAAGTCCCAGCCCATCCAGCCTCTCCTTATAACTCAAACCCTCCAGGCCTGGTAACATCCTTGTCAATACTTTCTGTGCCCTCTGCAATTTAATAATATCCTTTCCATAGCAGGGCAACCAGAAATGTGCAGTGTACTCAAAAGTGACCTCATCAACATCTGTACATGCAACATGAAGTTTCAGCTCCTTCATTAGTTTTGCGTATATGAACTATCCTACTCGCAACACATTAATTAAGAGACACGCTGGACTTTATTCTTCCCCAGGGCAATCTGCTCTTAACTCTGGCCAGAGGAAACGCAAGTGTAGACCCATTTGACGTCGGTACCTTTGCATTTTAATGTAGCCCTGAGCTCGTTAACGACAGTTGTCGGAAATACAGAAGGACACTACACGAGAGACGAGAGTGTGCACAGCCATTCTAACAAAGAACCACCATCCTGAAATGTTACATGGCACTGATTTTCTTGGAATCGGATTGCCTGCCTGCCTCTGGCATTTTTTTCAGAAAGAGATAGGTATTCATTCCTGATATAGACCACCCGTTCCAATAAACAGTCACAAAACTCTACAGTATCAAATCAGCCAACTCTGTTGCATGATGTGATCCTCGATGAGTCATAGCTCACGATCAAACCACATACCCCCAAGGGAATCATGAACCACAGGACCTTCTTGAAAAGCAAGTTTAAAATCTTGCATAATAAGATAATAAAATGTGTGGCTGGATGAACACAGCAGGCCAAGCAGCATCTCAGGAGCACAAAAGCTGATGTTTCGGGTCTTGGATTCTCCAGCATCTGCAGTTCCCATTATCTCTTTAAAATCTTGCATCCATTCCTGTCATATCTCCTACTCCCCTTTATATCTCCTGTTCCTCCTCACAATTTCCAGGTTGCAGAACTCATATATTTCCCCAGATCCTCCAAATTTTAGGCCTCATTTCTATCAATCTCCCAACCCTGTATCTTCCATCCTCCAACAAACCTCCTAACCCCCTCAAATACTTCATGTAGCAGGCTCTCATATCTCTCATTCCCCTTCATATCATAGGCCCTCACATTTCCCATTCCCCTCTTATCACAGACCCTCATATATGCTCGAATTGTCAGCCTTCCTGCTCCTCTGATGCTCCTTGGCCTGCTGTGTTCATCCAGCTCTACACCTTGTTATCTCAAATTCTCCAGCATCTGCAGTTCCTGCTATCTCTCTCTCCCTCATATATGCCACTTTTTTATTCTCTATAACCCTAATATCTCTCATGTTCTCTCATAGCTCCCATTCCCTCTCATATGTCTCATGTTCCCTCAGATCATCCAAATCCCAGGCCGTCAGATCTCCCACATTCTCTCATCTTTCCTGTGCTGACTCTATGACCCCTCAGTGATTACAGTGTGCTTATCCTGATGTTGTAACCATTGCAGATCGGTGGATTCACACCATAATGTTGGTTACACAAAGGGTTTTGCCTCTATTTGTGCACAGGAAGACTCATATTCCTGCCTGCAACACACAGATTCACATTCACACACACAGACAATCATGTAAACTCGCTACATGCTCATGGACTCACATCCATATATACATAATGACACAGTTACACCTTGGGATATAGTTAAATGAACAGACAGTCACACAGAGAGTTATTTTTCCCTAAATTTATAGAACCTGAAGCTATTTGAGTGGCACGGTGGTTCAGCGGTTAGCACTGCGGCCTCACAGCGCCAGGGACCCGGGTTTGATTCCACTGTCAGGTGACTGTCTGTGTGGAGTTTGCACATTCTCCCCGTGTCTGCATGGGTTTCCTCCGGGTGCTCTGGTTTCCTCCCGCAGTCCAAAGATGTGCAGGTTAGGTGGATTGGCCTTGCTAAATTACCCATACTGTTCAGGGATGTGTAGATTAGATGGGTTACAGGGGGATGGGCCTGGGTGCAATACTCTGAGGGTTAGTGTGGACTTGTTGGGCAGAAGGGCCTGTTTCCACACTCAGCACTACCTTCTGTTCTCTTATTCTGGATGCTATCTGTTTGTTGGAACAATGTCATACTTTGTCAGTCTCTGTGCTTATGCATATCACTGAGCCAGTCATGTGTGATTGTATAGAAGAACAGAAGACGTCAAAGATACGCCGCCTCTTGCTCCCCAGAGGAGCTCGAACAGTTCATCCACTTCACCAACACCTTCCACCCCAACCTTCAGTTCACCTGGGCCATCTCCAGCACATCCCTCACCTTTCTGGACCTCTCAGTCTCCATCTCAGGCAACCAGCTTGTAACTGATATCCATTTCAAGCCCACTGACTCCCACAGCTACCTAGAATACACCTCCTCCCACCCACCCTTCTGCAAAAATTCCATCCCCTATTCCCAATTCCTCCACCTCCGCCGCATCTGCTCCCACGATGAGGCATTCCACTCCCACACATCCCAGATGTCCAGGTTCTTCAAGGACCGCAACTTTCCCCCCACAGTAGTCGAGAATGCCCTTGCCCGCGTCTCCCGCATTTCCTGCAACACATCCCTCAAACCCCGCCCCCGCCACAACCGCCCAAAGAAGATCCCCCTCGTTCTCACACACCACCCCACCAACCTCCGGACACAACGCATCATCCTCCGACATTCCGTCATCTACAATCCGACCCCACCACCCAAGACATTTTTCCATCCCCACCCTTGTCTGCTTTCTGGAGAGACCACTCTCTCCGTGACTCCCTTGTTCGCTCCACACTGCCCTCCAACCCCACCACACCCGGCACCTTCCCCTGCAACCGCAGGAAATGCTACACTTGCCCCCACACCTCCTCCCTCACCCCTACCCCAAGCCCCAAGATGACTTTCCATATTAAGCAGAGGTTCACCTGCACATCTGCCAACATGGTATACTGTATCCATTGTACCCGGTGTGGCTTCCTCTACATTGGGGAAACCAAGTGGAGGCTTGGGGACCGCTTTGCAGAACACTTCCGCTCGGTTCGCAATAAACAACTGCACCTCCCAGTCGCGAACCATTTCCACTCCCCCTCCCATTCTTCAGATAACATGTCCATCATGGGCCTCCTGCAGTGCCACAATGATGCCACCCGAAGGTTGCAGGAACAGCAACTCATATTCCACTTGGGAACCCTGCAGCCCAATGGTATCAATGTGGACTTCACCAGCTTCAAAATCTCCCCTTCCCCCACCGCATCCCAAAACCAGCCCAGTTCGTCCCCTCCCCCCACTGCACCACACAACCAGCCCAGCTCTTCCCCTCCACCCACTGCATCCCAAAACCAGTCCAGCCTGTCTCTGCCTCCCTAACTTGTTCTTCCTCTCACCCATCCCTTCCTCCCACCCCAAGCCGCACCTCCATCTCCTACCTACTAACCTCATCCCACCTCCTTGACCTGTCCATCTTCCCTGGACTGACCTATCCCTTCCCTGCCTCCCCACCTATACTCTCCTCGCCACCTATCTTCTTTTCTCTCCATCTTCGGTCCGCCTCCCCCTCTCTCCCTATTTATTCCAGAACCCTCACCCCATCCCCCTCTCTGATGAAGGGTCTAGGCCCGAAACGTCAGCTTTTGTGCTCCTGAGATGCTGCTTGGCCTGCTGTGTTCATCCAGCCTCACATTTTATTATCTTGAATTCTCCAGCGTCTGCAGTTCCCATTATCTCTGATACCTCACCAGGAAGGTAGTGGTTCAGTTTCATTCTACCTTTAAGTTTCTTCCTGTTTGGGCTCATCTGTCAGACAGTTTTGCACATTCCAGGGTGAAAATAACACAGGCATTAACCTGAAGATGTGGAAAATTTACCCAGTTGTGCCCTGTGCAGAAAAGGTAGTATAAATTCAATATGGCCAATTTCAATGTATTTTTCTCCTCTTAAGCATTGAGAAATTGATGGAAATGTTGGCTGACTCTGCTGTGAAGCAGCAGTGGTAAAGCGATAACTGACAGTTTGGATACAGTTGGGGCCACTCAGCTCCTGACCTCATTACAGCTCTTGAAATGTTAGGCTTTAACTAGTGTCCACACTTGTTCGATGACTTGTGAAAACAAGACATTGCTCAGACTCAGTCTGGAGTCACATTTGGGTCAGTCCAATGAAACATACCGATTTCCTTCCTGAAACCAGCTGCAAGTAATTCAATTTCTCAGTATTTACAGTGCAAATTTCAGGTAGTGCTTTAATCACAAGGTTTACAGTTCTTCTCAGGTAGCAGTAATCCCTGAGTCACCAGTTCAGTGGTAGCTGTGTGTCCTGGACATGGGGGTGTTTTCTTCTGCTCCTGCAGTAAGTTAAAAGTAAACTTATTTAAAGTCTAAGAACACTGTTTTTGTTTACTTCAACACATAAAAACGTTAAATCAGTTATCGGTCCAACTTCTTCACATGAATTTTGTTTGATTTTTTA
Organism: Stegostoma tigrinum; assembly: GCF_030684315.1. Taxonomy (NCBI): domain Eukaryota; kingdom Metazoa; phylum Chordata; class Chondrichthyes; order Orectolobiformes; family Stegostomatidae; genus Stegostoma; species Stegostoma tigrinum. The sequence goes on along the minus strand of NC_081387.1, from coordinate 16,882,925 downwards.
TATCGAAGAATTAAGCTGAGCTCTTTTCCCTTTCAGATGTGAACCACATATTTGTCAAGGTTATATTTTAAGAAGGAGTAGTGTTTGCCACATGTAACATTAATAAACATATTCACTATGGACCATACTGCAATACAGGTGTTTTAATACAGCATTTCAAATCATCTCAATGCTACACCTTTTCCTTTATTTTTTAAAATTTACATTATTTTCAAAAGATCATTTACTGCAATTGAGAAAGGAAAATTGGCAATATGTTTTTCTAGTATTAAATGCATGTATATAAGATTAATTGTTTGCACTTTGAACCCTTTGCCTCAAGGATTTGATTTTCCTTTTAAACACTTAATGGAGAGGATAGTTTATGAGGGATAATTCTTGTAATCTGTACATCCCTAGAATCAAACATCTCTGTTTCTACTAAGCTCAATAGTTACTCTGGCTTTTCCGATGCGCCAAGCAAATAGCAAAATCGAAGAGAATTTTCCATGGGCACTACTTTTATGAAAGATTCAGGGCACAGTTGCCTGTCAAACTTTTAATTTCTATTAAAGTCTAATACTTACAGTATATTGATGCTGATCAGAATCTCCGAGACTCGTATTTGCAGGAGGAGTTCCAGTTGGCTGTTTTTTCCAGTTGATGTCTGTTGATGTGAATGCACAAATCAGTTATATCAATGAAAAAGATTAACTAAACAAAGGTTTTCATTAAATTTGGATCGGTCCAAATGGGTTTTCCTCATTACAATATCGGTTGGAGTTTATAAAAATGGGAAGAACTGTGGATGCTGGAAATGAAATACAAAAGTGGAAGTTGCTGTGAGAAACTCAACAGCATCTGTGGAGAGAAAGCAGACTTTCAGGTCCAGAGGCCCTTCCTTAAAACTGGTGGGGTCGGTCAGCTCAGTTGGCTGCACAGTGGTGCCAACAGCATGGGTTTGAATCCCATGCAGGCGGAGATTACCCTCAACCTCCTCTCAACCTCTCCCCTCACCTGAGGGATGGATCCCTCAGTTTAAACCACCAGCAGGCATCTCTCTCTCATGATAGCGCAGAAGGGCAATGGTGACTTCACTTGATCTGTTTAATGCAGGGTGTCATTACTGTCATGCAGTTAAGGTAAACTCATCGATTACACAGAAAACTACCAGTAATAAAAGGGAGAGAGTACTACGGTTCACAAAATACCACCAGTGAATGCAGAATGACTGAAGAGCCTTGACCAATATTCTCCAATTCAGTGTTCCTGATACAAACTAGGCAACTTCAGTAAATGCCAAATCTATTTCTAATCAATTAGTTGGAAGGTTATGGGCCATGGTGGCTCGGTGCTGAGCAGTGCTACCTCACAGTGCCAGGGACAAGGGTTCAATTCTGGCCTCGGGTGACTGTGCACAGTTTGCACATTCTCCCTGCGTTTGCGTGGGGTTCCTCTGGATGCTCCACTTTCCTCCCAGAGCCCAAAGATGTGCAGCTTAGGTGGATTAACCATGGGAGATCAGGGTTATGGGGATAACAGGGTGTGGGAGGGATGCTCTTCAAACAGTTGGTGTGAACTCAATGGGCTGAATGGCCTGTTTCTGCATCGTAGGGATCCTGTGAGGAGTTTGGGATGTCTCAATCTGTACTGCAGATGGTCAGCAGAGAATGAAGAGGAAAATCCAGTCAAAGCTTCGGCTCACAACAATATATGCCCATTAGCAGTAGATCTGAAGCAACTTTGCCCACCATTACTTACATATTTCATAGGCCACAAAGTTTGCAACAAGAATAAGCAATGTTATCCCCACAGTCAGCATTATAGTTGATCGCAGGCTGGTTGCTGAGTCACAATCGCTATCTGTGAATAGAGATCATGTCAATAATTGAATTGAATCATGACAATTAAAAACTTCACTGCAGACAATCATAATGTGTTATAGCCAGCCGCATTAAGTGGAATCACAAGAATCCCTACCGCATGGGAGCAGGCATTCAGCTCATACTGACCCTTTGAAGAGCAGCCCACCCACCACCCTATCTGTATTTCCCATGGCTAAACCACGTAACCAGCGCTTCCCACAGACAACGGGCAATTTAGCATTGCCAACCCACCTAACTGGCATACTTTGGAACATGGGAGGAAACCCATGCAGACAGGGGGAGAATGTGCAAATGCCACTCAGACGGTCACCCAAGTGCAGAATTGAACCCGGGTCCTTGGCGCTGGGGGGCAGCCACCGAACCACCATGCTGCCCTCAAGTAGAGTGCGACTTGGAGGAAGTGTTGGGTTTAATCAGTTAAAGGATAATCGAAAGGATGTTCTATTTTATTCCAGATTAGATTATAATGTGGGATGAAAATTACTGAAGAACCTAAAGGCCATCAGGCATCAAGGAATGGACAGGTGGAAATCACAGATGAGAAAGTTTGCAGACATTCCAAGGAGATGGATAGAACAAATATATAAAAGATTTTTCAGATGAGATGGGTTTGCAGTATAGAAAAGTCAGTCAAAAATGAAAGTAAAGGTCAGAAGAACTTATTTACAAAGGGTTTGGAAGCATGGAAATATTTCGTCACAGGGTGAGATAGGAATCATTGCATCTGGGTGGAAAAACTGGGTAACTGTGAGAAATGGCCACATAGAGAAAGGGCAATAGATTTGAAGCATCTGAACAAAGGGCAGATGGCACTGTAAGCTTAGGAGTTCAATGGGTTTCAATGAAATCCGGCCAAAATAACTCAGCAGTGAGCTCTCCTAATGATCCAACTCCTGATGGGATGTTACTTTCAGAATTCATTGATTAATTTTGTCAGGCAGCACTCACCAGTTTGTTTCATTACTTCTCCGATGAGGATACTCGGCCCAAACACAGCGATGACAGGAGCTGCGACATTCAGGATAACACGGCAAACTGGGAACAGGTGAAAGAAGAAGAGATTTGCTGAGAGAGAGAGAAAAACACACACGAACCCTATCCGCCTTTAACTGTGCTCCTGAGTAACGCAACTGGTCAAGGAAATACAGTGGAGAATTTGCTGCTGTCCTGGCGATGATTGGTTCATTTAAGTGTGTGAGTTCAATAAAATCTAGCAGGAAGGAACAACGGAGCCCATATGATAAATCATGCAGCCTCCTTCCCATAGATGTGTGCTATTCACCAGCTCTTCTGTTGTACTTACATTCCCAGGGGATCAAGCAATTGCAAAAAGAGGAACATTGAATCCAAAGGCATAATCTCAAGCCCTGCTCCAGAAACGGAACATGTAATCTAAGCATTTCAGTGCAGTACTGCAGGAATGCTGTACCATCACAGATGCTGTCCCTAGGATCAGATGATTGACTGGAATGCTTTGCTTCCACTCATTTGAACAGCTTTCCTTTACGAAGATCAGGTGAACTTGCTGCTATCCTGGCTAATATTAACCCCTCAAATATAACTCAGGCCATGTTTGGAGTCATACAGCAAGGAAACAGGCCCTTTGGTCCAACTCATCCGTGCCGACCAGGCTGCCAGATTAAACTCATCCCATTTGCCTATGTTTGGCCCACACCTCTGAACCGTTCCTACTCATATACCCATTCAGATGCTTTTTAAAGATTGTAATTGTACCAGCCTCCACTACCTCTGGCAGCTCATTCCACATACACACCACCCTGTACTCTAAAATGTTGCCACTAAGGTCCCTTTTGAATCTTTCCCCTCTCACCTTAAACCTGTGCCCTCTAGCTTTGAGCATCCCTACCATGGGCAAAAGACCTTTCCTATTCATCTTATTAATGGGCCTCATGATTTTATAATCCTCTATAAACTCACCTCTCAATCTCCAATGCTCCAGGGAGATAAATCCTAGCGTATCCAAAATCTCCTTACAGCTCAAGTCGCAGTAACATCCTTCTAAATCTGCTATACACTCTTTTCAATTCAATAATGCTTTTCCTATAGCAGGGCAACCAGAGCTGGATGTAGTACTTGAAAAGTGGCCTCATTAACGTCCTGTATAATCACAACATGACGTCCCAACTCCCAAATCCAATGCCCTGACCAATGAAAGCATGCCAAATGCCATCTTCACCGCCCTATCTGCATGTAATGCCACTTTCAAGGAACTATATACAAGGCTTGTCGGGCCAGTCGTACATATGGTTTGTACGTGGAATTAACTTCCTGAGGAAGTGGTGAACGTGGGCACAGTTACAAAGTTTAAAAAACACTTAGATTAATACAAAAATAGGAAAGGTTTGGAGTGATGTGGGCCAGGAGCAGGCAGGTGGGATCAATTTAGTTTGGGATTATGTTAGGCATGGACTCGTTGGACTGAAGGGTCTGCTTCTGTGCTGTATGACTCTGTGATTGAATAGCTTACAACTGCTATGGACTTATTATAGCAATAATTGACAGCAATGATATGCGGGGACATGGGGAAAATTGGCAGGAAATAATATAGTCAGGTTAGATAATAGATCTGGAGCAGGTATGATGGGCTGAATACCCACCTCTGAAGTGTAATAATTCTCTGATTCTGTGATGATGAACCCCATACCTTAACTCCAGATTTCTATTCTGTTCTTACTTCACTTGCTGGGGCAGCATGGTGGCTCAGTGGTTAGCACTACTGCCTCACAGTGCCAGGGACCAGGGTTCAACTTCACCCTTGGGCAACTATCTGCATGGAGTTTGCATATTCTCCCTGCAACTGCATTGGTTTCCTTCGGGTGCTACAGTTACCTCCCACAGTCCAAAGATGTGCAGGTCAGTTGAATTAGCCATGTTAAATTGCCCATAGTATCCAGGGATGTGCAGGCTAGGTGGGTTAGCCATGGGAAATGTGGGGTTACAGGGATAAGGTGGGATGCTCGTCGGAGACTCAGTCTGGACTCGACGGGCTAAATGGCCCCCCTCCAAACAGTACGGTTTCCATGATTCTGCTAGCCTATTTATCACAATCAGCATTGAGTTCACACAGATGGAGACCTCTTTCAGCAATAGGTCATCCAGGAGCTGTCGATGTACAAATTCCATCCATTGCTTTGGACTCTCTGTGATGAATCTCCAACCGTGGGAGCACCTGCATGTTGGAAACAGGTGTTCGAGCCAGAAGCAGAGTCAATCCTTCAGAAGCAATGGATTTAGCAGCCTGTTTCTCAAAGATAGACCGCCACAGGTTGACCTGACTAATGACAGGAAGGGCTTCCCAACTTCTCGGAGGCACTCTGGCAGATTAACATCCCCGGCTTGCCGCTCCTGCATGTTGGCTGGTCCCAAATGTGACAAAGTTGAGTGGAGTATTCATGAATTGGAAGGTCGGAAATTAGAATTTGTTGGTAAAAATGATGGTGAAGAAAAAAGAGAGTGTCATGGCCCCTTTAAGAGTCAGTGCTTTGTCTGTGCTTGGAAGTTTATAAAAACATGTGCAGAGAGTGGCCAAATGGAAACAATTTGTTCAGAACAGCCAAGCAGCAGTTTCTTCCAAGACAACAAGTTTGAATTTGGCCAATTAATTTAAAAGAAGCACCTAGATACAGAAAGCCAATTGAATTTAAATCTGATGGCGTCGACAACATGAAACCAATCATATTATAAGAATTTGATTATGTCATTGTGGATATATTAGACAAGGGCATTTGGAAAATTGGGGAGAGCTAACAGCCATCTGAAAGAGAGAGCCATTGGCCAACTGCCAGAGTTAGCACTATTCAGTGCTCAGAGAAAGCCCATCTAATTAATCAAGTGTACCATAGTATTTTAGCTCAAAGTCCTCATTAACTAAATTATAGAGATAAAACATCCCTAACAGGAGAATTAGTGGAAGAAAAGTGATTGTGAAGAGGCCAGAGAAGACAGAAAATTCCAGAAGACAGTCTGTGCGCAATTGGAGAAATTGTGTTCTAATTTATTGCTTCTTTTTCATTGGTTTTCTTTTAGTGGGACTTGTCTGTATTTGAACAGCATTCCAGTAGAATGTAGACCAGTCAGGGAGTAGTTAGTAGTCTGACAGGGAATTGTCGGTTTGTTCGTAATTTTGTTAATTTGTTCACTGTTGGGAAATAAATTGTTTCTTGTTACTTGTACAGTGGAGATGAGGGATTTTCTTTGTTCTAACAGATTACGAGAGGAAAGACAAGCTTCTCTAGCAGTTTTTGGGGGTTGGGGTTTATTAGAGGGGAGCCCCTACTCCTATCGTAACAGATCGGGGCTTGTGTTTTAGTTTGATTATCAGAGCGGTTCGGCCATTTCCTCCATCGTAACGCAACCCTAATGTAAACTGAGCAAGCGACAGCATGAACTGCAGCTCTCCTGCCCCATTTCGCTCACAAGCAAAACAATGGTAACTTAAAAATGGGTGGGGAGCCAGAAGTAAAGTTTGTGACAGCTCACTGTCTCAGTCATGCGGTGACTAAAATGATCTGCTCGGAGACACAGCCACCAACATGTCTACTGACTTTGGGAGGGACAGCAGCCAACTGCATAATGATGATACGTCTCAAAGGAGAAGCATTCAAGTCACCGGGCATGAGGTGTAGTGTTGTAACAAAGAACAGTTCAGAACAGTACAGGACCTTCGGCCCACGATGTTGTGCCAACCTATTGTCCTACTAAGATCCAACTATCCTGCATATGCTACATTTTACAATCTTCCACGTACCTATCCAAGAGTCTCTTAAAAGTCTCTAAAGTTTCTGGCTCCACTATCACTGCTGGCAGCTCATTCCACATACCCACCACTCTCCCCCATACCTTCCTCCAATCACCTTAAGATTATGATCCCTTGTAACAGTCATTTCCCCCCAGGTAAAAGTCTCTGGCTATCCACTCTATCTATGCCTCTCATCATCTTGTGCACCTCTATCAAGTTACCTCTCCATCCTTCTTCCCTCCAATGGAAAAAGCCCTAGCTTCCTCAACTTTTCCCCATTAGACCTGCCCTCCAGTCCAGGCAACTTCCTGGTAAATCTCCTCTGCACCCTCTCTAAAGCTTCCACATTTTTCTTGTAATGAGGATATAATGTTGTGGGTTAAAATTAACAGGACTGTCTAAATAGAGCGGAGATTGACAGCATTGACAATGGTAAGGCTCTTACCATTGGGAAAGGTTTGGATAAGAGTGAGATTAACACCAACAACTGTCAACTTACACTTGTTTGAGATGATCTTGTCTAATATGGGTTTGTCACGGATGAAACGATAATTTGAAAGTACTACTGTGAGATGGAGAAGCCAAGACATTGACAGAACAAAACTGATTCCAGCATTCCCTATTAAAAGATCAAAAAAAATGAACAAACTTACACATAGTCATAGGTTAATAAAGGGATAAAATGAAAACTGGATGTACCTTCGGGAAATTATTAACTTACAGACCCATACATTTTTACAGGAAAGAATACAATCACTAATAAATACATGGCTGCCAGGCCACATGTAGTTTTTGTGGACTGGGGTGAAATGGTTTTCTACATGTTCTCGCTTGAAACCCGTCCTCAGTTTTTTTGAAGGGGCTGCCCCCTGAGTTTGGCACCATGCTCCTGATCCACACGCACCACGTGTAGGTAGACTGTGGGGAGATTGGCAGGTCAAAGATCAAAGTGTAAATGTGGACCCAGTTCAGGCAGTGGGCTATGGAGAGGATCACTATACTGGACTGACTGCCCCCACTTTGCTGTTTACATGTCCATGCTCATGAGTCCATGAAGAGGAAGCATGAGGAGCTTTTCAAGACCAGTGGGCTCCATGGTGGGCTGACCCCTGATACCCCTGATATCGATTTACTAAGCTTCCAGTTCGCCCATTCTAAATTCCCTTTCACTGTTAGTTAGTGCTTCTGTTACAGTGCCCGATCAGTGGCTGTTTAACTTGACCTCAAGTTTTGAAGGAGGAGAAGGACGTCACTTGGCCCATTAGGTTCGTGAAGGTATGTTGCGAGAGTAATGCTAAGCCTAATCACAAGACTCTGTTCTCTTCTTGAAAAGATGCAATGGTCCCTGTCTTAAGAAGACGATGATGCCATTCTCCTAATTGGGATGTGGCAGTTTCAAAAAGGCAAATCCATACAACCTTCTCATGGGAAATAAATGCTTTACAATAGAACACTTACCAGCATATCCTATTATGTGCACAATTTGGATTGTGTTTGCAATCAATTGACTCAGTGTAGGCAGTGTATCGGGCATGTCTAGGCAAACTGTGAACAAAGAAGAAGATGTCAGAGAGCAACATCGAACACACACACACACACACACACACACACACACACACACACACACACACACACACACACACACACACACACACACACACACACAGGGTCAGGGCACAGCCCTGTGAGAGCCCATTCCATTCTCCATCTATTTCAGTTAATGGATGGAAGTTCAGGCAGCCTCCCTCATGGATGTATGGTACAGTCTGCCTGGTATTTAGCAGAAACAGTAACCCAAAGACAGAGGATCTGAGACTGACATTCCACTTCAGAGAGGCAAGCAAATAATCAAAGCCCCCAATTCAGCACAGCACAGACAGAGCATTTCACAAATGAAGGGGCTCTCTTAGGAATGAGGTGTCGAGTCAAGGTCCCTTACTCCATCTCAGTTAAAGGTAAAAGGACCCTGTTTCGTAGGAAGAGCAGGTGATAGTTACTTGGTAGCACAGAACTTGAATGTTCCTAAGAAACAGGGAAGGCAATGGTGCAGATAATAAAATGTGAGGCTGGATGAACACAGCAGGCCAAGCAGCATCTCAGGAGTACAAAAGCTGACGTTTCGGGCCTAGACCCTTCATCAGAGAGGGGGATGGGGAGAGGGAACTGGAATAAATAGGGAGAGAGGGGGAGGCGGACCGAAGATGGAGATTAAAAAAGATAGGTGGAGAGAGTATAGGTGGGGAGGTAGGGAGGGGATCGGTCAGTCCAGGGAAGACGGACAGGTCAAGGAGGTGGGATGAGGTTAGTAGGTAGATGGGGGTGAGGCTTGGGGTGAGAGGAAGGGATGGGTGAGAGGAAGAACCGGTTAGGGAGGCAGAGACAGGTTGGACTGGTTTTGGGATGCAGTGGGTGGGGGGGAAGAGCTGGGCTGGTTGTGTGGTGCAGTGGGGGGAGGGGACAAACTGGGTATCTATCTCCAGCACACACCCACTCACTGTGGCTTTTCCTCATGCTGTCAATTACCTTAAATCATTGGGCACGGGAGCTGGCGTTTCGGGCCTGGACCCTTCGTCGGGGGGGGGATGGGGAGAGGGAGCTGGGGTGGATGGGGGGGGAGGGGGAGGCAGGCCGAGGATGGAGAGTGGGGGGGATGGGTGGAGAGAGTGTGGGTGGGGAAGTAGGGAGGGGATACCCAGTTCGTCCCCTCCCCCCACTGCACCACACAACCAGCCCAGCTCTTCCCCCCCACCCACTGCATCCCAAAACCAGTCCAACCTGTCTCTGCCTCCCTAAACGGTTCTTCCTCTCACCCATCCCTTCCTCCCACCCCAAGCCGCACCCCCATCTACCTACTAACCTCATCCCACCTCCTTGGCCTGTCCGTCTTCCCTGGACTGACCTATCCCCTCCCTACCTCCCCACCTATACTCTCTCCACCTATCTTCTTTACTCTCCATCTTCGGTCCGCCTCCCCCTCTCTCCCTATTTATTCCAGTTCCCTCTCCCCATCCCCCTCTCTGATGAAGGGTCTAGGCCCGAAACGTCAGCTTTTGTGCTCCTGAGATGCTGCTTGGCCTGCTGTGTTCATCCAGCCTCACATTTTATTATCTTGGAATTCTCCAGCATCTGCAGTTCCCATTATCTCTGAGGCAATGGTGTAGTCCTATTATTGCTGGACTGTTAATCCAGAGATCCAGGTAATGTTCTGGGTCTAGAGATCAATTCCCATTGTGACAGATGGTGGAATCTAAATTCAACAAATATCTGGAAGAAAGAGTCTAACTGTTGTAGAAAAAAACAACTGGTTCACTAACACCCTTTAAAGGAAGGAAACTGCCATCCTTACCTGGGTCTGGCCTACATGTAACTCCAGACCCACAGCAATGTGGTTAATTCTTAACTGCCGTCTGGGCAATTAGGGATGGGTAATAAATGCTGGCCTAGCCAGCGACACCCTCATTCCATGAATGAATTTAAAGAAAAGGGACATGCCATTGAGCCATTTCATTCTGCACTCATCAGGACACCTGCAAGAATGCCAAATTTCAAAGGCAGCAACAAGAAGTTGCTTATCTTTCAGTAATGCTGGTGATCGCATGCTGTTCAGATGCAGACTGTACTTCAAGCCAAGAAAAAAATAATGCATGAGCTACGAACCACCTGGTATTGTAAACATGCATTAAAAATGTAAGGAGCATCTTTAGAGAAGTTGCAGCTCTCAATATTATCTACAAATATGGAAGACAATCATTATGGCACCCCATCCCATCCACAAACCACACTCTCATGGTTGTCAGTCAATTTGATGGGGTGCATTGCTGTCAGAAAATTGCCCTCCACTATTTTTCCACTCTCAGCTAGACTTTGTCACTGTTCTTACAATCATCAAATCCCTACAGCATGGTAAGATGACATTCAGCCCATTGCATCAGCACCGACCCTCTGAAGACCAACCCATTCAGTCCCCCCATCCTATATCCTTAACCCCACATTTTCCATGGCTAAACCATTTGCCCTGCACATCCCTGGGCACTTTATGGGTAATTTAGCATGGCCAATTCACCCCAAGCTGCGCAGCTTTTGACTGAGGACGGAAGCCAGAGCGCCCGGAAGAAACCCACGCAGACACTGGGACAACATGCAAACTCTACACAGTCACCCGAGGCAGGAATCAAACCTGTCCAGTGCTAACTTCTGTGCCACCATGCTGGCCTCCAATCCACTTCTGTTTTCTGCTTTTTCGCCAGCTTGGTGTCTTTTCTGTTATCTAATCACTATCGGGCATCAGACGGCCCTTCATCCCCCTGGCAATCGGTCTGGTGGTCACTGAGGAGCATCAGCCCATCACTGCCATTTTTCTTTTACCCACAGCAAGGGAAGGCCCATGATTAGCAGGAAGCCCTGCAGCTTTAGTTGTGAGGGCTGGGCGGGGCACAGGCGGACTACCCTCTCGGGAGGAATTCTGCTCCTGAAAGTCCCTTTTGCCCTCACCCCAGCCTCGCAAATCATCCCCCCACCACCCTGACCTCCCTCACTGGGGTCTGCCCTGGCGATACCCCAGAGTTACCCATCAATCCCAAATCATTAGGGTCCTCTTCTTTGTGGACTGCCTGGAGTTTGGGTTGTGTTCTGGAGTGGAGCTGCCAGTGACTGGATTGGACAGCTGCGCTCTGAGATAAGTGCAGAAGTCTCTCCGAAAGGCAATTCAAGCTGCTCCTGGTGTCAAACCGCTGAGGAACAGCCAGCGATATTGTAGGTAGATTTTCCCAACTTCCCTCACCAAGGCCTGCCTAACTTATCTGGTGACCACTGTGTCCCCTAACACCCAGTCCAGCATTTCTGAAGAACACTGGAAATGCAGTTACTAAGAAATGAGAAAAGTAACAGTGAGTGAACACATGCTACCTTCAGTCAGTATCCAACATAGGCATGCAACGGAAAAGGAAAGGAACGAAAGCTCTGGTGCAAACTTCAACAAACGCCGCATCATCTCTCGAATAAACAGGCACCCTGGAAAAACACACAAATTGATATCAACAAGACTCGAGCAGAGAATGTTCATGCAATCAAAGGGTTGATTCTGAGAATTGAGGTTCAATATTTAACATGACATGGGCATCATTTTTCAAAGTTTTGCAGGATCCGCCAAATTAAGTTCTAAGTTTTGAACCTGCAGCAGAAACAATTTTCATTTACATGTTTTACCGTAATTGCTCACACACAAGATGTCATCCAAACGGGTTGCAACAGCGGTGATCAGTATGGCACCAGCAGTGACCAATGCTGCAACAGATAATGCCAAAACACAATGGTGCAGATGTGTCAGGCCTGAAATAGAAAGTTTACAAGAAAGTCATCGTGTGAGTCAAATCAGATTTTAAAAACACAAACAGGAACTTCTTCCACCTTTTAAAGGTAGTAAACAATCTCTTCAGAGTGTTAAAAAAAGTACACATCCTGCTGCATGAATACAAGACAAACACCAGAGCCCTCCACAAGCTAGCTATCAGTTACAGGCAGCATTAATGTGAGCAAGTGGTTCTGAACATCACTAAACAGGTCTGAGAAGTAGACATTACTGCTTCACATTATGCTATTGTAATGATATTATGTAATGTACAGAGTTGCTGTGCCACCCTCCTGCATGGTCTTGAAACATATCACATTTCTGAAAACAGGTTCAAAGTCCCAACCCCGCAATCCTATCGTACATACTGCCTTCATTCACTGTCCACCTCGCCCATGACTTCAGCCCAACCCAAATACTGACCTTTTAACCCCCTCTCACTTCCAGGCTCGACTATTCCAAACCTTAAAGCATTGGAATTATGAGCAGGAGTGGGCCATTCAGCCCTTTGAACATGCTCTGCTGTTCAATCAGATCACGGTTGATGTGTTTGTGCTCCAAATTCCACAATACCATCCACGCGCAATAACCTTTAATTCTCCTGCCTAACTGGAGCCCATCTATCTTCCGCGTGAAAATATTCAACGACCCTGCCTACCCCACCTTTTCTTCACCCATCTCCCACTGCCTGTCCATCCTAAAGGACAGCCCATCTGAAAATTTGTCAGTTGCATGCGATTCTTTGCCAATTTTCTCTGCCCTGCCACCCCTGTTCTCACTGATTTACATTGGGGAACATCTTACAATGTCTTCAATGTAACATTTTCATCCTGCTATTCAAACCTCTCACTGTGTTTTCCTTTTCAGCCATATGCACACCCCCATGCTCTGGAGTTGCGCCCCGAAATATTTTTGCTTCTCGTTCATTTCCTTTCCTCAAATCCTGCTGTTGAATATTACTCCTCCTAATATGAGTTAGTACAAAATTATTTAGTTGACAGGAAACTAAGCACTTAAGGCTTTGTTTGGGGGTAATAGGAACTGCAGATGCTGGAGAATCTGAGATAACAAGGTGTGGGGCTGGATGAACACAGCAGGCCAAGCAGCATCATAGGAGCAGGAAGGCTGACGTTTCGGGCCCAGACCCTTCTTCAGATGAAGGCCTTTTTGAATAAGGGTCCAGACCCAAAACGTTAGCTTTCCTGCTCCTATGATGCTGCTTGGCCTGCTGTGTTCATCCGGCTCTACACCTTGTTATCTTGGCTTTGTTTGGCACTGGCTCTGAGCTGTTAGCGGGTGGTTTGAATTGGCATTAGGAGCACAGTATTGACATTTGCTGTTGGCACAAAACTAGGCTGACATGAGTAAATAGCAAGCCAAATCAGTATAGACTTCTGGAGGATGGAAACAATCGAGTGGGATGGAAGACTGGTAGAACTTCATTGCAAACGCTCGAAGGTGATTCGATTTGGAAGGACAAGCATTTACACTCCTTTGTAAATCACTGGGACACAGACTTGATCAGATGTTGTGGATAATTGGGACTTTCCTTTCACCACTAGATCTGCCTGGGCCACACAGGGTGCCAATAGGATATGCTCTCATCTCACTATTCCAAAACCACTCAGGAAAGCAAATACCTTCTATCTACAATCTTCTGAAATCCCTCATCATTCCCTCCTGCACTTTCACACCAGATTACAAATTCCCAATGGGTACACTTTTCAATATAATTGCTCTTATTCAAGGCATTATGTGATAGATTGTAAAACCGCACTTGCTTCACACATTTAACGCTGGTATCATATACTTCAGATGCAGTGCAAATTATGTTTCACACTGTCACAAAATTGAACAGAGATTCTACAATCAGAAAAGTAAATTAGAAGGACTTTCATCTGGTGTTTCACGCTTCCCACATCAGGTTAGCTCAGTTGGCTAGACAGGCTGGTTTGGTAATGCCAAGTGTAGGTCCAATTCTTGAACAGGCTGAGATTACCATGAAGATCCTGCCTTCTGAATCTTCCTCCTAGTCTGTGGTGACCCTCATGTTAAACGACAACCTGTCAACACTCTCTCATGAGTCCTCTGGCACTGTGGGGGTGACTTAACTCTTTGTGAAGCTATACAGACTCTACTTGATTAATTCATACATTAATAAAGATTTCATTAAATCCTTTGCAATCGTCACTAAAATTTTCCATGATAGATGTTAAGCTAGCTGGCCTAAAGTTACCTGTTTTTACTCTCTCTCTTTTTGATTAAAGTGATACATTGATAGTTTTTCAAACTGCTTGAATTTTTCCATTATCTTAGAATTATTGGAAGATTCCTACCAGGATATCCACTATTCCTTTAGCATCTGTGCATGCAAACCATTTGGTTCAGCAGATTTATGGGTTATTCGTCCCATTAATTTTCCTAATATGCTCTCTTTAATGTTAATTACTATTTTCATTTCTCCACCCCAGACCACCAAATTTAGCCCCATGAATATTTATTATTTTTGCAAGTAATTTTCATTAATATTCTCCACCATGAAGACAGATGCAAAGTATTTATTTGATTCTGCTATTTATTGGTTTCTCCTGCTTTGTTCTCTAAGGCCACCATGCTCATTCTGGCCTCTCTCTTCCTTTTTAGATAACTAAAGAAGCTCTTGCTGTGAGTTTGTATATTATTTTGTAGCTTATCCTTATAGGTTACTTTCCGCATTCTTTTTAATCACCTTCTGTTGGCTTTTAAAACTCTCCCCAGCTCTGGTTTACCACTAATCTTTGCCACAATGAAAGTTTTTGTTTTTAATTTGATACAATCCTTAACTTGACTGGTTAACCACGGTTTCCCCACTTCCCAGAATGCTTCTTCCAAATAGACCCATCACAAACTATTTTCTTATACATCTGCCATGTTCATCAACCATCTTTTCTGGTAAAATATTCTCCCAGTTCAAAGGTGAAGGTGAAAATACACAAAGGTAAAAATTGAAGGGAAGTGAGATCAGCAAAATATTACTTTGAAAAGATGTCAACAAGTGGCATGACTCACCACGAAGCCTGAGAGAATATGATGCATTCTTCTGGCTAACAGGGTTTTCTACTGTGCAAGTGTAGGTCCCGCAGTCTGATATTTGTGCTTCAGAAATAATCAATGTGCTGTTGGTTTGCACTAACTGATAGTATTGACTACTCGTTAACATCTTGTTGCCTTTCCACCACAGAATAGAGATCTCGCTCCCCCCAGACACCTGGCAAATGAGTTGAACGGCAGTATCCACACAGGTACAATTATTGACAATCGTGGGTTCTGACAGTGGTTCTGAAGAGGTTAAAGAAACGAGAGTTAAGACAGTATTATTACTTTGCATTCTGCTAGTTGTGCTTAATAACTGCTCTGTCTTTCACATGTAGCTCAGTTGGCTTTGAAGTACAGATGAACTACTGATCCTATCACAAAGACTATCTACACCTCCACCTCTGTAACACTGCCCAGCTTTCCCCTTGCTTTGGCCCGGCTGGATGTCAAGCTGCAGACATCGCTTTCTCTCGCTCCACTCTCAACTAACATTCCCCTTGCCAGTCTCCTGCCCTTTCACCCAAAGTTGTTTTTTCATCCTCACATCACTGTTGTGATTGTTCTGCACATCACTTTGAATGGATGCCCTCCCATGCTTTTATGAGCAGGACAAAGATTCATCATTTACCACGGTGAGGTTTGAACCCATATCCTTCGAACATTACACGGACTGTGATATTAACACCACACATGAGGATTTTTACGCTTTTTGCAGCTTCTCTTGAGCACTGACAGAGTTCCAACCTCTTTTTCTTAGCCCAAATGCACTTTGTACTGAACTCATTCGGAACAGTTCCAAGATATATCACACAAACATCACTTGTGAACAGCCTGGTCTGAAATCCCCTAAACTGGATGAATGGTTAACCTCAATCCTAATACTACCCACCTCCTCTGTCTTCATCCATTCCCTTCAAGTATCTGTTTATTGGCAGCGTTGATGGAGGCAGAGGCTGTATTAGTTATAAATGAACTAATTAACAATTACTAATTAAATGAACACAAAGGAGAGGGGGCAGGCAATGAGCCGCGCTTACATCCTGTGGGAGTTTCTGGATTCCAGCGTCCCCCAGGGGAAACATATCCTCAGTAAGGGCTTGGGGTTTTCAGGGATTTCAGATCAGAGATATTGAGCTGGATGTCAAGTTGCAGACACTGGAGTACATCAAAATGAAGGGGAATGTTACCTGGACATTTTATTTCAGGAGGTAGTCGCATGCCAAATGATGGGAATGGCCTTACTCATTCAGTGGTCAGGAACAAGTGAGGCAGGTAAAGGGAGTCCCAGGGGGTAGCAGCACAGGGCCCTTGGCTTTTATAATGGCTCCACAGGTTTGAGGATGAGAGTTAGGGCTGCAGAGTGGATGAGCTGACTGGCCACGGCACCATGCTGCAGGGAGCCATTCAAGTCGAGGGGGTGGTGTAAGGAGTGTCGTGATATAGGGGACAGCTTAGCGAGGCAGTGGGTGGGGGTGCGGTTGGTGCTGACACTCTCCTCCCCAGCAAGTCTGGATCACTGTGTTGGCCATCCAGTGCTAGCATTTGGGACGCTCTAGGCTGGAGAATTTGCAGTGAGGTGGGAAGGATCCAGTATTGTTAGTACTGACGCGCACCAGAGTTAGGAAACAGGTTCTGCCAAGATAATGTGAGACCTTAAATGCCAATTTAAAAAGCAGCATCTTAAAAGTAATAATCTCTGGATTACTGCCTGAGTAACGGTAAGAACAGTTCAGGAAAAGTGCCTGCTAATTCCAGGAAAATTGGGATCCGTACTGCTGGGATGGTTTACATTCTGAAGAGTGTTCACACGGGTATTCTTACAAGCCGGGTGACTAATAAAAGAGAAAAAAGTCAGAACATAGAACATTACTGCGGTGAAGAATGAGGTCTGGAGGCATTCCAGTGCATGACTCATGGGGTGGTATTGGTTCAATCTGAGGCTTGCCATGCCACAGAGGGGGATGAGGTCAAGAACATGGGGCCTTCATAACAAACTCAGGCTGTTAGCATCACTGCGCCCAAAGACAGCTGCCCAGCCAACTGGGCTAACTAACTCCCTACCAATACAGGTCTGTAATGCAGAGCGATGCCAATGGGTGTGGGTTCAATTCTCATACTTAGCTAAGGTCACCGTGAAGATCCCACTTTTTCAACCTTGCCCCTTCCCTGAGAATGTGGTCACCCTCAGGTAAAACTCATCTCTGTCTCAATGAAAGAGCAGCCTCCAGGACTATGGTGAGTAGGAGGGCAACAGGTCATAGGTCACAATTCCCAAGGAATTCCACAATGACGTAAAGATAGATACAGCACGGCAATAGAAGCTGAAGGTCAATTTCTGTCAAATCTTTCTTTCATCTTGATCAATAGTTTTAGTTTAACCTTGAATGAAGAAAAGCAGTATATGTTTGCTTGATGGAACAACCCAGGACAGGATGGAATAATATTTAAAATGAGAGCTGGACCATTTTACACACGAATCATTTAATGATTCCCCCCTCCCAATCCCACCATAGGAAGAATTGTGAAATTGACTGCTGGGGTCAGTTGAAATTTTCCAGACGAGCTCAATAGGTTTCCCGCTGGGTCATGGAGCTGGCAGAAAGGCATGAAGCAGGTCAATGGAAACCAGGCACAGATCTCCCCCTTGGTCCAGGAACTCCCTACCTATGTCCGTGACACCACCCACGCTCTCCACCTCCTCTAGAACTTCCAATTCCCCGGTTCCCAACACCTCATCTTTACTATGGACGTCTGGTCTCGATACACCTGCATTCCAGCTACACATGGCCTAAAGGCCCTCCACTTCGTCCTGTCCCACAGGCCTGACCAGTCCCCCTCCGCTGACACCCTATCCGCTTAGCCGAACTCATGCTCACTCTCAACAACTTCTCTTTTGATTCCTCCCATTTCCTATAGACAAAGGGGGTGGCCATGGGTACCCCCTTGGGCCCAAGCTATGCCTGCCTCTTTATAGGTTACGTGGAATAATCCCTCTTCCGCACCTACGCTGGGCCTAAACCCCACCTCTTCCTCCATTACATTGATGACTGTATTGACGCCGCCTCGTGCTTCCACGAGGAGCTCGAACAGTTCATCCACTTTGCTAACACCTTCCACCCCAACCTTAAGTTCACCTGGACCATCTCTGATACGTCTCTCTCCTTCCTGGACCTCTCTGTCTCCACCTCCGGCACCCACCTGGAAACTGATATCCATTTCAAGACCACTGACTCGCACAGCTACCTAGAATACATCTCCTCCCACCCACCCTCCTGCAAAAATGCCATCCCCTATTCCCAATTCCTTTGCCTCCGCCACATCTGCTCCCAGGGTGAGGCATTCCACTTCCGCACATCCCAGATATCGTCTTTTGTCAAGGATCGCAACTTCATTTCCACAGTGGTCGAGAACGCCGTCGACCACGCCGTCGACCGTGTCTCCCGCATTTCCCTACCTCATCCCTCACACGCCCTCCCCACAATAAGAACCCAAACAGAATCCCCCTCGTTCTCACGTACCATCCCACCAAATTCCGGATCCAACGCATCATCCTCCGACATTTCAGCTATCTGCAATCCGACCCCACCACCAAAGACATTTTTCCATCCCCACCCTTATCTGCTTTCCAGAGGGACTACCCTCTCTGTGACTCCCTTGTCTGCTCCACACACCCCTCCAGCCCCACCACCCCCGGCACTTTTCCCTGCAACTGAAGCAAATGCTACACCTGCCCCTACACCTTCCCCTCACCCCCACCCCAGGCCCTAAGAAGACCTTCCACTTCAAACAGATGTTCACCTGCACATCTGTTAATGTGGTATACTGTATCCGCTGTTCCTGGTGTGGCGTCCTCTACATCGGCGAAACTAAGCAGAGGCTTGGGAACTGCTTTGCGGAACACCTACGGTCAGCTCACAACAAACAACTACACCTCCCAGTCGCGAACCATTTCAACTCGGTCTCCCACTCCTTGGATAACAAGTCCATCCAGGGCCTCCTGCAGTGCCACAATGATGCCACCCAAAAGCTGTAGGTACAGCATCTCATATTTCGCTTGGGAACCCTGCAGCCTAAGGGTATCAATGCGTACTTCACAAGCTTCAACATCTCCCCTCTCCCTTCTGCATTCCAAAAACCAGCCTAGCTAGTCCCCGCCTCCCTAACCATTCATCCCACCTCAAGCCCCACCCCATCTCCTACCCACCAACATCATCCTGCCTCCTTGATCTGTCCATCCTCCCTGGGCTGACCTATCCCCTCTCTAACACCCCACCTACACTCACCTTCACTGGCTCCAACCCCACCTCTTTGACCTGTCTGTCTACTCTCCACCTATCTTCTCCTTCTCCATCTTCTATCAGCCTCCCCCTCGCTCCCTATTTATTTTAGAATCCCCTTATCCTCCCCCATTTCTGAAGAAGGGTCTAGGCCCGAAATGTCAGCTTTCCTGCTCCTCGGCCTGCTGTGTTCATCCAGCTCTATACCGTGATATCACAGATCAACCATGGAATGGTAGATTAGATTAGTGGGGCTGAATTTAAGAAGGGATCAAGGCAAAAGATGAAAAATTATAGGCCGATTAGCCTAACCTCGGTAGTTGGTAAAATTCTAGAATCCATTGTCAAGGATGAGATTTATAAATTCCTGGAAGTGCAGGGTCAGATTAAAACAAGTCAGCATGGTTTTAGTAAGGGGAGGTGGTGCCTGACAAACGTTGGAATTCTTTGAAGAGGTAACAAGTATGTTAGACCAGGGAAACCCAGTAGATGTTATCTATCTAGACTTCCAAAAGGCCTTTGATACAGTGCCTCACGGGAGGCTGCTGAGCAAGGTTAGGGCCCATGGTGTTCGAGGTGAGCACCCATGGTGTTCGAGGCGAGCTACTGGCCTGGATTGAGGATTGGCTGTCTGACAGAAGGCAGAGAGTTGGGATAAAAGGCTCTTTTTCGGAATGGCAACCGGTGACGAGTGGTGTCCCGCAGCGTTCAGTGTTGGGGCCACAGCTGTTCACCTTATATATTAATGATCTGGATGAAGGAACTAGGGGCATTCTGGCGAAGTTTGCCAATGATTCAAAGATAGGTGGACAGGCAGGTAGTACTGAGGAGGTGGGGAAGCTGCAGAAAGATTGAGACAGTTTAGGAGAGTGGTCCAGGAAATGGCTGATGAAATTCAATGTGAGTAAATATGAGGTTTTGCACTTTGGAAAAAAGAATACAGGCATGGACTATTTTCTAAACGGTGAGAAAATTTGCAAATCTGAAGTGCAAAGGGATCTGGGAGTGTTGGTCCAGGATTCTCTAAAGGTTAACTTGCAGGTAGAGTCCGTAATTAAGAAAGTGAATGTAATGTAATGTTTATCTCAAGAGGGTTGGAATATAAAAGCAGTGATGTGCTTCTGAGGCTTTATAAGGCTCTAGTGAGGCCCCATTTGGAATACTGTGTCCAATTTTGGGCCCCACACCTCAGGAAGGACATGCTAGCCCTGGAGCGTGTCCAGTGGAGATTCACACGGATGATCCCTGGAATGGTAGGTTTAACGTATGAAGAACGGCTAAGGATCCTGGGATTGTATTCATTAGAGTTTAGAAGGTTGAGGGGAGATCTAATAGAAACTTACAAGATAATGTATGGTTTAGAAGGGGTGGACGCTAGGAAGTTGTTTCTGTTAGGCGGGGAGACTAGGACCCGTGGGCACAGCCTTAAAATTAGAGGGGGTAAATTTAAAACTGAAATGAGACGACATTTCTTCAGCCAGAGAGTGGTGGGCTTGTGGAATTCATTGCCGCAGAGTGCAGTGGAGGCCGGGACATTGGATGCCTTCAAGGCAGAGATCGACAAATTCTTGATCTCAGAAGGAATCAAGGGCTACAGGGAGAGTGCAGGGAAGTGGTGTTGAAATGCCCATCAGCCATGATTTAAATGGCAGAGTGGACTTGATGGGCTGAATGGCCTTACTTCCACTCCTATGTCTTATGGTCTTATGGAATGAATTCAGCGACAGAATTCTTAGGCTGTAAACTGTTTCACTATTTGAAATGCGCATCATTTTCAAAGTGATAAAGTATTGAAATCACTTACCAATGAGTTTCAGATCCATGCTCCTGTTCCAGGTACCATTCACCGTGATGGTATATACTCCTTGGTCACTCGGTTTCAGATTGCCTACCATTATTGATCCATTGGATGCATTAAAACGTAAACGGGAATGGTAGTGTTTATTTGGTTTCTGTACTGGAGAATTTGGTACGTAATCCAAAATAGTAAGCAGTTTTCCACTGCTGTTTTTGAACGTCCACTCAACCTGACTGTCACTGAGATTCGCTCCATATTCAGGATCCAGTAAAACTGACGAGCCAATGGCAGCCACGACATTGCCCCCTCCAGGTGATTGACATGAAAAACAGAAACAAAAGTAGTCCATCAACATGTGACTGGAATTCGGGATTGCTTTGGCATAGTGGTTGCATCTCTACTTCTGAGCCAGGAGACTCAGGCTCAAATCTCACCTGCTTCCAGAGGTGTGTGTAACAACATCTGAATGTGTCATTTAGAAAATAGTTTTTCAAGGTTCTTTTGCTGCTCCCCTCCAACTGTAATTGGTATTTCCATTGTTCTGCAATTTTCTCTCCATAGATGTTGCCAGATCAGCTACGGATTTCAAACAACCTTTCTTTTTACTACAGAAATGCGGTTAAAGTTGTTCAGAACAAGATTCTCACTTATACAGCACCTATTACGATCTCTGTAAAATCTCTGTCACACCCAGTGAAATCACTAATGTGGTGTGAAACAACCCGGTCGATTTTCACACAGCAAGACCCCACAAAACAAAAATGTGATCCTGACCAACTAACATGTGGTATTGAAGTGGACTTAGCAAAAGATTGAAATGGCTGCAGGCATTTTTTTTACGGAGATGGGAAGGGGAGAGAAAAAAGTGATACAGGGAGAGGAGGGAGAAAGAGCATAAAGTCTGTAGTTCAATAAAATTTACCTTTGAGTTTCATTTCAACGGCAAATTATACTTTGTTTAAAGTAATAGTCTATGTCTCCCAAACACTTTGGAAAGGGGAGTGTGGAGATGGCAAGGGGGAAGCGCCTTGGGGAGGGTGGAGGAGCATTGTAAGGGTAAAGGGCTGAAAGGGGAATGGGGCAGAAGGTGGTGGAAGCACAGGGAGAAGGATGGGGGGGCACGGGGAGAAGGATGGGTGGGCACGGGGAGAAGGATGGGTGGGCATGGGGAGAAGGATGGGGGGGCATGGGGAGAGTGAGGGGGGGGCATGGGGAGAGTGAGGGGGAAGGGACGCGGGGAAGGGGAATGGGGAGATCGAGAGAAGGAGAAGGGGGTCATTGAGATTGAGGAGGGGATGAATGAGCCCCTGTGGGAAAAGAAGAGAGAGTTGGCTGGGAGATTCCTGCAAGTATGAAATAACTCGGGGGGGGGGGGGGGGGAGCCCCATAGAGCCGGGAATGAAGGGTGGGGTGAAGTAGGTTGGAGTTGGGGGAAACAGTGGAACTCTGGACGAAATACAAGAAAAGACAATTTCCATCTGCAAGCCCCAAGGCGACGAAAGAGAAATTTCTCGGTTCTCAACATGTCTCTGCAGAAAGGCTCAGAGAGAGAGAGAGAGAGAGAGAGATCCCGGGGCCGGAGTTACACTCAGGTCGCTCGGGGGAATGGGATCCACTGCCAGAATCCGGCTGGCACTATAGAAGCCCCTTATCCTGCAGACCCTGCCGGAATTCAACGCTCTCGCTCGCTCAGCCAGGTCCTCACCTCCTGCAGCGATCCCCCGGAGGAGAGCGAGCAGCAACACCAGAACGACTCGAAAATGCATCCGTCGCCTCCGTCCGCTTTCTCTCTCTGCGAGAAATAAAACCAAGGCGCCTGAGCTGGGCTGGTGCGGCCCTTGGGGGGGGGGGAAGAGGAGACTGCACTGACTTTTTTCCGCCTTGGTCGCCCACAAAAGGGGCGGAGTGAAAGGCTCAACCCGGAATCAAAAATTAATCATCTCAGGCTAAACTGCCCGATCCTCGCCCCGTTGCATCTCTCTAGGGGAAAAAAATCCCTCTCACCCCTCACCCCCCACCCCCACACCCCAAGGTATTCTTCTGAAATCATTTCATGGTCTCTACTTCCGCATTCCTACACCCCAAAATCTGTAAGTTACTTATCAGCACTCACTGTTCAAAAAAAAGCCCATCTTCTTATCCCCAACCTCCTCTTGCAAAACATGGAGATTTGGTCCCCTCACCAATGGGAGATTTTTTTTACTCTACAGCTATCCCCCCACGATCCTCGTTTTCTCCAATTCTCCAGCCTCCCAAAGTGCGAAAGGATACTGCGATACTTGCCCGTAATCGCGAAGTAAGCGGGAACCACAATTGCACAAAGGCTAGAAAACGAAAGCCACATTATTAGCAGATGCTAAAATGTGAGGCTGGATGAACACAGCATCTGCAGTTCCCATTATCTCTGATACTTATTAGCAGATGCAGCGGAGACAATTGTGAATTAGTTTGCTCAGAGACGCCGTTGCACACTTGGGAAGCATGTGGGGCTTGAGCTGAGGGGTCTCTGCGTTCAGACGTAAGGGCAGGAACACAGATGACGGTCTGTGTGGACTTTTCATATTCTGCCTGTGTCCGTGTGGGTTTCCAAAGGTACAGGTTAGGTGGACTGGCCATGGAAAATGCACGGTTATTGGGTAAGGGGCATATGGGTCTTGGTGAGATGCTCATTGGGGGTCACTTTGGAGTCAATGGGCTGAATGGACTGTTTCCATGCTGTAGGGATTGTATGAGTGATACAGGAGAAATGTGGTGTGATTTATTTTGGTAGTAAATACATGGGCATACAACTTTAAAGGGGAACAGAGAGACTGGGATATTTAATTGCATAGATAATTGAAGGTGTCAGAACATGCTGAGAGCACAGTTAATAAAGTGTACAGCATCCTGAGTCTTATTAATAGAAACATAGGGTACCAGAGTGAAAGCCCTGTGTTGAACTTGCATAATACACTAGTTAGGCCTCAGATGGAGCATTGTCCCTGGTTCTGGGCACCACACTTCAGGGAGGATGTGAAGGAGAGTTTGCAGAAAAGTTCCAGGGATTACAAATTTCAGTTTTGAAGACCGAGTTAGATTTGAGAAAGCGAGAAGACAGTGGAACTGGTAGAGGTATTCAAAAATCAAGATGTGGATTTGGACAGCGTATATGTGGAGAAACTGCTCCCACTCATGAAAGGATCAAGAATGAGAGGGGACAGGTTTACAGCTATTCACGAAAAAAAACCAAAGGAAAATATTGTTGACACAGAGATAGAGTCTGGAATTCACTACCTGAGAGAGTGGTGGAGGCAGGGTCAGTCTAAGCTTTCAAGGGGAGTTAGAATGTTATCTGAATAGGAAGAAAGCATTGGGTTATGGGGAGAAGGTGGGAGAAATGGCATTGAACAACTGCTCAGTGGGAATCTGGCATGCACATGATGAGTCAACTAGCTTCTTTCATGCAGTAAGAAGCCTGTGATTTTGGTAAATCACCTCTGCACTCACTGAGTCACCTCACACCTTTCAATGTCATGTAGCAACAAGAAATGAACACAAAACTCTAGCAGTGGCCAAAACAGGCCATTGTAAATGTTAGTGATAATGGGAACTGCAGATGCTGGAGAATCCAAAATAACAAAGTGTGAAGCTGTATGAACATAGCAGGCCAAGCAGCATCTCAGGAGCACAAACGCTGACGTTTCAGGCCTAGACCCTTCATCAGTGAGCTCTCTGATGAAGGGCCTAGGCCCGAAACGTCAGCTTTTGTGCTCCTGAGATGCTGCTTGACCTGCTGTGTTCATCCAGCTTCACACTTTGTTATTTTTGTAAATGTCAAGCGTGACTCCATTCTCTTGCCTCTATAAAGCCAAGGATCCCATGTACTTTATGAAATATTTTGTCGTGATTTCATGCCACGCTCAAACACCTATACACATGGAATCCTGGGTACCTCTGTCCCTTGGCACTCTGAGGAGCTATTCCTTGCTAAGTCTGCTGTGACTGTGGCATGTCTCCTCTTCGCCTTCCCCAGTCCATCTGCAGCCTTAGATATTATCGACCACAGCCTGCCCCTCTAGCTCTCGTCCACTGTTGTCCAACTGGCTGGTGATGCTCTCATCTGGGCAGCATCGTGGCTCAGTGGTTAGCCCTGCTGCCTCACAACTCCAGGGATCTGGGTTTGATTCTACCCTTGAGTGACCGTCTGTGTGGAGTTTGCACGTTCTCCCCAAGTCTGCGTGGGTTTGCTCCGGTTTCCTCCCACAGTCCAAAGACGTGCAGGCTAGGTGAATTGGCTGTGCTAAATTTCCCATAGTATTCAGGGATGTGCAGATCAGGGAGATTGATAGGGGGATGGATCTGGGTGCAATGCTCTGTGGGTCGGTGTGGACTAGTTGGGCTGAAGGGCTTGTTTCCACTCTGTAGGGATTCTATGATGATTCATCTGGTTGCATTCTAATTGTAGAAAGATAATCACTTTCGGTGGCAAGATTTCACTGTACTTGGGTAAATGCGACAATGAATCAAATCCTGCTGCACCATTTTTTGTGATGTTCATTAATGATCTGTGCTTGCTCCCACCTTCTCATTGAGATGCTGTCACTTGCTGGTAATCTCCTAAAGCTGAAAGGCATTAATTATGTGGCCAGAAGAAGCCATTTTCGGACTAACACAGAAAGTATTTTTTAAAAAAACATTGCTGCATATTTGGAAAACAGCCAAGATTGTAGAACAAAGCAATAAACTTTGATTGTGAGGCAATTGCAGAATAAATGATTAATCAATATGACTATGAGTAAATTTTGGGTGGATAGAAAGTGTATAAATGTTTTGTAAGTAATTTAAAAATGTACATTGTAGGTCCTTTATTTGTAAAATGCTGATTTCCAGGCTTGAGATAAGGGATATTAAAACAAAACCATGAATGAGCATCTTTCGTCCCATGAGATTGGATAAAAAATAGTTGTTATTCAGGTTGTTATAAAAAAAGTCAGTTGGAAACATTCTGAGTACAGCCAACATAGCACTGTATTAGGGGGATCTGGTAGTGCGGTGGTAGTACTCCTACCTCTAAGCCAGGATGCCTGGGTTCCAGACATTCATCATAACACTTCTGTACAGGTTGATTGGAAAATGTCAATTACTGTGTGGCGAAAGTACTCATAGAGGTGAGAAGTTGTTTGTGGGTTACAGAAACCAATTGAAATTAAACAGGGATAACAGAGTGTGGGGCTGGATGAACACAGCAGGCCAAGCAGCATCTTAGGAGCACAGAAGCTGACGTTTCGGTTCGATGAAGGGCCTAGGCCTGAAACATCAGCTTCTGTTCTCCAGAGATGCTGCTTGGCCTGCTGTGTTCATCCAGCTCCACACTTTGTTATCGCGGATTCTCCAGCATCTGCGGTTCCCATTATCTCTGATCAAAATTAAACAGAGAGTTGTGTTAACTAATTATCCCAAAGGCTCATTTGAGGTCAGAAAAATGCCAGGTAAGGCGTAAAATGGAGGTAAGGAGGGGACCGGTGGTGCAGTGATAGTGTCCTTATCTCGGAGTGAGGAATCCCAGGTTTAAGTCCCAGCTGCCACTGGAGGTGTGTAATAGCATCTGTGTACACATTGATTAGAAAAATAGGTTAATTTAAAATAAAATTATAAAGCTGAGGAAGGGAGAGTACTTCTGATGCAACAGTAGTGTCCCTATCTCTGAGCCAGGAAGCCAAGGACCAAGGCTCACCTGCTCCAGAGTTCTTCACAGAAGTGTGGAATGGAAAATATATAAAATCGAGGTTTAGAGGCAGCCATTTTGTTATCCACTGGGAGAGAGAATCATATTACACATGGGTTCACTTTGATTAATTGAGGAATTGATGGAGTCATAGAACACAGAGAGACCTTTTGGCCCATCAGATCTTACCAGCCTATCTACACTAATCCCACTTTCCGGTCTTGGCCCATAGTATCGAACATTTCAAGTGCTCATCGATGTACTTTTTACAGCTGGTGAGGTTTGTTGCCTCTACTGCTGTCCCAATTGTGAAAATTTCTGTAGTTGTTAACTTGAACTTTCCTTTTTTCCCTGTTACTCGGAACTCTGTCTCCTATCATCTTAACCTGTA
Source organism: Stegostoma tigrinum (assembly GCF_030684315.1). Classification (NCBI taxonomy): domain Eukaryota; kingdom Metazoa; phylum Chordata; class Chondrichthyes; order Orectolobiformes; family Stegostomatidae; genus Stegostoma; species Stegostoma tigrinum. The sequence goes on along the minus strand of NC_081387.1, from coordinate 16,855,709 downwards.
ACATTTTGACCGCCCAATGTTAAATTAACGTTTTGAGTTGACTATCTGCAGCATATTCAGTCTTGTGTATGGTTGAGTTTCATACAAAGCCAGACAGTTCATGATTGGGAACTCGAGACTTAAAACATCAAGTTTGATAACATAAAATCAAACAAAAGATATGGGTGGCGACCACTGGGCTAGACTTTAGAATGAAACTCTGGTTGGGGCAAAAGATGAAAGAAAGTTTGTGAATTAAAAAAATTGCATGTCGGTTGATGCTAACCAATGTTATGATGAAACCTGAGATAACAAGGTGTGGAGCTGGATGAACACAGCAGGCCAAGCAGCATCAGAGGAACGGGAAGGCTGATTTTTCGGGCCTAGAGCCTTCTTCAGAAATGGGGGGAGGGGAAGGGGATTCAGAAATAAATAAGGAGAATGGGGGAGGCAGATAGAAGCTGGATAGAGAAAAAGATAGGTGGAGAGGAGACAGACAGGTCAAAGAGGCGGGGATGGAGCCAGTAAAGGTGAGTGTAGGTGGGGAGTTAGGGAGGGGATAGGTCAGCCCAGGGAGGACAGACAGGTCAAGGGGGCAGGATGAGGTTAGTAGGTAGGAGATGGGGGTGGGGCTTGAGGTGGGAGGAGGGGATAGGTGGGAGGAAGAGCAGGTTAGGGAGGTGGAGATGAGCTGGGCTGGTTTTGAGATGTGGTAGGGGGAGGGGAAATTTTGAAGTTTGTGAATTCCACATTGATACCAAGCGGAATATGAGATGCTTATCCTGCAAACTTCAGGTAGCATCGTTGTGGCACTACAGAAGGCCCAGTATGGACATGTCGTCTGAGGTGAGCAAGTTGAAACAGTTCATGACTGGGAGGTGCAGTTGTTTAGTGTGAACCGAGTGTAGGTGTTCTGCCAAGGGGTCCCCAAGCCTCCGCTTGGTTTCCCCGATGTAGAAGAGGCTACAACGTGAACAGCTGATGCAGTATACCATATGAGCATATGTGCAGGTGAACATCTGCTTGATGTGGAAAGTCTTCATGGGGCCTGGGTTGGGGGTGAGGGTGGAGGTGTGGGGCATGTGTAGCACTTCCTGCGGTTGCAGGGAAAAGTGCCAGGTGTGGTGGGGCTGGAGGGGAGTGTGGAGCAGACAAGCGAGTCACAGAGAGAGTTGTCCCTCTGGAAAGCAGATAATGGTGGGGAGGGAAAAATATCTTTGGTGGTGGGGTTGGACTGCAAATGGCAGAAGTGTCGAAGGATGATGCGTTGGATTGGAGGCTGGTGGGGTGGTACACGAGGACGAGGGGGAATCTGTTTTGGGTGTTATTGTGGGGACGGGGTGTGAGGGATGAGTTGCGGGAAATGCATCTACAGTTTCTACTATCTCTGAAACAATTTATGATGCGACCTCACATTTCTTCTTGCTATGAAGCTTAAGTTTGATGTCAAAAGCTGATATGCAGAAAGTGAAATCAAAGGGTCTATTGAGAAGTAGCAGTGAAAACATTCGGACATTATCACAGTTATTGAAAACAAAAGCTGTTTAACGCATTTTGGGCCCCAGTTTAGATCTGGTTCTGTATAATACATTTTCCTTTTTTCACAAATAGAATGTGAAAGTCACTGTGGTCCCTCTTGTATTAAAGAGAGATCAGTGGTAGTGGTTTAACCTGCGGGTCACCATATTTCAGGCAAGAGGCAAGCTTGAGAAGGAAAGTCATTTGTAGTGACCTCAGTCAGTGTAGGAACTCAGCCCACGCTTGATATTATGGGCTCTGAAATACTCAAAACTCTGAAATAACAAAACTCACACACCAAACACAGTGCAAACACAGCAGCCACGTGCTAATGACATGAGTACAATGTAAAATGCAACAGTTTTTCTGGACAGACACACCCCCAACAACTTATTCTCAAAACAACATACAGTCCAGACAGAAAGGCACTGGGTCCTGCTACTCAAGAAGCAGTAGCATGCCGTCCAAATAATTTACTCTATTTCCAAACAATTAAGCCTATCTCCCTGACTGGCCTGAACTATAGAATGTTTCAGAATACCATCTAAAAGGTATAAAAACAGGGTTCACCTGAAGACCTTTCTTGGAACTTCTCGGAACTTGGCTTGAATCATCTGAGTCCTCCTGAGGAGATCAGCATTGCAAGAGGTAGAGACCAGTTGACTGTCCACAGAGAGAGAGAGATGGAGAAACCAACTTCACAGACCCAGAGACAGAGGCACAGAGACACTGACTGTGTAATTCTACAAGAGACTCGGGAAGTATTATGACCTTAAGGGGCCAAATAAGATTAGAATTTTGTCCTTAATAACATCGGGACTGTTTTACATTGGTACTGGCTTGTGTTCATATTGATTTGAAAGCTTCGGTACTGTGGGACAGCTGGGCAAATCATTCATAACACTCTGGCCAGAGTACTGTAACTTGTTTAAATAGGAACCTAAGAGATAACGCCTCTCTCAATCGATGCTGGCCTCATTCTACCCTCTCGCCTGAGCTGCGTGTGGACAACACACATCACTGTCTTTAAACCTCGGTGAAGACAGGCAAAACATTGGCAATTTGGGATTACCATACCCTGGCAATGTATCATAGCACATACCTAGCATGGCTGATACCTCCTGTTACTTTTATTTAATTTCAAAAATATACTTTATTCATAAAAAAATTATCGATACATACACATTTACTAAAGCAGTTTGGGTCTAAACAACAGCGTATGAAGAAAACAGAACAAAGATTGGAGTTGGACTCTATTAAACAACAAACAAACCAAAGGCATTTGAGATAATAGGAACTGGCAATGCTGGAGAATCCGCTATAACAAGGTGTAGAGCTGGAGGAACACAGCAGGCCAAGCAGCATCTTAGGAGCAGGAAGGCTGGCGTTTCGGGCCTAGACCCTTGATATCACGGATTCTCCAGCATCTGCAGTTCCTGTTATCTCAAATGCCTTTGGTTTGTTTGTTTGTTTAATAGAGTCAAACTCCAATGTTTCTTCTGTTTTCTTCATACGCTGTTGTTTAGAACCAAACTGCTTTAGCAAATGTGTATGTATAGATAACTTTTTATGAATAAAGTGTATTGATTGAGAGAAGTGTTATCTCTAAGGTTCCTATTTAAACAAGTTACAGTACTCTGGCCAGAGTGTTATGAATGATTTGCCCAGCTGTCCCACAGTACCGAAGCTTTCAAATCAATATGAACACAAGCCAGTACCAGTGTAAAACAGTCCCGATGTTATTAAGGTCTAAGTTCTAACCTTATTGGGCCCCTTAAGGTTACAATACATCCTGAGAAATTTCTGATGAAGGGTCTAGGCCCGAAACGTCAGCTTTCCTGCTCCTCTGATGCTGCTTGGCCTGCTGTGTTCATCCAGCTCTACACCTTGTTAAACTAAAGGCATTTGTCACTTGTACAAGATTATATGTACATGCATCTGACACTCAGGGAGGGTCCGGTAACTGAACAGACCCCCATTTACCTTCAACAGGAAGGTGTCACATGGTGGTCTTTCCCCACTGCACCTCTGCAGCAGCTGCCCCAAGATTTAGTGCATCCCTCAGCATGTAGCCGTCGACCTCTGCAAGTTTGCAACATTCACTTGGGGTCAACTCCTTGCTCTGGAAGACCAACAATACTTCCTGGTATATGCGACCACCACTTCCTTGCTATGGTCACTGGTTAATCATCTGCTTAGCTGTTCTTAGTCACATCCCATCCCTACCACCCTCTCTGAGTCACTGATGCCTCATTTCACACCAACATTTTGTGACTGTCCATTGCAGGACTGCAATAGATGGGCAAACATTTGAACATTAACAAAGATGAGCTTTTCTTTCAAGTCATCAGAAACCAATACAATCAAAATGAATAGAGGCCACAGTTTGAGCTGCAACACAAACACACAATCCATAAGTGGCACAATGACCAATGACTGTTTGAGGTTATTTTTCAATCTCCTTCTTGAAAACATTCAACATTCTGGCTTCAGCTGCTTTCTGTGGAAGAGAATTCCACGAGGAGAAATATCCTCACCCAGAAAGAAGGAGATAGATATATCCCTGAGAGGTACTCCATTCGTATCATATCCTGGTGTGGTGTGCCCTGAATAATTGGAGCTGGCAATCAGAGAATGTGCTGATAAAATGGGTGAACAGGAACAGTCTTCCAAGGAGGAGGAGGACACTGCAGAAGACAGACATTTTCCTTGTGCATGAGAGAGCTCAGCTGCTATGGGTTCGATAAGTTGGACAGGACCTGACTTTGATACCCAGTTCCAGTAGATGAGGGCCAGGTAAAGTAACCTCAAATAGTCATTGGTCATCGTGCCAATTATGAGAATTCTATAGGCTCCCCACTCTCTGGGTGAGAACATTTCTTTTCGTAGAATTCTCTGCCACAGAAAGTAGCTGAAACCAAAACATTGGTTTAGACTAATATAGGCCAAACACAGGAAAATGGGACTATTTAGCCTGGGAATCTTGGTTGGCATGAATGTGTTGGACCGTCTGTTTCCATGTAAGATGACTATGATTATAATGAGTTAGAGTTAGGTCTTAGGGCTAAAGAGATGGGAGTGATAATGAATAGTGGAAACAGGGGACGGAGTTGGATGATTAGCGGCGATCATATTGAATGGAGGAGCAGGGTTCAAACAGTCTTCCTATTTATTATGTTCCAGCAGAAATGATAGCCGTTGAATGTTGACTTAAATGATAAAATGTGATAACCAAGACAACAGAGTCATGCTCAAGTGTTAAACCATAGATTGTATCACCTTTGTGTGACTATTCGCAATATATTTCACCCTATAACCGTAGCAGGAGAGAGAAAAAAGTTCAAAGCAGTTTTACAAAGCAATTTCTGAAGGAAAGCACGCCTGAAGATTTGAAGTGCCTTCGGATGTCCAGCTGCAACAATTGACCCCAAGAGGCACATTGGCAGCAACACTGTGGGATCCTGGGTATCAGTGAAGGAGCCTTTGAAGAAAGGGCACTCTACATCGCCACCTACTGCCAGGGAGTCAAATGACAACAGCAGTTCATTGAGGCCCGAGGGTAAGAAATTCCTCATTTGTCATGTTACCACTGTGACAGATTGGTTCATTCTTCCGAGGATTGTCAGAATAAATCATCACAGATATGGTTGTGATTGCAGTAGAGTTACATATAGGCCAGACCAGTTAATCATGGCAGATTTCCTTCCCTGAAGGACATTAATGAATCAGATATTTTTATGACAATGCATGGTAGTTTCACAATCCCCATCAGTGAGAATAGGTTTCAACTCTGGATGTTTTATTCATTAGGTAAATGCCAGCAGCTTTCCTGGTGGGATTTGAACTTATGCCCACCACATCCCCAGTGCAGTAGTCTCTGGATTATTAGTCGGGGAATGTTAACACCATACCATCATCTCCCTGGCATTAGCCGAAGGTGCTGGATGGGGATAGAGACTTCACAGCATCAGGAGTGAACGCTGAGACCACCTACCTTATTATGTAGCAGTGTGTCACTACCTCCACTCTATTCGTGGAATAGGACATAGCCACAGGAATGGTCACTGAGGAGTCTGGGACAGGTCAGATGCTAGTGGGGGACGACTTTGTAGGGGGACCAGTCAGGGCATACCCTGTGTCCCCAGGTTGATGCAAGATAAGGTTTTATTCACATTTGCCTTTTCTACAAGCTCAGCAAGTCTGGCAGCTTCTGTGAAAGAAAGAATAGAGTTAACGTTTCAAGTCTGGTGAACCTTCCTCAGAACAGAAACAAGGACTTGTCATGCTGGGGGCATTCCAGAGGACAATGAAGAGTCTCTATGTTGTTATGGGGCGGGGGTCATTTGTAAGCAGGACATCAGAAAGCTTGTCCAAGGAGGAAGAATTTACAGCAATCAGAGAACCCTGTAGTCACCAGGAGCAAGAATAGCCTTTTAGCCCAAATTCTTCAATATTTAAATTGAAATTCCAGGACCCAGCTCCATCGAATTTGAACTCTCAACCCCTTGGTTTTAAAGTGGCCTCTTAGTCCTTTGTCAAATAACTTTACCACAACGCCACACTGCATTGCCAAGAGGATGCAGTGCAGCTGGAGGTGACTCATCCATTCAAACAGAAGGCAAGACTTCGGAAGAGAAAATAATTCAGAAATCATCAACAGCAAGACGACCTAACGGAAATTAAATGAAAGATTGTTGGAAAGTTGTAATCAGATATGAGACAGATCAAGGCAACTTCTTTTAAGAAGGAGAGCTGGAGATGGGGTTCAGTGTCTGTGTGTGTGTGGGGGGCGAGTTGGATGGGGTTCAGTGTCTGTATGTGAGGGGGGGAGTTGGATGGGGCTCAGTGTCTGTGTGTGTGGGGGGAGTTTGATGGGGTTCAGTGTCTGTGTGTGTGTGAGGGGGGAGTTGTATGGGGTTCAGTGTCTGTGTGTGTGAGGGGAGTTGGATGGGATTTTGTCTGTGTGTGAGGGGGGGAGTTTGATGGGGTTCAGTGTCTGTGTGTGTGAGGGGGGAGATGGATGGGGTTCAGTGTCTGTGTGTGAGGGGGGGAGTTTGACGGGGTTCGGTGTCTGTGTGTGGGGGGAGTTGGATGGGGTTCAGTGTCTGTGTGTGTGGGGGGGAGTTGGATGGGGTTCAGTGTCTGTGAGTGTGTGAGGGGGTAGTTGGATGGGGTTCAGTGTCTGTGTGTGAGGGGGGAGTCAGAGAGGAGTTGAATGGGGTGAATTGTTTTTATGAACAGCATCCAGAGCGCACTGGAGATATGGGAATAACTAATGAGGTAATTCCAGGTCAGTCATTTTGGTTATTAATGGAAATGTCATGTGGAGTTTCCTGTTTTAAAAAATGTTACAAGCAAAAATTTTACAATATAAAAGTGAATGAAATGACCTCTCTTTTCTGGGGAGCACGTGCTGTGACCTCCAGGACTGACCTCCAATCCTTCACCTTTGACCTTCCCAATTATTGCCTTGTTGAATTTGTTTACCGCTAAAGGAAGAATATTGTTCACACTAACAATTATTCATGTGAGAGAAAGGCCCTGAAGGTTCAGTAGTTTTGGAATCTATGTGCATTTTGACAGTGGTTAAATGGGGGATCATGAATGAAGTGATAAAACAATGTTTTTAGAAAACAAAGTATAGAACTGGATGAACACAGCAGGCCAAGCAGCATCAGAGGAGCAGGAAGGCTGACGTTTCAGGCCTAGACCCTTCTTCAGATGAAGGCCTTTCTGAAGAAGGGTCTAGGCCCGAAATGCCAGCCTTCCTGCTCCTCTGATGCTGCTTGGCCTGCTGTGTTCATCCAGCTCCACACCTTGTTATCTCAGATTCTCAATCGTCTGCAGATGCTAATGTCTCTGAAACAATGGTTTTACTCAGCCTTATGTGAGTGTGGTTAATTGCAGCTCTGACATTCTCACACACACCTCTCACAGTATCCCAATCCAGAGGTGAATGTCTGACCCCAAAATCTACCCACATTCCTTCTTTGTAGTACGACAATGTTGTGCGCCTTTGTTCTTGCTGCAGTCCTGCCATCCCTTTACTCCAGTCTAAAAGTTCTTCCCCAATGTTCTCCTCTCTAGACTGCCAGTTTCTACCCAACATGAACTTCATCTTGTTGGTAATGCTGTTGTTTATATCCCATCTGTTGCAATACCCACAGGGGAACATATAATGAGTCTTTTGGAATACCATTGGTCTCCCTGCTATCGAAAAGATGTTGTGCAACTTGAAAAGGTACAGAAATGATTTACAAGGATGTTGCCAGGACTGGAGGGCTTTAGCTATAGGGAGAAGCTGAATAGGCTGGGGTTATTTTCCCCATAGCCGGAGGCTGGGGGTGGCGTGGTTGACCTTGTAGAAGTTTGTAGAATCATGACAGGCCTGGATAAGGAGAATAGCCAAGGTCTTTTTCCCAGGGTAGACAAGTGCAAAACTACAGGGCATATGTTTAGGGTGAGAGGGGAAAGATTTTAAAAGGGCCTAAGGGCCAACTTTGTTAGTCAGAGGGTGGTGTGTGTATGGAATGAGCTGCCAGAGGAAGTGGTGGAGGCTGGTACAATTACAACATTTAAAAGGCACCTGGATGGGTATATGAATAGGAAGGTTTTAAAAGGGTATAGGCCGAATGCTGGCAAATGGGATTAGGTTAATTTAGGCCATCTGGTCAGCATGGATGAGTTGGACTGAAGGGCCTGTTTCCGCGCTGTACACCTCTCTTGGTTTCCTATGGAAACCTCAGCCAAGTAGAGTCTCTGTCCCTGTTTCCTGCAGCAAAACCTCAAGCCTCATGAAAGGGGAGCCGACTGGAAGTGCCTTATCTAAACCTGTCATAATCTTGCACTGTGCACCTCTATCTGATCCCCCCCCCCGACCCAGTCAGCCTCCATTGTTCCATGGTGAACAACTTCAACTTCTCCAATCTGATGTTGTTCTCTCAGCCAGCAGGGAGCATCACCCCCGGGACTGTTGAGAAACTCGAGAGTGGAAAGGAGAGAGAGCAATCTTCTCTGTCTTATGATGATGTAAACCTGAAATTAAAAATAAGACCGGAAATGCTGGAGACATTCTGCAGGTCTTGCGGCATCTGCAGGCCGTTAACTGGTATGACTCATTTCTGAAATTGTGCAGGGCTGGGAAGCAAATAGTTTTACTCTGGAGGCAACGGGGAAGGGGGAGCGAGTGGAACCGTCTGCCCAGAGCCAAAGACAAAGGGAGTTTTAACGGTGCTACGGGGAAACAGAGATGTGAAAGTGGGTAAATGAAAGTGTGACAAGGAGAAAATGAGCCCACGCTGTTGAGATCAAAGCCAACAAAACACAAACAAGAGATAATGGGAACTGCAGATGCTGGAGATTCCAAGATAATAAAATGTGAGGCTGGATGAACACAGCAGGCCAAGCAGCAATGATGCCACCCGAAGGTTGCAGGAACAGCAACTCATATTCCGCCTGGGAACCCTGCAGCCATATGGTATCAATGTGGACTTCACCAGTTTCAAAATCTCCCCTTCCCCCACTGCATCCCTAAACCAGCCCAGTTCATCCCCTCCCCCCACTGCACCACACAACCAGCCCAGCTCTTCCCCCCCACCCACTGCATCCCAAAACCAGTCCAACCTGTCTCTGCCTCCCTAACCGGTTCTTCCTCTCACCCATCCCTTCCTCCCACCCCAAGCCGCACCCCCAGCTACCTACTAACCTCATCCCACCTCCTTGACCTGTCCGTCTTCCCTGGACTGACCTATCCCCTCCCTACCTCCCCACCCACACCTTCTCCACCTATCTTCTTTACTCTCCATCTTCGGTCCGCCTCCCCCTCTCTCCCTATTTATTCCAGTTCCCTCCCCCCATCCCCCTCTCTGATGAAGGGTCTAGGCCCGAAACGTCAGCTTTTGTGCTCCTGAGATGCTGCTTGGCCTGCTGTGTTCATCCAGCCTCACATTTTATTATCTTGAAAACACAAACAAGACATTGTTGCAGTACGGGAGAGGGGGTGCAGAGGATATCAGGAAAATGGAGCATAGACGTCACGCTCTGAAGTTGTGGAGTTCAATATTCAGTAGCCCGAAGGATGAAGATGACTCGTTAATGTCAGATCGGCCTGACATGTACAAATTCTTTTGGGACGTGCACAATATCTTGGGAAGAGCACATCGCCAAAGTTAGGCAGAAACTAGCCTGTTGGAAGCACCCTCTCCATTGCGGGGAAAAACCTAGTCATCAGGTGTGAGGCACTCTCTTTGTTTTTGTACTGGGCGCAGGTCTGGCCCATTCACCAAAACAGCACTGTTTCAGTCTCCCGAATCAGCTGGAGGTCTAAGATGGACCAGGTCTGCAGGGAGTCCAAATATAAAACTCTGGATAGCGGGGTGAAGAATATCCCCAGTGCTGCCCTCACCCTGCTGGCCATCCTTTATGTACAGCTGCATCAAGCTGTGTGTAGGCCCCCGGGAGCCAAGCACCAAGTCTCACCACGTACTGAGGTTCTACCCTGTCCCTGGTGTTGCGAAGGATGGGGCTGGCCTCGTTGCCGTGGAACGCTCCAAGTTGCCGGACCGTTTAGTATCACCTGTCCTTCATGGAGAAATTTACAAAGAAATTCATCTTTGACTGCCATCAGGAAGTGGTTAGCACACAGTATCCACGATACCCTGAGGAAAAAGGAGAGGGTGGGTCCTGTCGCGTGGTTCCCTGAGTAGACTGTCAAAGTCATTTGGCAGGATGCCTGTTCACCAGAAGTTTCCAACAAGCACCAGGACATCACTTGGCTGGTGGTGAGAAGGGCACTACCTGTGAGATCCGTCACTTACACCCAGCCAGTCTGTGCCAACACGAAGCTGCAGTAGTTTGTGTCGAGGTTCATCCAGAGCAGCTCCGTGACACAGGCACTGCGCTCGATAGTCTGTTCACCAGGATGCACACTGAGACAAATATTGACTGCGCCTAGAGAACTATCAACTCAGTGAAAGACACTCTTTGGTCTGCCCGAGCCCTGTTGGTCTTCCAGGGCAAGGAGTTGACCCTGACCGAGTGTTGCAGACTGGCACATTCCAAGGTCCCGGACCAGGTGCTGAGGGATGCACTACAGCTTTGGGCAGTGGGGAAGACCACCATCTGAGGTCCTCCCATTGAAGGTAAATGGGGGTCCGTTCAGCTATTGGAACCTCCTAGTGTCTCATTCCTGACTCTTGAAGCCTCCCACCTTTCATTTCATCCAGTTGCTCTGGCAGCTTCCACTTCATGGAAAATCTTTTCCCTTCGCTTCCATATTTCATGAACTGGCCTTTCCATCAACAGCAAAAACATGGTATCCTCAACGAAAATAAAACAGACCACTGTGCATGCTCAGCAAATTCTTACACAGGCTCAGCAGCTGCGCCACACAGTTACCCATTCCACTCCAGTCACCTTTCTTCACATCAGTATCTTCAATTCTTCATCATAACCTCTTCAATTAACAGAGCCGTCTCGTTACATGCAGTAACATGTTTTTTTGAAAAATGCCCTATCCACAAGAAGCAGGGCAAATCCAGCCAAATAGACACCAGGAAAGTGATGCAAGTTTGCCAGTGAAACAGCGCAGTCAAGCAGTCGATTACTCAGCAAAACCTTACCCGGTCTGTTTTCCACCAGGAACACACAGATCCAGGCCACATCACAGCCTTGGGTTTGAATATGAATGAAGGGAAGAAATGCCGAAGGAGTGATGCTCCCAGACATCTTGGCAACATTTGAACAAAGTTGATCAATCGGAATGAGGGGAAATTTTCCCACTGGTCGGAGTTATGCTGGCAGAAAGGAAGATGCTTGTGGTGGTTGAAGATTGATCATCTCAACCTTTGGACATGACAGCTGGAGTTCCTCAAGGCATTATCCTTGGCAGCTTCCCAATGTGTGAGATGATGCTTTGTGCCTTGTTGGTCAACTCTGTTATACATCACCTAGTGTGCCTCAGGGATCCCACTCTCCCAGTGCTACAGGTGAAAACAATGGGCTCAGAAAGTGCAGGATTTTCTCCTGGCCCATTTGAACTGTGTTTTTTTCATACCTTGTTCAATGCCCTTCCAAACGGTCAACCTACAAGCCTCATAGCCATTGACACTGTTTACTGTCTGTGCAAATATCTTATAGCAGGGGTATGGCCATTCAGCTGGTTGTGAGCTAGCAGTCAGTTCACAGTGCTAAAGGTAGATGGATGCTGGAACATGATCTAGCCAGCACAGCCATTGTTCACTTAGTGATGAGCATACACTAACAGAAATAGCATTCTCCCGGACCTCCAGACCAAGGTATTTGAGGACAAAACCCACCGAAAGTGGCTTCATGAATAACCATCCCTCTGTTGTAAAGTCACTGAAGATTGCACAGTGTCATTTGCAATGCTTCAGATGATGAAGGAGTCTGTGCCAGCATGCGGAAATACCTGGACAACATTCAGGCCTGAGCTGAAAAGCGGCAAGTAACATTTACACTGTACAAGGGCCAGGCAATAATCAAAGAAAAGAACGAACCAAATTATAGAACATAGAACATTACAGCACAGCACAGGCCCTTCGGCCCTCGATGTTGTGCCGACCTGTCATACTGATCTGAAGCCCATTTAACCTACACTATTCCATGTACGTCCATATGCTTGTCCAATGATGACTTAAATGTACCTAAAGTTGGCGAATCTACTACTGTTGCAGGCAAAGCGTTCCATTCCCTTACTACTCTCTGAGTAAAGAAACTGCCTCTGACATCTGTCCTATACCTTTCACCCCTCAATTTAAAGCTATGCCCCCTCGTGCTCACTGTCACCATCCGAGGAAAAAGGTTCTCCCTATCCACCCTATCTAACCCTCTGATTATTTTATATGTTTCAATTAAGTCACCTCTCAACCTACTTCTCTCTAACGAAAACAGTCTCAAGTCCCTCAGCCTTTCCTCGTAAGACCTTCCCTCCATACCAGGCAACATCCTAGTAAATCTCCTCTGCACCCTTTCCAAAGCTTCCACATCCTTCTTATAATGTGGTGACCAGAACTGTACGCAATACTCCAAGTGCGGCCACACCAGAGTTTTGTACAGCTTCACCATAACCTCTTGGTTCCGGAACTTGATCCCTCGATAAATAAAAGCTAAAACACTGTGTGCCTTCTTAAAAGCCCTATCAACCTGGGTGGCAACTTTCAAGGATCTGTGAACATGGACACTGAGATGTCTCTGCTCATCTACACTACTAAGAATCTTACCATTAGCCATGTACTTTGCCTTCGGGTTACTCCTACCAAAGTGCATTACCTCACACTTGTCTGCATTAAACTCCATTTGACACCTCTCAGCCCAGCTCTGCAGCTTATCTATGTCTCTCTGCAACCTACAGCAGCCTTCGTCAGTATCCACAACTGCACCGACCTTAGTGTCATCTGCAAATTTACTAACCCATCCTTCTATGACCTCATCCAGGTCATTTATAAAAATGACAAACAGCAGTGGACCCAACGGCCACCCTTGCGGTACACCACTAGTAACTGGTTTCCAGGATGAAAATTTCCCATCAACTACCACCCTCTGTCTTCTTTCAGCAAGCCAATTTCCGATCCAAACTGCTATATCTCCCACAATTCCATTCCTCCACATTTTGTACAATAGCTTACTGTGGGGAACCTTATTGAACGCCTTGCTGAAATCCATATACACCACATCAACTGGTTTACTCTCATCTACCTGTTTGGTCACCTTCTCAAAGAACTCAAGACAACAAAATGTGAGGCTGGATGAACACAGCAGGCCAAGCAGCATCTCAGGAGCACAAAAGCTGACATTTCGGGCCTAGACCCTTCATCAGAGAGGGCCTCCTTCTCAAAGAACTCAGTAAGGTTTGTGAGGCACGACCTTCCCTTCACAAAACCGTGCTGACTATCCCTAATCAATTTATTCTTTTCTAGATGATTATAAATCCTATCCCTTACAACCTTTTCCAACACTTTACCAACAACTGAGGTATCTTCTCTTTTCATTCAATGGCTTTGACCCATCATGAATATCTCTTACTAATTAACATTATTGATCAGAATTTACCTGGAACAGCCATGTAAAATCTATGGCTGCAATGCAAGACCAGGTCAAAGGCTGGAAATTCTCTGGGGAGTAACTGAATTCCCAACCCTGTCCACCATCGACAAGGCACCAGTCAGGAGTGTGATGGGATCCTCCCCACTTGCCTGGGTGTGTGCAGCTCTGACAACATTCATGAAGCTTGACGCTGTCAAGGACAAAGATGTGTATATGACTGGAATTCCATCTGCCGCCTTAAATATTCACTCCCTCCAGCACTGACACTCAGTAGCAACAGTGTGTGCTCTCCACAGAACCCACCACAGAAACTCAGCAAGGCTCCTTCATCAGCACATTCTCAATCTGTGGCCTCTGCTATCTTGAAGGAGAAGGTAGCCATGATGTGGAGCCATGTGCTGGTGTTGGGCTGGGGTGGATGAGGACAGACGTTACATGACACCAGGTTATATCCGACAGGTTCATTTGAAACCACAAGTTTTCAAAGCGCTGCTCCTTCGCCAGGCATAATCTGGTGTTGTGTGACTTACGGCCTTGAAGGAGAAGGGTAGCAAATACATGGGAACACCATCACTTGCAAGTTCCCTTCCAAATTGCTCACCATCCTGACATGGAAATATATTACCATTCTTTCAGTGTAGCTGGGTCAAAATTATACAACATCCCCCCTAACAACACTGTGAGTCTAAGTCCACCACAGGGACTGCAGAGGGTCAAGAAGGCAGCTCGCTGTCAACTCCTCAAGGACCATTAGAGATGGGCAATAAATGTGAGTGATGGCCATTTCCCAAGCATAGTTAGTAATAATAATAACAAATCTCATATTGAGAATCTGATGTGTGCAGTCTCTTCCACACTGTTTAATGCATTTTATTTTGACTGCAAGGCTGTCCTAAAGCTGCCCAGGTCTATTCCTTTCATTCCATCCATGAATAGTTAAACAGCCCATTGTGAACTAAGTGTCCCATCTAAAAGGGAACTCTTACTCAGTGAAACAAATATGGAATCTTAAAAGAAACTTTTCTTGAAGTATAATTTTCAAGGGTGATGATACACTCTATTCTCTTGGGAAACATTGAGAGCCTCATGCATAAAAATGAACACCACATGGTCCCCTCTAAGAACGCTTGAATGAAGACATAACCAGTGAAGAGAGGAAAGCAGGCTTGCAGAACAACCTGTCATCTACCCATTAGTTGCAGTTTTTTTTATTGCTAGCTTGTCCAGACCTAGAAGCAGAACATTGAGGAGATCCTCTCCTGTGCCCACTCCCCCTCCAGCTTAAGTGCCAATCGTCAGGAGTGTGGGCCAGAATGCATGGAAGCGAGAGGAAATTCACAACTTCCACAGATATCTGAATGCATTTCAATGCAATTATGGTCAATAGCATGCTTTATAGAATGCAAGAAGGTTTATGATGCATTTTTTCAGACTGCTTTAGCAAAATAGCCAAGTATTAAATTGTCTACTTTAGACTAGCTTTAACTGTTTTAATTTTTATGATCCAGATGTTTCAAATTTCTGTATGGTAGAATCATGCAATGCTGAAAAGGCCCTTTGAGTCATTGAGTCTGTACTACCAAAATTATACCAGCCTACTTTAGTCTCACTTTCCTGTACTAGGTCCATTTCCTTCAACTGTCTGCCATGGCTGCATTTGACTGTGGCACTGCCTAACATTTTTCAGATGCCACTTGCAAAGTTCTCACTTGCCCCTTGCAAGGCCCTTCAGTAAGTAATATTGATTTGAACCATTGCTGTCCATGTGTTGTAGGAATGCTTATGGTGTTGTTTGTGAGGCAGTTCATGATTTTTGAACCTGTGACAGCGAAGAAGTAGAAATGTAACTTCAAGATAGAAAACCGAAAGATTGCTGTAAAGCAGGAACAAAAACAGAAGTAGCTGGAAATGCCAGCAGTTGTGAAGAACAAAAAAAATCAGCGTTAATGTTTTGGGTCTAGTGACCCTTCCTCAGAACCTGTTAAGAATCAGTTAAAGAATCAAATGTGCTTAAATATCAGTTTAAAAAAAGCAAATGAAGGAAATCTATACCATGGAACAATGTTCTGTGTTAGGTTGGCGTAAGAGGAGTGACTTTGGTGATTTTACTAACACATATATATTCTTCCATTACATAAGCTCTTATACTGATTATTAGAGCAAAGAACAAAGAAAATTACAGCTCAGGAACAGGCACTTTGGCCCTCCAAGCCTATGCCGATCCAGATCCTCTATCTAAACCTGCTGCCTATTTTCCAAGGATCTGTATCCCTCTGCTCCCTGCCCATTCACGTATCTGTCTAGATACATATTAAATGACGCTATCGTGCCCACCTCTCCCACCTCCGCTGGCAATACATTTCAGGTGCCCACCACCCTCTGCGTAAAGAACTTTCCACACATATCTCCCATAAACTTGTCCCCTCTCACCTTGAAATCGTGAGTCCCCCACTCTGGGAAAAAGCTTCTTGCTATCCACCCTGTCCATACCTCTCATGATTTTGTAGACCTATTGGCTATTTTTATTTGATGTTCAATAAACGTATCCAATCACTTACAATCTGGCCCAATAATACAAGTACTCTTTCAATCTTTGATGCCAACTATGTCATGTAATGTCATGTTCTTTGCCCTGAATTTGTCTTACTCTGACCTTGAAGTGATGTTTTGAGATTAAGTCTGTCAGTCATCCCATTGCAGTTTGTGGTGACCATTTATAAACTGCTGGTGTGCAAAATATGGACATGAAGTGGAAGACATACAGCATACTTTACATAGTGTCTGAATAATGTGGACAATAAAGAAAAATTTGGAAAGTGCGGCAAGATTAAAAAAATGAGATTCTTGACAATGAGGAGAGGGTGTCTATTTAGATGAGAATTTCACGAGTAACTAATATGGACCATTTATTTGTATCCCATGAAGAGCTAATTGTCTCATTTATATGCCATTTGCAATTCTCCCTTACAATTCTTGAAAATCTGATGTTACCTACTGGGTGCAGCACATCAATGCCTTTCGTGGGTTTCCATGTTCACCATCATTCCCCAACATCTCATGGCATGGTCCATGGAAGGACCACACCACCGGCCCCCCCAAAGCCTTTCTTCACATGTATTGGCAGATGTATTGGCATTGGCAGAACACCACTTTCAGAGCATCATGTTGGCCAATGCATTACAATGTTCCTCCCAGTTTTTTTCTGCACACAGGGAAACATACTCAAAGTACACCTTGGGTTGCTTTCTTATGCCCTTTCCTGCCAGTAGGACACGCCCAGCAGAGGTGGCAACACAGTGGTATACGGTCAGGAGGGAGTTGGCCTGGGAGTCCTTAACATTGACTCCTGACCTCTTGAAGTCTCACGGTTTCAAGTTAAACATGGGCAAGGAAGCCGCCTCCCAGTTACGATGTACCACCCTCCCTCAGCTTTTGAATCATTACTTCTCCATGTTGAACAACACTTGGAGGAAACACTGAGGTTGGCAAGGATGCAAAATGTAATCTGGTCCTGTGATCTTAACATCCACCAGCAAGACTAGCTCAGTAGAGTACTATTGATCGAGCTGGTCGGGTCCTAGAAGACTTGACTGCTCAACTGGGTCTGCAGCAGGTGGTTAGGGAACCAACAAGATGGAAAAATGCATTTGACATGCGTACCACTCTGTCAGCTGCAGATACATCTGTCCATGACAGAATCAGTATGAGTGACCACTGCACAATACTTGAGGAGATAAAGTCCTGCCTTCACATTGAGAATAACCTCCATTGTGTTATGAGGCACTATCCCCGTGCTAAATGGAACAGACTTCAAACAGATCTGGCAACTCAAGACTGGGCATCCATGAGGTGCTGTGGGCCATCAACAGCAGCAGAATTGTACTCCAGCACAATCTGTAACCTTGTGGGCCCGCATATCTCCCACTCAACCAGTACCATCAAGCCAGAGGATCAACCCTGTTTTGATGGAGATTGCAGGAGGGCATGCCAGGAGCAGCACCAGGCCATACCTGAAAATAAGGTGCTGCCAACCTAGTGAAGCTAATAAACAGGACTATTTGCAACCGGCTCAACATTGAAGCGTCCAGTGGAGGAGTAGTGACACAGATATATATGGTTGGTCATCAGGCTCAGGGCTCACGTGGAGGCAAAGCGAAGATGGACTTTCTTTTATATAGAGAGCTCCCGAACCATATCTACCCATTAGCTCTACTCTTGCTGTGCTCGCATTGGTTGTTGGCAATTGCACCAAAAATAATTATGGAATTTTCTGAGTCAATGTGGCTGGGTCTAAACGCTGGAATTTCCTCTCTAGTGCCAGCATGAGTTTATCTGTGACAAACAGACTAAAGTCGGTCAAGAGGTCAGCTCTCCACCATCCCGTTCAAAGGTAAGGTAGGGAATGGCCAATAATGGTCAGTGTAAAGTGGGGGAAAAGAATTGATCTTAACTCTTAGTACTTGAATAAGTATTGAGGAAATTACAATCTTGCCCCGAAGATTTTCTTTGTTGTGTGAGAGTCCACGGCTGTTACTAGCTTAATTAGGTCTTGATAAGTTCTGCCGGAAATGGAAAACTTGCAGACAAACTGTATTTTTCTTTCCATTTACGGCGCTAAACAATTCCACTTGACTTTATAATTTAAACGAGGCCGTAATAAAGGAAATTGTTGCAATAGTTCGTGGCATCAATATTTCCTGAAACGCCCTCAGATATCAAATCCAGGACATGAGTGTTGGCCAAACAAAAGGTCTCACACACTTTAAGCCGTATCGTTGCTCCTTTCTCCACTGCCTGAGCTGCTGAGTATTTCCTGCTCGGAACTTAGTTGGCTCTGCACAACCGTGGCTTCCAATTCATCTCAAAAAGAAAAGCAATTTCAAGATTACAGTCCACAAAAAAAAGGTGACATTTTGGGGACCGAGTACCAACCAGAAAAAACAAGCACTCGATTGTCCGGCAGAATGGGGCACAGGGGATCAACATTTATCACCGAAAACAGAAAGAACTGCGGATGCTGTAAATCAGGAACAGAAACAGAAGTTAGCGAGGTTTGGAGCCAATCTACCATCCTCTGAGAAAAAGAACAGGAAATGACATCACCAACCCAAGGAAACCTAAACAGATCAATAGAAAGCAGGACATAACACCAGCGTTTCATCGGAGGCTCACTGATGATGTTACCTAGAATGGTGACGAAACATCCGAAAACGAACCTTCCAGCTCAGCGAGCAAACTCACATCCGGAGAAACAGAAGTTACTGGAAAAGCTCAGCAGATCTGGTAGCATTTGTGCAGAGAAAATCAGAGCTAACGTTTCGGGTCCGGTGACTCTTCCTCAGACCCTGAGAAGGCATAATTCTGTTTTTTTTTTCCTTTACAGGTGCTTCCAGACCTGCTGATCTTTTCCAGCAACTTTGTTTTGGGTCAATATTTATTAACAGCTGTCTGTGCCCGGTCAGGGACACGGTGCATCGCAACGAAGCTGCTGAAGGGAACCAGCGAGCAAATCCCACAGTTGAATTAAAGCATTACCAACTCAGCTAGCTGCACTGAAATTGTGGACAACTTGGGAGCAAAATCGTAGGGTGCCAACAAACTTTACGAATTCTCTCAGAGATAGTAGGAACTGCCGATGCTGGAGAATCTGGGATAACAAGGTGTAGAGCTGGATGAACACAGCAGGCCAAGCGGCATCCAGCTCTGCACCTTGTTATCTCAGATTCTCCAGCATCTGCCGTTCCTACTACCTCTGAACCCGGAAACAATTACTGGAATGTATAAAAACGGAAGTTTCTGAAAAAGCTCAGCAGGTCTGGCAGCATCTGTGATGGAAAAAAAAACAGAGTTTACGCTTCGGGTCTAGTGACCCTTCCTCAGAACTGGTAGGTACATCGTGCCAGTCTGCAGCTCGTGCTGTAATCTAGTCGCAAAATAATAACTCTCCAAAATCCAACTCGATCGTCTGCTTTTCGAAACCCACCTACAAATAACAGTGTCAGAACATGTGTGAGACATGGCACAAGTTACTAATTTTCACATTAATATACAGTTGAGTTATCTCGTTTCGCTTTTTCGGTTTCCTAAACTGTCAATCTGACTGCCATAATAATTTCCAGCAACACAGAGGAATAAGACAAAAATAAACACCGAGCTGAACAGAGAACTTGTAAATAACAAGGTGTGGAGCTGGATGAACACAGCAGGCCAAGCAGCATCGGAGGGGCAGGAAAGTTGACGTTTCGAGCCTACACCCTTCTTCAGAAATGGGCGAGGGGAAGGGGGATCTGAAATAAATAGGAAGAGAGGGGGAGGCGGATAGAAGATGGATAGAGGAGAAGATAGGTAGAGAGGAGACAGGTCAAAGAGGCGGGGATGGAGCCAGTAAAGTTGAGTGTGGGTGGGGAGGTAAGGAGGAGACAAGTCAGTCCGGGGAGGACGGACAGGTCAAGGGGGCGGGATGAGGTTAGTAGGTGGGAGATGGGGGTGGGGCTTGAGGTGGGAGGAGGGGATAGGTGGGAGGAAGAACAGGTTAGGGAGGCCGGGACGAGCTGGGCTGGTTTTGGGATGCGGTAGGAGGAAGGGGAGATTTTGAAGCTTGTGGAGTCCACATTGATAGCATTGGGCTGCAGGGTTCCCAAGCGGAATATGAGGTGCTGTTCCTGCAACCTTTGGGTGGCAATATTGTGGCACTGCAGGAGGCCCAGGATGGACATGTCATCTAAGGAATGGGAGGGGGAGTTGAAATGGTTTGCGACTGGGAGATGCAGTTGTTTAGTGTGAACCGAGCATAGGCGTTCTGCAAAGGTGAACATCTGCTTGATGTGGAAAGTCTTCTTGGGGCCTGGCACTTCATACTGGCAGGGAAAAGTGCACACCAGCTTATGTGGTAAACTGCATCCGCTGTTCCCGTTGTAGCCTCCTCTACATTGGGGAAACCAAGAGGAGGCTTGGGGACCGCTTTATCCAATAAAGATGAAAACCAAAAATAATGAATTTTCTCCTCATCACGGCTGACCTTCAATCTATCACCCTTGCTCTTTAGTGACCCCCACCTGCCCAATCACTACTTATCAATGACCCTTGAGACTTTTCAATGCAGTGGAACTGACCCCTTGACCTGCCATCCATCACTTTTGACCCTCCCTCTATCATCCTACACCTTTCCATTTTAACTTCAATTTTCAGAATTTCACCATTGACATTCCTTGTGTAACCATTGATCACTCTGCAGTATTGCTGGCCTGGTTGTTTTGGCATTGCCATCTCCTGTGTAGTCTAGTTTCTTTCCTCTGACCACCTTAAGTTTTTTTTTAAGGTCAATCACCTCTCTCTGTTCCCTATTCCTTTGGGTAGCTGTGCCCCCTTCCCTTTGGTTGCCACTATCATCAATGCCTTTGAACCTGATAGGCCAGTAGTTCACTTCAATGTCAGTTTCATAGATTCACCTCACAGTTGGGAAGCTAACATACTTTGAATTATGTGTTGTTGGGATATGAGCATCACTGTTTAGGCAGTATTTATTGCATATCCCTGTTGCCTTGGAGAGGGTATGGTGAGCTGCCTTCTGTGAAGCATTGCATTGTTGGTGCATAGGGACATTCATATGTACACTTATGGATGGAGTTCCGGGATTTTGCCCCAATCATATTGAAGGAATTGCAATTTATTTCCAAGTCAGTAGTAGGTGATTTGGAGGGTAGCTTGTAGTTGGTGGCGTTCTAAATGGTAGAGATTGCAGGTTTGGAAGCTGCTGTTGGAGGACCCAAGGTGAGCTATTAGAGTGTATCTTGTAGACGGTGAACCCTTCTGCACTTTGCATCTGTGGTTGAGGCAGTGAACATTATAAAAATGGTGGATGGCATTCCAGGTAAGTTTTCTGCTCTCTCCTGAATGCTATCAACATTTATCACTATTTCTGGAACTGCAGTGATCCATGTAAGTAAAGAATATTCCATCACACTCCTGACATAGGCCTTGTAGGTAGTGGACAAGCACTGGGAAGTCAGGTACTGAGTTATTCACAGCAGAGAGCTGAACTGGCTCCACAGCCACAGTGTGTATATTGTTGGCTCAGTTCAGTTTCTAGTTGATGGTAAACTCCAGGATGTTGATAGAATGGGATTCAGTGAAGGTAATGCCACTTAATGTCAATGTACAGTAGTTACATTCTCTCATGTTGGATACGCTTATTGTCTGGCACTCGTGTGGCCTGATTATTTTCTTTTTAACTCTGCAATCCAAGCCTGAATACTACAAATGGATTCATAATTCTTCTGAGGAGTTGCAAACAGTGCCCAACTTCTGACCTTGAGTAATTTTGAAGATTTAAGTCAGATTAGGATTTTTTTTTGTAGATGACTGCACAGCATTCAATTCTATTCACAATTCCTCAGATAATACCTGCATCTTATGCAGCAAGAGCTGGATAGCATTCACATCACCATGACACATGAATAGCAGGCAATGATCATCTGCAATGAGATGAATTTTAATCTTCCTTTTGTTAACTGTTTCATTTTAATTGTTATATTAATTTCTCTTTAATTGTACATTGCGATGTGCAAGAACTGGGAGTTCACTTTTCCTCCTATAATGGGAACAATCTGAAACAATGTTGTTTGGAGTCAAAAGATACATCTTTGTAATAGAAATCTCTCCAAATCAAAGTTATATTATTGTGTCAAAACTGGCTCCGGTTCAGCAGAGAAACTGATGATGTACAGCATAGAAACAGACCCTTTGGCCCAACCCCTCCATGCTGACCTGCTGTCCTAAATTAATCTAATCCCATTTGCCAGTATTTGGCACACATCTTTCGAAACACAATTGCAGACACCTTTTAAATATAATTGTACCAGCCTCCACCACCTCCCCTGCAACTCATTCCATACACACACCACCCACACTCTGTATGAAAAAAATTGCCCCTTAGGTCCCTTTCAAATCTTTGCCCTCTCATCTTAAACCTATGCCGTCTAGTTTTGGACTCCCGCACTCCAGGGAAAAGACCTTGAATATTCACCCTGTCCATGCCCCTCATGATTTTTTCAACCTCTATAAGGTCATCTCTCAGCCTCCGACGCTCCAAGGAAAATAGCCCCAGCCTATTCAGCCTCTCCCCGTAGCTCAAACCCTCCAACCCTGGCAACATTCTCATAAATCCTTTCTGCCCCTTTTCAAGTTCCACAACATGTTTCCTACAGTCGGGGAATGAGAGTTGAACGCAGTATTCTGAAAGTGGGATATTCAAGCCTGCCTAACCTCATTAAAATGTTTCTTTCAAGCTGTCAGTCTGGCTCTGGATTAACACCTCCAATCACAGATTCCCAATCATAAATATGTCTCGATTTTCAAGGAATCTGTGATCATGGGAGGGCAGCTCTTACCCATGGTATGGGAATGACCAGTCTTTGATTAATCCATCCTGAATGTATTTAAGCTTTTATGGGAAAATTCTCCCCTCTGCCCTGTGTATGTTGAACATTAATGGCTAGTACTCTCCTCCCTCATGTATCTAATGCCATTTGGGTCAGATTAACAACATGGGCTACTAGGTGGCAATTAACATTTGTGCCACACAAGTCCCCGGCCAAGAACATTTCAACAAGAGAAACAAAAATTCTATTCTTGACATTCAATAGAATATCCAATACACGCTTTGTCAGTATCAACATTCTGGGGGCCACCCTAATGAAATATGAAACTGGACTAACCATACAAAACCATGGCTCCAAGGACATATCCTGCATTGGGTAATTGACGTCTTTACTTCACACTGCTCAACTCAAAGCTCCTTTGACAGTTGCCTTCCAAATCCACAGTCCTCTACCATCTAGAAAGAGAGGGCAGTGGATGCACAGAACACCAGCACCTGCTGGATCCCCTCCGATCCAACACCATCTTGACTTGGAAATCTTCTACAAGCCTTTCCTTTACTGGATAAAAATGTTGAAACTCCCTAACTCCCAGTACTGGTGTCTGTATGTCACATGGTCAGAGTCAATGGTGTGTTAATGGATTTTGAAACAGTTAATTAATAATAGTTACTGTATCTACTATTCTGTTACATTCTAATAGAGTTAAGCTATTCTAAATTCTTCTCTCTTTGGTTGTATTTTAATTGCAGTGTTTAAATAAGTCGCGTTTTGCTCAACATTGAACAGTTTGAGCAGTTGTATTGCATTTGGAACAGGCACTTCCCATCTAACTTTACAGTCTAGGCTACCCCCTTAAAATATTTTGAGGGGATCTGGTCTGGTCCGTGATACCTATTTTAGTTATTCTCTGTTGGTTTTTAAAGGCTTCCTGATCCTCTGGCTTCCCACTAATGTCTACTACATAAAACCCACTCAGTCTCAGTAATGGTGCTACTGCCCTCTTCATCGATTGTACAGGAAGGTCCCCAATATATTTTGTTTTCATGTTGCAAGGGGCTGACTGTCTATGTCCAATAACATGGCCAAGGAACGTGCCTTGGGTTTTTGCCAACTCACTGTTGGCCAGATTGATCACTAAACCTGCTTCCCAAAGTCAATAGATGCTGCAAACTTTCCTTCCATGTGTAATTAAAAATCCCCTGGTCGCTGATGTACATCACACAATTTGGTAATCCCGAAATGACTTTATTGGTTAGTCTTTGAAATGTGGCCGGCGCATTTTTCATACCAAATGGCATGACTTCAATTTGGTACAGTACATTTGGTCTCACAAAAGCTGAAATTGTCTTCGCTCTTTCAGATAAAGGTACCTGCCAGTGGTAGGTATCCTCTGAGTAAGCCCAACATACAGAAATCATTTCTGATGAACGATCTAGGCCTGAAACATCAACTTTCCTGCTCCTGAGATGCTGCTTGGCCTGCTGTGTTCATCCAGCTCCACACTTTGTTATCTAAATTTGCTTCTGCTTTGATAACATTTGTTCTTTGCTGATGCAAACCCAGGTCATCATTTTATACCATAAGTCCTGCTTGATTGCTTTCACAACCTCTCATTATCACAGTGGGAACTGTGAGTACCCAACTTGGGGGTGAACAATTTCAAGCCTGAGTAATTGCTCTGCCTCGATCATTTCAATCTCTGTCAGAAACTCCACGAATTTATTCAACCCCTTTTTTTTGAGTAGTTGCACCCATCAGCCAGCAGAGGGTCAGGTTGTATCAATTCAGTGTCAAGCTCGCAGAGAAACCAGTTTGAGGAAGAGAAACTCTCATCCTCGTTTCATTCACACACTCAGAGGCTGATGATTTGACACCAGTTGGCTGCTTCTGGGGTGATGTTTAGTTCACACTCGCAATGTCAAGTCCTGAAATGATGCTTTCTCTTCTTCTACCTGTAATTATCCTTCCCTTTCAATGGTTTCCCATTTCCCTGTGGAAATTTGAGAGTAGGCGTTGGTTCACAGAATGAGAGAGAGAGAGAGAGAGAGAGAGAGAGAGAGAGCTGGGTAACCTTAGCCATACCAGTGAGTGAGGATCCGCACTAGCCTGGGTAGCCCCGGGCTCTCGGAGAAAGCAGCATTTGGTTCACACAGGGTGCAATGGGGAGCAGTCTGAAATAATTTGATTCAACCCATTAGGGATGTGCTATGACTTAGTCATGGGACAGATGGGACTCAAACAAGACCTTTCTCATCTAGAGGCAAGGATCCTGCCACCGTGACATCATAGCAGTTGAGGGCGGAAGCAGGGGCGGGGGGGGTGCACGGGTTGTGGAGGAGGGGTGGGTGCTGCAGTAGGAACTGGAACTCTGCAAGTGTGTGAGGCCCCCCCAAAGTCCATCAGCCACAGCTATGCCTATTCAGCATCAGCAGGACTCACAGTCTGAGCAGTAGTTGGCCCAATTAATAATTACAGTGAGATGAGGAGTAAGTACCTCTCTCTGAGGGTCAGTGGCACTCCCCAGAGTGCAGTGGACGCAGAATCAATCACCAAATTCAAGAAAGAAATATATTTGTTTCTGATGAAAAATGGGGGCGCAGGCAGGAGGGTGGAGTTGAGATTGGGATAAGATCAGCCATGGTTATATTGATTGGTGGAGGGGGCTCGAAGGGCTGAATGGCCTACTTCTGCTCCTAATTCCCACAGATCTATACAGAACAGTCTTGGTTTCACATCAGCCCAGCCCTGTGCCTGCCTAGTATCACCAGTTAGTGAGTAGGAGAGGGCAGTGTGAGGACTGTGTGCCATGATAAGCTCACCAAAACCACCCGATCTCAGCATGGATTTACGGTAGGCAGCGAGAGAGCTGATGTGAGCCAACTAAATGCACCCACTCAGCAATCAGGCTGTTTCTGATTGAGCAGCTCAAACCAGGAGCTAGTGGGAATGACCACCACACAGTGCAGGTGGAAGCATAGATGTCTGCCTTCACTCTGAGAATAATGTAGTACAGTATTACCGCTGCACTAAGTGGGATGGATTCTAATCTAGTGGCATATGCCGCCCGCTACCATTAGCCAGGATACATGAGCAGTGTAACACCGGACACATTCTAAAGTTGGGTTGCTGGCCTCCTGAAGCTATAATTTTCTGTAAGCTGAACATGATGCAAGTACTGAGCTAAGCAATCAAACAAACCATCAGATCAGATCATCCTTCTTCAGTCCTGCCGCTCCTGGCCATGAATGGTGATGGCCAATTAGCAGACAATGGGAGGAGGACAAGGCTCTACAAATACCCACATTCGCCATGACACAAGTCTGAGGCATTTGCAACCATCTTCAACAACCAGAAGTGAATTATCCATCTCAGCCACCTCCTGAAGTACCCAACACTGTCGCTGTCAGTCTGCAGCCAATTTAGTTCACCCCATGTGATATCAAAATACAGCTGATGCCACCAGATGCAGCAAAGGTGATGGAGGTCTGACAACCACCTGAAACACTGAAGACTTATGCTCCCATATTACCTGTGCCTCTATCCTATCTCTATCCTCGCTGTTCCAGCACAGCTACAACATTTGCACCAATTCAACAACGTGAAAAACTGTCTGGGTATGTCCTGTCACATACCTGTAGATGAAACAGCCTCTGCCATATGCTTTTTCCTTGTGTTTCAATTACCGCTGACATTGTCTCCTCTGGGGGAGGGATATTAAACAGATATGTTGACGATCCCTGGTCAAGTTCTGCCACATTTCAGTGTTATTTCGTCTTCAAATGGAAACATTGGCAATTGTGATCGAATGGATTCATGGATGTGTGTGTGTGTGTGTGTGTGTGTGTGTGTGTGTGTGTGTGTGTGTGTGTGTGTGTGTGTGTGTGTGTGTGTGTGTGTTTGTGTGAGGCTGTGTGAGTGTATATGCATCTGAGTGAGTGTGATCATAAGTGTGTGTGTGTCTGTGTTTGAGTGTATGCGTGTATCTGCGTGTGTGTGTGTCTTGCTGAGTGAGTTTGTATGATGCATTGAACTTTTAAACACATTGATGTTTCCGGTATAAATAAAGGAAACATTACAAATAGCTCTAATTCCGCAGGAAAGCAAGAGAATTTTAAAAAAACAAGCAGATTGGGTGCATGTTAACTGCAAGCAAGCAGATTTCCTGCCCTCCACAGAACCAGTGACCAACTCAGTCTCTGAGGCAGGACTTTATATGGGCCTGGTATCCAGTCTGTCAATGTACAAACATATACATTCGGAGTTCGCACCGCAGCAGGGGATCAGTGAAGGAACTAGGAGAGAGGTTACAGTGGCAGAATGTGAGGGAGAATTGAACAAAGCTACCCCACAGGTGGCAAGGCTGAACATTAGTAAAGGAATGTAAAGTAATCTAAAATCTGTCCCTAGCTTGTGAGAATAGTGAAGGACTTCAACTTGGAACGTTGTCAAGAGGTTACCCCACCTGCACAGACCTCACAGTCTATTAAAAGCTAAGATAACATACAGTCCATAAGACCATAAGACCATAAGACGTAGGAGTGGAAGTAAGGCCATTCGGCCTATCAAGTCCACTCCGCCATTTAAATCATGGCTGATGGGCATTTCAACACCACTTCCCCGCACTCTCCCTGTAGCCCTTGATTCCTTCTGAGATCAAGAATTTGTTGATCTCTGCCTTGAAGGCAGCCATTGCAATTCTTCTGCAAATTATGCTGTAGGTTGTATTTTGTTGAAATTTAGTGAGGCATTTCAAATGTAAACCTGTGTGAGACACCTTAAGGAAAACTTCAGTGAGAGTTCTTCCATTCTAAGGGCCTTGACTGTTGTTGTAGCTTCCAATTGCTGCCCAGCTGGGATCAGTTGATTCTTTAAAGACAGATGGACTGTTGTAGTGCACTGGTAGCATCCCTGCCTCTGGGTCAGGAGGCCTGGGTTCAGGTCACATCTGTTCCAGAAGTTTGCATAAATGTCTCAGAACTGTTTGGTTTAAAGACAGGTGGAAAAGAAAAACCTCAGACCATCTCATTCTGTGTGGCTCAGGATCGCTCAGAGACCATGACGCCTCCAGAGCATGGTGGCTCAGTGGCTAGCTCTGCTGCCCAACAGGATCAGGGACCTGGGTTCGATTCCACCCTCCTGTAGAGAGTTTGCAAATTCTCCCCATGACTGAGTGGATTTCCTCCCACAGACTAATATATGCAGGTTAGGTGCCTGTGGTGTTCAGGGACAAGCGGGCTAGGTGAGTTAGCCATGGGAAATGCTGGGTTGTAGGGTGGGATGCTCTTTAGAGGGTCAATGTGGACTTGATGGGCTGAATGCCTTGCTTCCACACTGTAGGGATTCTTTGATTGTACTGTTAGCTATCGTGCAGTGCTTTAGCCAAAGGTTGGCATCTTGACATACTGGATACTTTATTTTTCTATAAAGAAAATATTTATTCATGGGATGTGGGCATTGTTGATTCATTCAGCATTTCTTGCCTGTCCCTCACTGCCCTTGAGAAAGCAGTGGTGAGCTGTTGCCTTGGTACTGCTGCAGTGGAGAAAAGGGAATAAGATGCTCATGATGCTGTTAGGAAGAGACTTCCAGCATTTTAACCTCGCAAAGGTGAAGGAGCAGCTAGGTAATTCCACCTCAGGGATGATGTGTGGCTCAGAGAGGAAGGAGCTTGCATCTGCCATGCTTGTCCTTGGGAGAGGATGTGGGTTTGGAAGGTGCCATTGAAGCAGACTTACAGTGCACCTTGCAGATGGCACACACTGTGGCAGGTTGTCTAACAGTGGTGAAGGGAGTCAGTATTGAAGGGGTGGGGGGGCTGCGTCGATCAATCAGTCTGTTACCTCTTGGGCGTCGTCAAAACGTTTGCTGGAGTGTTGTTGGAGCTGCAGATATCCAGGCAAGTTCAGACTATTCAATGACATACCTGACTTTATCATTGTAAGTTTTTGCAGTGGTCTCAGCTATTTCTTGAAATCTGTTGGGTTGAATTGAACTGCGCGAAGGCCGCCTCTGTAGCGTGGGACCCGGTGGAGGAGCTTAGAATGGATCGACCACTCAACACCTCTGTGGATGCAAATCCTTCGCAGTGAATCCGGCAGCTGTCCTTGCTACTGTGGATGTCTTGTCTTTTGCACTGACATGCTAGACAACCTTATCATTGAGGAATGGGCTTGCACTTCCTGTTAATTGTTAAACTGTCCAGCACTGACTAAATGTGGTATGTCTCCAGACCTTAGAACTAATCTGTTGCCTGTGGGATCAGTTGGGCTCTGTTGTTTGACATTGTAAGTAGGACTGCGTTGTAGCTTCAACAGGGCAGGCACTTCATCTTCAGGTATTCCTGGTGCTGCCACTTACCATGCTCTCCTGCACTCTCCTTTGAACGAGGGTTGATTTCCTGGCTTGCTGGAAATGGAAGCTTGGAGTATACATTGGCCTATTAAGTCATAGACTGTGCTTGAATACAAGTTCCATTGCCCAGTGATTTATGTGTGTCCTGTTTAAGATGGGACTTCACCTTGAAAAGGATTATGTGGTTGATGGTCACACCTACCAATACTGACATTAACTGTGACAGGTAGATTGGTAAGAATGTAGTCAGAAATGTGTATCCCTTGCGGTGTTTCCTTCACCATCTGATGCAGGCCCGATCCAGCCACTATGTACTTTGGGACATGGCCAGCTCTATCAGTTGTGTACTACTGAGGCAATTTTGGTCCTACACGTTGATGCCCCCTCCCTCAGAGTCCATTCTGAACCCTCACCAACCCCCTAGTGTTTCTTCCAAATGGTGTTTAGCATGAGGAGGTGCTGACCCATCAGCCAAAGAAGGGCTGAATGGTAAACAGCTGTAGATTTAATAGCCAGTCTTCAATACAAACAGTGAGGTCTGATGACAAGGCTGAGAAATCTCAGGGCAAATCCTCCCAGATTGTACACCACAGTGGCACCAGTGCTGCCATGTCAGTCCTGACTGTGGGACCCAGTGATGGTGAAGGCAGTGGGGGTCAATGTCTGTAAGGTATGGTTTATGAGGATGACTACGTCAGGCCATTGTCTTGAGTAATCTGAACGGACAGCTCTCCCAATTTTGGCTTGAGCCTCCACATGTCAATGCAGATGAAATGACTGTGGCAAACACAGCCCTGCACAGTGGACCTGGCATCTATCCTTGCTACTGATATTTATTGATGCCTAGATCAATGCTGGGTGGTCCACTCAGGTTCAGTCTGATTAGACCTTGCGGTGGTTTGATACAGCTGAGTGACTCGGTGGGCCACTTTAGGGGGCAGTTAAGAGTCAACCACATTGTTGTGTATCTGGACACACATAACAGCCAGTCCGGGTAAGGAGGGCAGATTTCGTCGATTTCTCTAGCAGCACCTTTATCCTGTTAGCCTCCTGTTTAATTGCATATGGTGCCACTGGGGAAATTCACTGTCTAGTGTCAAGAAACTGTTGTTAGTTTCAGACTAGGCTTCAGTTTCCTGCGTGGACTCTTTCAGTTTGTCCTAAAGTCAAACAGTCATAGAGACACACAGCATGGAAACAGACCTTTTGGCCCAACTCGTCCATGCCCACCAGATGTCCTAAATTAATCTCACCCCATTTGCCAGCATTTGGCCCATATCCCTCTAAACCCTTCCTATTCATCCAGATGCCTTTTCAATGCTGTAATTGTACCAGCCTCCACCACTTCCTCTGGCAGCTCATTCCATATATGCACCACTCTCTGCCTGAAAACGTTGCCCCTTATGTCACTTTTAAATCTTTCTCCTCTCACTTTAAATCTACACTCTGTAATTTTGGACTCCCTCACCCCAAGGACAAGACCTTGGCTATTCACCCTATCTGTGCCCTTCACGATTTTATAACCTTCTGTAAGGTCACCCCTCAGCCTTAGGTCTGGAGAAAATATCCTCAGCCTATTCAGCCTCTCTGTAGCACAAGCCCTCCAACCCTGGCAGCGTCCTTGTAAATTTTTTCTAAAACCTCTCAAGTTTCACAACGTGATTCCTTTGGCAGGGAGACCAAAATTGAATGCAGTATTCTCAATTTGGCTCCACTAGTGCCCTGTACAGCCGCAACATGACCTCCCAACTCCTATACTCAATGCACTGACCAATAAACAAACATCTTCTTCACTATTTTCACTATTCTACCTACACATGACTCCACTTTCAAGGATCTGTGAAACTGCACTACAAAGTTTGTTAGTTCAGCAACGCTCCCCAGGACCATACTAAGTGCATAAGTCCGGTCCTGATTTGCCTAGTTTTGAAGATTTGCTTTTTATTTGGTCTATGACCTGAGGTCTTATCTGTTTCCTGTTTGTACAATCAACTCTCTGAAAGAATTACCAGAATTCCACTGATTCACAAGGTGCATGGGGGCGGGGGGTAATGGGAAGGGGGTGGTAGTGGTGCTGTGGGGAGGTGGGGGTGGCAGGTAATTAGATAATGTTTCTGTACAGTCAGGAATGCAGTAATGTACCTGCATAGTTACTGATATTGACTCAGTAAGTACCAGCTTCAATGTTTGGTTGTACTGAACATTTGTGCACTTTCCCTTGCATCATTTCCCCTATTCATTCACAGGATGAGAGCCGTCTTTGGCTGGGCAGCATTTATTGCCCATTACTAATTGCCCAGAGGGAAGCTCAAAGTCAACCACATTGCTCACCTTGGAGTCACATGTAAGCCAAACAGGTAAGGATGGCAGTTCCCTTCTCTAAAGGGCATTAGTGAGCCAGATGTTTTTTTTTCAACAATCGACAATGGATTCATGGTTATCATTAGATTCTTAATTCCAGATACTTATTGAATTCAAATTCCACATTCTGCCATGCTTGGGATTCAAACCGGAGTCCTCGGAACATTAGAGATAACAAAGTGTGAAGCTAGATGAGCACAGCAGGCCAAGCAGCATCTTAGGAGCACAAAAGTTGACGTTTTGGGCCTAGACCCTTCATCAGAGAGGGGGATGTGGAATGGGTTCTGAAATAAATCTCCCTATTTATTTCAGAGCCCTTTCCCCATCCCCCTCTCTGATGAAGGGTCTAGGCCCGAAACGTCAACTTTTATGCTCTAAGAAGTTGCTTGGCCTGTTGTGTTCATCCAGCTTCATGCTTTGTTGTCTGGGATTCTCCAGCATCTGCAGTTCTCATTATCTCCCCAGAACATTATCTGGGTCTCTGGATTAACAATCCAGTGGTAATACAACTAGATCATCACCTCCCCCTCATTTAAATTTCTTTTCATGAGCTCACGTCCAGGACAGAATGGGCCAGTTGCTTATCACCTCACCAAAACCCTTCAATCTTCAGAAGATGTAGTCAGTTCACTGATACACAGTGACAGCAATGTCTACCATCTACAAGTTACACAGCAGCAGCTCACCAAAGCTCCTCCAGCAGGAACTTCCATAGGGATGGCCTCTACCAGCTGGAAGGACACCAACCTCCAAGCCACACACCATTCTGACTTGGGAGTATTTTGCCATTCCAACGTATTTGCTGGGTCAAAACCCTGGAACTCCCTCCCAAACAGCACTGTGGTTGCCCTTACACACAAAGGAGCAATTCAGGGAGGCAGCTCACCACCACCTTTTCTAGCTCAATTAGTGAAGGGCAAGATATAAATAGCCACCCACACCCATAACCCATGTACAACGAGTTATAAAGTACTGCACATGCTGGAAATCTGAAATAAAAACAGAAATCGCAGTGCAGGAGAAACGCAGCAGATCTGGGCAGCATCTTTAGTGAGCGGCAAACAAGGGTCGATATTTTGAATCCGATATTATTACTCGGAACAGTCATACTCGAAACGCGAACTCAAGTTTCTCTCTCTCCACATGTGCTGCCTAAGCCGGCTGTTTTGCTCTAGCACTTTCGGCTTTCAGATTATAGAGAAAATTGTTTGATTCGAAATGAGAATTGTAAATTGTTTGATATGCAATGAGAATTGTAAATTTAATGATACAAATTGTGGTAGACTTTTACATGGTGGTAATATTTGGGACTCTCTTCCACAAACGGCAATAGATTCAGGATCTGTTGTTAACTTTGAATCTGAGATTTTTTTGTTAAAATGTGGTATGATCTCACTGAATGATGGAACAGGTTGGAGGGGCTGAATGGCCTTAGCTTGAATGCCTTATCTGGTGTATCACTTCGTGTAATGACAAATTGAGATGTCATGTGACACATTTCCTTTCAGAAATTTTCTGGAATAAGTGTATTTCTTAAACTCAAATATTAGTTAGAACACATTATTCTTCCGTGGAGCTACGTTCCAGCAGAAGATTGTGAAGCCTCATAGAAATTTTACCCTCTGACACCAAAACGAAAACTTGAACATCTATTCACGTTTCAGAACACAGGAAACGCTGGCAGTTTATTTCTGAGGCTGACCACAGATTAAAGCGAAATTAAAGGCTTGCATTTCAGCATATTGCGGCCGAACCTCACCAGCGCTCCGCACAAAAGTGTTTGAAAAGGCTTATTGCCGAAGTGCCGATGCTTCTACATTTGTCGCTGCCTGAAAAACCCCTCCAATAAAACTCAACCGTGAGCAATTGCACAGAACCTGGAACAGAATGTCACCGCGGAGAAATGGGATCGCCAGAATGTGTGGAGTCTGTCTTCTTGCTCTCAATCCCTTCACACTGCTCGGTGGGTGTTGCCACAATTAATCTATAAAATGTGTATTTTCAAACTGAATTAGATTGCAAAAGATTTGGAGAAATCGTCTGAAGTGGTGCATCAAACTTTGTATAAAAACCGAAAGGACTGCGGACGTTGTAAATCAGGAACAAAAACAAAGTTGCTGGAAAATCTCAGCAGGTCTGGTGGCATTTGTGAGGGAGAAAACAGAGTTAATATTTCGGGTCCGGTGACCTTATTTTTAAAATTACCTGCACATGTATCACTGGGAGTTATTACCAAATGAGATTTGCACAGCGCGGAAACAGACCCCTCCGTCCAACTTGCCTATAACGACCAGATATCCTAAATTAAACTAGTCCCATTTGCCAGCATTTAGCCTAGATCCCCCTAACCCTTTCCTAATCATTTACCTACCCTGATGCCTTTAAAATGTATTTATACTAGTCCTCATAACCTCTGGTAGCTCATTCCATACACGCACCACATGTCAATGAAAAAAATTGTTGCTTAGGTCACATTTAACTCTTTCCCTTTTCGTCTGAAACCTATACCCTCTGGTTTTGGTCTCCCCTACCCCATTTTTTCTAAGCCCATTCAAGTTTTACGGCATCTTTCATCTAGCAGGGAGAACCAGAACTGGACGCAGTTTTCCAAACGTGGCCTAACGAATGACCCTCACAGCCGCAACGTGACCTCCCAACTCCTGTACTCAATGTTCTGACCAATTATGGCAGATTTGATTTTTTTTGCCACTTGTTGAGGGTGAAGTGAGCAAATGTTACTAAATGGGGGGTTGCCTGTCGTGGTCTTTCTTCCCAAGGGGCAGATTGTGTAGCGCGGCCTCTTTCTGTCCTGAGTGGCTCTACAAATTATTACAATGTGTTGAATCAAAGCCCATTGGAATGGCTCCCACAGGCAGGACGGCGGCTGGTACCCAGTTCTGAAGGAGTTCTGCGTTCTCCCAATATCGCTTCCTCACTGTGGTGAAGAGGTTTGGCCATCCCACAAACACCAGTGAAATGTTACCGCAGGTTGTTAATGACGGCGGGATAGGCGCCAGGAGTTACAGAAAGCGATTGAGTGGGGTGTTCCCAACATCGCACTGAATGGTTCATAGTATGAAGTTAAAATGTGTAGGGTACACTAAATATCAATTTTAATCCTGCTGTTGTTCGTCCAGTGTAAGCAATGTTCGCATTATTATCCAGATGTTGTCACTTTGCTGCAATAAACAGTAATTCTCTCCGCCTTCAGCTGCTGTAACACTGAGGGTGGACCAGGACCGCGTGAATGGAACCGTTGGTCAGTCTGCGCTGCTCGCCGTCTCTTACAATCTGTCAGACCCAGGCGGTTACCTGCGGATCAGGTGGAACAGAGCTGGAACCAGAATAGTGGACTATAGGTGCATATCGAACAGAGACAGCAGGCGCTCGGAGCTCTGTCACTACCTGCCGGTTCCCGGTGACGACAAACACCGAGTCGTTCATTTCCCAGAGAATGCTTCATTGCTGCTGCGGGATTTACATTTCAATGACGGCGGGATTTATGAATTGTCTATCAGTCACTCGGAGGGAACAGAAATGGCCAGGGTCATATTAACAGTGCGGAACGGCACGGGCGGCGGAATGGGTAGTGTTGGTTCGTTTTATTTAATTTTATGAACAAATTTCCAAAACAAAATGTCTTTATTTTGACTGGTTGTCAGCTGTTGGGTATTGTACGAAAATGTGAACATGGGTCACAAAATGTTTCTCATTTTCTATTTTCACTTTTTTTAACGGGAACGTTGATGATGAAAACGGTGTCTCTCGCACTCAAGTTTCATTACCAGTGAAATGTTCCCGAGACACCTCACAGACGGATAACCCCCCGGCCCACCCAGGATAGTGTCAGGACTGGTGACCAAAGAGGGAGGGTTCGGGGACAGCCCCCTCCCTTCCCCTCACTGAACGGGGCAAGAAATGCAGAGGTTTAGGGGAGCTCGGGCCGGGAATTCTCAGAGCTAGGATCTGGACAGCAGCGCTGGGAATATCTAACCCAGGAAACTCAGGAATGCAGAAATGGATGGGGTGGGGGCTGGTGAAACACAGATTTCAGAGGATGGGGGGTTAGAGGAAGCAACAGGAAGGTGGAGTATTGTAAAATCATTCCATCGGCCCCACTGATCTGACCAGGAAATGTTAGGGTTGGACCTCGTGCCTAACAGTCATTCCCTTCACAAAATCCGGACATCCCTTCTCAGGTCACTGAGCCGGAGTTACAAGATTTAGTTATGCCTTTAATCTAGTTTTTGACCCATTCGTTTTAAAGTGAGAGAATCAGCTGCAAATATCCTTCTCACCCTGACTTATCCCCACAGTTTCCCATTCACATAGGAGGACAGTTAATGATTGAGGTGTAGAGCTGGATGGACACAGCAGGCCAAGCAGCATCAGAGGAGCAGGAAGGCTGACGTTTCGGGTCTAGACCCTTCACCACCTCTAGACCTTGTTCTTTCAGATTCTCCAGCATCGGCAGTTCTTACTATCCCTGAGGACAGTTGATGTGAGGGGAATGCAGTGAGCTGTAACTCAGTCGCTACTGAGTTACTTTAGCCTCAAAGTGAATCACTGACATGATCACTTTCTGGAATAAACTGCTCTAAACAGCAACTAGCACAAACCTTTCATTCCTCAGCAGGGAGGCGATTGGTTCCTGAGCTTCTATCATTGAATCCCTTGTATTACTGAAGCTAAAACATGACGAACTCCCTCAGACACACACAAGGGCCCACACTTTCCCGTGGAATTCACGGCCCTTAGCAAGTCTGAGATCCGGCAGTATTGCATCTTCTGTCATGTTATAATCAACCACTACTTTAAAGCCGAAGGTCAAACAGAATCCTGCAGCACGTAAAGAGGTCTCTCGGCCCTCTGAGCCCATGCTGGCTCTTTGGAATTGTGTCTAATTAGGCCCCACCCCAACCGCTGCTCTTTCCTGGTGGCCCCACAGTCTGTTCCTTTTCAGCTGGGTACTCAATTCCCTTTAGAACGTTACTGTTGAATATGCGGTGTCCGCACTTTGGGACAGCGCATTCCAGATCACTACCGCTCACTGCTTTAAAAAACTTGCCCTCATGTCTGAGGAAGGGTCACCGGGCCCGAAATGTTAATTCAGTTTTCTCCTTCACAGATGCTGTCAGACGTGCTGAGCTTTGCCAGCAACATTTTTTTTGTTCCTGATTTACAGCATCCACAGTTCTTTCAGTTTTTATTTAGTATCCCCTAATTCCTTCCCTGCTTCTTTGAGGTAATTATCTCAGTCCGTCTCCTCCGGTTCTACATCGTCTAACTCTACTCACTTACGCTGTTAAGACCCAATCTACGTCTACTGCACCTCCTCTTAATATTTCCTATAAGGAACTGGGAGATTTCTCTAGCCTCCCCACACAATTGAAGCCTCCAGTCTTGGTCTAATTTTAGAAATTCCCACTGCCCATTTTCCAAGGCCTTGAAGTCCTATCCATAGCCTGTCCAGAATGGGATCAAAGGTCCAGCTCAGGGTGAATAAATTGTGATAAATCTTTCATTGTTTACGCAATGCAGTTCTATCTGAAGTAAACGTGGTGAACTATAGAATTTCGTTCTCCCCACCAGGATGGTATAACCAAATATGAGATGCAGCTTAACATCGTCAGAAAGCAGGGTGGAATAGCCAGGGACAAATTGAATAACCAACCACAAACTATTCAGTTCCCAACGCGATTAATTTTAGAATATCTGGTGGGCATGGGCGAGTCGGACCGAAGGGTCTGTTTCTATGCTGTAGTTCTGTATGACTGTGGTGATTGGCTTGGTTCCGTTCACTTCTCTAGTTCCTATAAGCCAGTAACAAAAACAGAAATTGCTGGAAAAGCTCAGCATCTGTGCAGAGAAATCAGATTTAACGTTTGGGCTCCGATGACCATTCCGGACCTGAAATGTCAACTCTGATTTTCTCCTCACTGCCAGGCTCGCAGACTTTTTCCTGTAACATATGTTTTTGTTTCTGATTTACACTATCCGTAGTTCTTTCGGTTTTTACTTCCTATAACCCAGGTCCCTTTGCTCTTGCAATCCCCCCTGCCACCCCAACAAGTTTAGAACTGTAACAAATTACGTAAATGGTTAAGTATTAAACATAAATACTCCAATGGCTAGCCATGAAAAAGGATTATACATATTAGGTGCAAACAAGAGGAGTAAAGCAAGAATTAAGCAGTGAATAACCTATAAATGTGGTATTTCAATGGAGACTAACCTAATATACAATGGAGGGAAACATGTTTGGTTCCTGGACAGTGAACCTGTCTGGTGTGCAGGTATTATGGGTCAATACTAGGGTCTAGGAAAGGATTTAATTTTGTCCACCTTATATTTAGCAGCTCAGTGGTTAGCACTGCTGCCTGACAGTGCCAGTGATCCAGGTTCAATCCCAGCCTTGGTTGACTGTCTCTGTGAAGTTTGCACATTTTACCAGTAGAGGGTTTCCCAGGTGCTCTGGTTTCCTCCCATAGCAGAAAAATGTGCAGGGTAGATGAATTGGCCATGCTAAATTGCCCTTAATGTCTAGAGATGGTTAGGTTAGATGGGTTAGACATGGGGAAATTAGTGGAATGGGTCTGGTGGGAGGTTTTGCAGAGGGGCAGTGTGGATTTGTTGGGCTGAATGGCCTGCAGAAAAATGTGCAGGGTAGATGAATTGGCCATGCTAAATTGCCCTTAATGTCTAGAGATGGTTAGGTTAGATGGGTTAGACATGGGGAAATTAGTGGAATGGGTCTGGTGGGA
Organism: Stegostoma tigrinum; assembly: GCF_030684315.1. Classification (NCBI taxonomy): domain Eukaryota; kingdom Metazoa; phylum Chordata; class Chondrichthyes; order Orectolobiformes; family Stegostomatidae; genus Stegostoma; species Stegostoma tigrinum. The sequence goes on along the minus strand of NC_081387.1, from coordinate 16,817,293 downwards.
GGTTTTGCAGAGGGGCAGTGTGGATTTGTTGGGCTGAATGGCCTGTTTCCACACTGTAGAGATATGATGATTCTATGAAGTTAAAATCATAACGTTAAGGGCCTTCAGAATTTTAGGAAATCTGCGCCATCAGGAGATGGCTGTAATTAAGTTAGGTTATTCATTTAACCAGTATTTAAGATTAAAAACTACATTAAATGGAAAATATAAAGATTCTATACTTAAATAATTAATTAGAAACTTTTAATTCAATCATAACAACAATTTAGAATATAGAAACCGAATATAGATAACTCATTGATGAAGTATATGTTTCTGCCAGATCAATGTGCTCTCAGGTTAAATTAATGCAGTGGAATAACATTTAATATTCGTGATTGTTCTTATTATATTGGTAAATTGAATGAAGCTTTACTCATTGCATATATACAGACAAGAAGTCAGCCCCAGCCAAAATTTGATGTGTTGATCTTGTTACTTTTATTTTCCTCTGTTTCAACTGTGAAAACATAGTCTTCCCTTTTCTAGAGAATAGACAAGAATCTATTTGGTCTTTCCTAATAGTTGTAATGTATTAGAATGTCCGGGAAATCTTTTGATCACTTTCACCGGTGAGTTTTTTTTATAGTTTGCAGGGTGAAGGCCATATTGCACGGTCTTCAGAATGTGAGCAAGCAATGATCCATGTACACTTGACATAGCATTCTAATTTTGAATCCTATTCTTCTAGATATGTACCCCACCAGGTTTTGTTTAGCAGTTTTCAGTCTTTGCTCAGCTAGAAGGGTCTAGGGCCAAAACGTTAGCCTTCCTGCTCCTCTGATGCTGCTTGGCCTGCTGTGTTCATCCAGCTCTACACCTTGTTATGTCAGATTCTCCAGCCTCTGCAGTTCTGACTATTACTGGCCTTAATAACGTTTTTAGTCTTCTCAATCCCTTTTCTTTTCAACTGTTGTTTGCCCAAGATGTTCTTTACAACAGAGAGACCCAGGGGTTCAGGTACATAATTCGTTGAAATTTGTATAACAGGTAGGCAAGATATTTAAGAAAACACTTGGCATACTTGCCTTCATTGCTTAAATGGTTGACTATAAGAGTTGGGACATCATGTTAGGGGTTCATGACAGGGTTCAGAAAAGATCTACCAGATTGTTGCTGAAACTGGACAGTTTGAATTAAAAGCTGGGATATTTTTCATCGGAGTGCAGGAGCTTGAGGCGTGACTCTACAGATGTTTACAAAAACATGGGTGGCGTAGATATGGTGAGCAGTAAATGTCTTTTCCCTGGGGTGGAGGAGTTCAAAACTAAGGGTGTATTTTTAAGATGAGAAGGGAAAGATTTAAAAAGGACACGGGGACAGCTTTTTACAAAGAGAATGGCATGTAGAATGAGCTGCTAGAGGAAGTGATGCAGTTGCAGTTACAACATTTACTAGACATTTGGATGAGTACAGGAATAGGAAAGGGTTGGAAGGATATAGGTCAAACACAGGCAGGTGGGAATAGTTTAGATTAGGAACAAGGTCTGAAGAGTCTGTTCCATTCCAAATGACTCTAAGTATATGATCTCCTTATTCTTCTAACCTAAATGTGGAACCATGCCTTACGCTGATAATTCCGTGCAAATTCTGTAAATTGGTGGATATCGTTTTATATTTTGGCATGGTCTTTCATAATAAATCAATGTCCCCACTTGGTATACTCCACAAACTGCAGATTCCCAAGTCCAAATCGTTTAAGGATATGGTCCCAAAACAGGTTCCGAATGGACGCAAATACATTCTTGTACACTCAGGGTATTATTAAGGGACCAAAATGGGTAAATGAAGTTGAAATACTGACCAGCATAATCGTTTCTATGGCCCGAAAAGCCTACTCCTGGTCCTATGTTCAAATGCTTTGCTTAATACAAAGTTCAAGGAGACACCAGTGGCAATTCTGATGTCTGATACCAAGACTAAAATTGTGCAACCTTACATGACAATTAGGTTTTAAGGGTATCTTTCAGCAAACAGGAAATAATTTTGCAATTCTTTCTATCTGAAGTACAAATTGAAATAAGGTCGGTGTGTAAGTCAATGGATCCATTTCAGTAATTTGCAACTGGACCACATTAGTTTTCCTGATAAAGATTTAAATAGCATTAACATGTTTTTCCCACACTGACAATGGCTAACTATTCCTCCCAACAGAACACAAATGAAAATTGTTGAACTGAATCTGTCTCATAAAATGCTACGTTAAGTCCTCAAGTGTTTCTAATGTTATGTCTTCACTTTTAATTTATTTGCTCTGATCAGCAGATATAAAATGTGTTTTTGAGTTGCAAGATAATTTTACTGAAAGTAGGGTTTGATAGAAATATGTTGAAATACATATCCATTAAGTACTTTGGAATATCTAGAAATCTATTCTTCAACAGCTGTTCTTGTCATATTATCACCTTGGTTTGTTTTTGTCAACTGTTGACTTTGGGGAAAAAAACAAAATGTTTGCAATGAAAGAAATGTTGAGTGGAAAACTCTGAAATCTGTTTCCAAAAGGTATAGGAGGTTAATGGTCCCTTTCTATCATGTGTAATTTGAGATGGAGCCACAATTTGGTAAACAAAACTGGTGATCTTCTTTCCAGACATGGGATATTATCATCTGGCATCACTGGCCTCAGCCAGCATTTATTGCCCATCCTATTGCCCTTGAGAAGGTGGTATTGAACGGTCTTCTTGAATTTCTGCATGCAGAGTAAGCACACTGGAAATTCAGTCAACTTAACTCCTGACTTACCAGAATCCATCACCTGCAAGACAAAAGTCAGGAATATACAGTCTGAGTGCAGCTTCAACAACATTCAAGAAGGTTGATGCCATCTGGTGCTTTAAACATTCCATCCCTCCACCTCTGGTGTGCATAGAATCCATAAGGGTGGAAGCAGGCTATTCATCCCTATTCAGAACTTCTGAAGAGCATTCTTGTAACCTTACATTTTCCTTTGCTAATCCACTTAGCCTACTATCCCTGGCCACTATGGACAATCTAGCCTGGTCAATCCACCATATATTTGGACTGTAGGAGGAAACTTCAGCACCCAGAGGAAACTCACACAGACAAGGGGAGAGTGTGCAAACTCCACACAGACAGGCACCCTAGGGTGGAATTGAGTCTGGGTCCCTGGTGCTGTGAGGCAGCAATGCTAACCATTGGGCCACCATGCTACCCCATGGGCAATAGGGTGTACCATCTACAAGATGGATTACACCACTGCATTAAGCCTTCTTCCAAACCTGAAAACTCCAGCATTTAGAAGAACAAAGCAGATGTATGGGAAAACCATTGATTGTTGGTTTGTTTCAAAATCTGATTTGGAATTTTATCGCTGCTGCTTCACTCATTGGGTCAAAATCCTAGAATTGCCTGTCTAATAGTACCACATGTATGCCTGTACTATTTGGACAAAGTTTTGACTGAAACATGAAGAGTGTGCTGGTAATAAGTCCCATTACTCTAAGTGTACAGTTTTCTTTAATCACCATAAATTGTCATTTTCTTTTCCATTCATTGCTATTACCTATTGCAAAAGGCATTTCATCAGGTTTGTTCAACAAACTCAAACAAATTATATTTTTACAATAGTAGAAGCACCAGTTTCCATCTAAACTACTATATAGACTTAACTTAGATTCCTATTTATCTCAGACATACACACATTCAGACACAGGGAAGGCAAGATGACCCAACTTTCTTGACATATTATGGGTAAGCAAAAATAAGTTTAAAAAAGATGCAATGCTCCTATAGATCAAGGGTTAAAGGCCAAAGGTAGAATGAGTTAACTTCATAGAATCAGGGTAAAGGTCATCTTTTTCTTTCAACTAACTTGAGGAGATCTGTAGAGGTATATTAACATTGGTCCATTAAGTGTATTCAAAGCAGATATAGACAGATTTTTAATCAGTAAGGGAGAAAAAGGTTATGTGGATTTTTCAGGAAACTAGTTTTGAGGATTGTCTGAACAGCCATAATTTCATTGAATGGTGGAGCAGACTCAATGGGCTGAGTGGCCTACTTTTGCAGCTATGTCTTATGTCTAGAAAGTTGTAAATCCCTGGATTTCTCAACCACAGAGAGCGATGGATGCTAAGTGGTTGGGTATGTTCCAGTCAGAGAAACATAGAACCCCCACAATGTGGAAATAGATCATTCGGCCCAAGTCCACATTGGCCCTCTGAAGGGCGTCCCACCCAGATCTGCCCCCTTCCATATCCCTGTAACTCTGTATTTTCCGTGGTTAATGCACCAAGCCTACACATCCCTGGACACTATGGGGCAATTTAGCATGGCCAATCCACCTAACCTGCACATCTTTGGACTGTGGGAGGAAACCAGAGTACCTAGCAGAAACCCAGTCAGATGTGGAGAGAATGTGCAAACTCCACATAGACAAGTCGTCTGAGGTTGGAATCAAACCTGGGTCCCTAGCACTGTGAGGCAGCAGTGCTAACCACTGAGCCACCGTGGCAAGGTCAATGGATTGATCGTATGAATGGAGTCAAAGGTCAGCCATGATCTTGGTGAATGGCAGAACAAGTCCAAAGGGTCAAAAGCCCACCCTGTCTCCCATTTCTTAATATTTATGTAAATGATTCAATTTATTCATCTGATATCTACACCCAACTGAAGTATCTAAAGTCTACAAAACATTGTAATCTCTGTAGAAGCCATACAAAGTTACTTTGTAGGACAGGTTACAAACTACATTAAGCAAAAAATGTTTATGATCATCATCTTTCTGAATAACAGTGTAAAAAGTTCATTTAATTCAATCAGGGCAGCGAGCTAAGATGAGGAAATGAATTGGAAACGTTAATGTAGCTGAAGGACACAAACGCTTCCTCCTGTCCCAAATGAATGTCTTGGGATGAAAAAAGAAGTGAGCTTTCCTGCTATTTCAGTGTAATGACAAAATCTTTTCTTAATGCGCAGTTACAGAGGCAAAACGAGCACCAAGAGCTGAAGCCAAAATTCGCTATGCTAGCCTTGCTGTTATTTTGATCTTCTTGTGTTTCACTGTGAAGACACAAACAGGTAAGTGGTCATGTTGTGAGACAGTCTCAGGTGCCTGACACGTGCTGACTCTGCATTTATTATTGCAACACGGATGGAAAATGCTCATCTGTAAGTCAGGGAAATTGATGAAGGAATATTTTTCTCTGTTCCAAGTAAGTTCAGTTCAGTAACATGGAAATAAATTGATCTTTTTCTTTATTCCTTATTTGCTTTTGAGGTATTGTCTACTTCATTTCCAACCTTTTGTTGTCTTGTACCCAAAGTGCTGTACAGTGCAGCTGTAGGGAGGGGTAGGACAGGAATTCTAAAGGGATTGAGTGCAAGAAATGTTTTATATCGTTGTGGTGCCATGGTAGTGCCCAGCCTCTGACCCAGGAGACCCAACTTCAAATCCTGCCTGCTCTAGAGTTGTATAATAGCATCTGAACAGCTTTATTAAAACAACTGTAGGGCAGAAAAAAAAATAGTAAAATAAGCAAACAGAGCCATTTACTGAATAGCAATAGTCTGCAATATTAACCTTGGGCATTCAGAAGAGAAAATCCTAATTTACAATTTAACCAACATGCACATGCAGTGCAGACCCATGAAATTCAGTCACATAAATGACCTGTGAAAATGAAATGGCAATATGAGATCTTCAACTTCTACATTAATCCATCTTTTATTAAACTGCAGGATCATTTTATTGTGGAGTGATTGATGTAAAATAGTGTGTTGTGGGGACAACAGTCGGCCAATCCCCACGGAAAATTAACAGAGATTTTTCCCCTTTAGGTTGTAATCGAACTCAGAAACAAACAGTAAAGAAAAAGACTGCTCAGAGGGGTTGGGTAAGTAAAATATTCTGTGGAAAGATAAGAGTACTGTTTTTTTCACAAAATTATTTCAGTGCAAAAGGAGGCTATTTGGCCCATCATGCTTGCACTGGCTGTATTACAGAGTGCAAAACACTTGTTTATTTTTCCATAACGCTTGCCTTTCCTTTTGGGATGTACTTCTTGCAGGAGATTTACATTTAATGTGCAATTACAAAACTACTTGGTGTTCAATAGACTTCTTTCCTGAAAAATCTAAAATTACATTGCAAGAGGAATAACAAATTGCATGGAAGGTTCTTATTGGGAATGACTTGCATCATCCTGAGCCTAGCTTTTTAAAAAAAAGTATTTGTTTTTATTCATTTATGGGGTAGGAATGTGCCGGCTAGGGTAATTCTAGCATTTACTGCCTGTCCCTAGTTACCATTGAGAAAGCGGTGCAGAGCTTCCTTCTTGAAATACTGAACTCCAGCTGTTGTAGGTAATCCAAATGTCATTAGGGAGGGCGTTCCAGGGTTTTGGCCCAAAAACACCAAAGAAATTGTGATATATTTCCTAGTCAGGATGATGAATGGCCAGAAGGGAATTTGCTGGTGATAGAGTTTCAATGTATCTGCTGCTCTTGTCCTTCTAGATGCTAATGGTCATGGGTTTGGAAAATTCTGTCTAAGGGCCTGTCATGAATTTCTGCTATGCATCTTAGGTGATGCACACTAAGTATCGATGGTAGAGGGAGTGAAAGTGGTGTCATTCGAGTAGCTACTTTATCCTGGATGGTATCAAGCTTCTTGAGTGTTATTGGTGCTGAATACGTCCAGGCAAGTGAGGAGTATTGACCCACACTCATGACTTGTGCCTTCTCAAAGGTGGTGAGGTTTTGGTGAGTTACATGCTGCAGAATTCCAAGTTAATTGTAACCCGCAGAATGCTAATAGTTGGGAATACAGTGATAGTAATGCCATTGAATATCAATGGGCAAAAGTTAGATTCAGTCTTGTTGGAGATGGTCTTTGTCTAGCATTTTTGTGGCATGCTTGTTATTTGCCAACTGTCAGCTGAAATCTGGGTATTGTCCAGGTCTTGCTGCATTTGGAAATGGACTGCTTCAGTATCTGAAGATTTGTGAACATGGCTGAAAATTGGGCCATCATGAGCAAACATCTCTATCCATAATGGAGGGCAGGTCATTGATGAAGCAGCTAAAGATAGTTGGACTGAGGACACTACATCTGAGGAACTCCATGAGTAGCAGTGATGACCTGAGATGATCGACCAACAACTGCAAACATGTGCTAGAAATGGTTTTATCTGTTGGAATTTTTTTGTCTGTTTTCCATTGACTCCAGTTTTACTTTTTCAGCTGCGAAGCCCTTTAGAAAGTTGACCAGTGATCTGGATGTTGAACAAAATATATTATTATCCTTTGATTTCTGCATGACAGTACGGCAGTAACCATCCATTACAAAGGACTGACATCTAAACCTTTTTGTAATTGGAATAAAGCAAGTCTGTGTCATTGCATCACCTCTTCACTATTTACCTAAATCTGATGTTATGACACAGAGGCAGACAGAAGAGCCAAATCAGCTTTACAGCCTCCGTCTTCACAATACAGTAAAACTAAACTGTCAAAGGTGCCCAAATAGTCACTCCAATAGTCCTAATCAGACTTTGAATAATCAAACCTAGATTTCATGAATAATTAATTTCCAGTCTTAATTATTCATTAAATACACAATAACTTCAGCAGAGAGAAAACTAGACAGCACAACAATCTGATTAATATCTGTGCTTTAAGCCAGAAGCATTTGTTTTCAGCCTCCAGCTACACAAAGGATTGTCAAAAATAAAGTTAAGGGGCAAATGAAAGAAAATAACAAAATTGTCAATTGTCATTTGTTGTTTGAACATAGGGTCCTTTCCAGACTTGCTGGAACCAATTCCCAAATACTGACCTTATCAATAGCCATCCTCTGCTAGCTGTTTGAAAACGATGCACCTCCCATTTTTCCTGTATCTGTTAGAACATTTTTAATGAAGGCACATCCTACCTCCTGGCCTGGCCTCATAAACAAACAAAACTTGATTGGCATGTTATTTTCCTTTAAACACAAGCTGTGCCAAAATCCATAGGTCATTTCTAGCACACAAAATTCAAAATTGATAAAGCGTTAAAACAAAAATAATAAAAAGTTAGCAAAGGACTAACAGTGGTCATGGATGTTCCTCAGAACCAACTTCTCCAACAGGTCGTGACTGAGTTTTGATTCAACAGAAAATCTTCAATCTCAAAAGGCTGAGAACTAAGAGTAACATGACCATTCAGCACATTCATAACTTGTTATCGGCATAAAATACTGTCAATGGCTCTGACTGCCCTCAACTTCTTTAGCTCTCTATACAAAAGCATGGTCTCTTACTCAACATCAGTAAGACCAAAACCCTTCACCAATCCTCCCTATATCTCCAGCTATTACTTTTCACAGGTGGGACAATAGAAATCATGACACTTGTCCAGTTCAGCTTTCTCAAAAGGTCACTATTGAGAAAAAAGGCCCATCAAAGAATGAACCTTCAATTTTATGTAATGTGGCTAAAGAATCAAGATTATAATAGCTGAAAGGTGAGAAATTTCCAAGTGGCATATGCTCATTTTTTTTTACACAATGGTAAGGTGCCTTGTAATACTTGCTTGTGAAATCCTTCTGACTCTTTGTTTGACACAGAAAAACAGCTTGCAGCTAAATGGAACTTTAAGTTTCAAGTTAATGTTTGTGGGCAAATATATTCTTAGCCCTTCCTTCCAGAGCATAAGGTGTTTACTTCTTTAGTGCTTAAGTAACCACAATAAATGTTCCAGTAATATGTCCCAGTTAGTATTGAGCGTAGGTTGTGCCAAGTCTTAATTTTTATTTCCAATCAATATTTACTCAAAACCCCGGCAATGCTGTGCAATGTGAAGGTATCACCTAACATCAAAACTTGAAAATAACTGAGAGGAAACACAAGTGACCTCTTAACTGACCGATTGTGCTTCATTACAGAGTGTGAGCATTTAAAACAAAAAACATCCTGTTCAAACTGACCTCCACCCTGCAACAAAATTGGCAATAACGGTCTCATCTTAAAATCCTTCTCACTCGTTCATTACAATTTTCAGTTTGGGAGAAGGTCCAGTCAACTTGAGGTCATGGTAAACCTGGAAATAAAGGTTAAAAACTGGAACCACCTTATCTCAATGGCAGCTGAGATGTACATTAAATAAACACTGAAGAATTAACTGCCTTGTTCTCTGGACAGGAAGAGTGAACAAGTTAGGGTGGTGAGGTTTATGTAGGCCAATGCAACTGACACCTGTGTTTCCACTGGTCAGAAAACCAGAATGTTCTATCATGCCTATTTGGGGCGGCACAGTGACTCAGTGGTTAGCACTGCAGCCTCATAGCACCAGGGACCCAGGTTCAATTCCAGCCTCAGACAACTGTCTGTGTGGAGTTTGCACATTCTCCCTGTGTCTGCGTGGGTTTCCTCCGGGTGCTCCGGTTTCCTCCCACAGTCCAAAGATGTGCAGGCTAGGTGGATTAGCCATGCTAAATTGCTTGTAGTGTTCAGGGGTGTGTGGGTTATGGGGGGATAGGTCTGGGTGGGATGCTCCAAGGGGTGGTGTGGACTTGTTGGGCTGAAGGGCCTGTTTCCACACTGTAGGGAATCTAATCACATGTTAATGGTACACAGAACTTTTAGTAACACAATTAATACTATTTTCAGTCCCCTGAGATAACTTAAGTTCCCTGTAATGTCACCTCTAGTCAGTTGCTGAATGCAAGGTAACTAGTATGGGGACAGACAGAACTATCCAGGTCTACGTTCTTCACAGTACACATCTACTTAATAGTTCACATGTGTCATTTCCAATCTGAATGCTTACATAGTCAACTTCAAGTTAAATGTTGAAGTTGTACACACAACAATAGGAATTGTGGCCATACACAGGATTTTGATTTAAGCAAAGATCTTTCAGCAAAGATCTTTAGCTCGGGTTTTCGGTAAGGTTGTTGACTTGCTTGCCAAGCTGGCTTGTTCTCATTCAGGAGTTTCATCACCAGGCTAGGTAACATAATCAGATGTTGTTCTACTCCACTTGGAATTTATACTGTTATGGTGAGTAGTGTAATTTCCTGTTTTGTTCTGTATGCGTTTGTATATGGGGCCCAAATCTATATGTTTGTCGATGGTATTATGGGTTGTGAACCATGCCTCTCGGAATTTCCGTGCATTTCTATGTTTGGCTTAGGCTACTATGATTACGTTGTCCCAGTTAAACTGATGGCTCTCATTGTCCGAATGAAAGTCTGTCATGTCGTTTTGCTGCCTGCTGATGTTCATGTATTTGGATGGCTAGTTTCCTTCTGATGTCATGTTTGTGGCAGTCGTTGCATGGTAGTTTGTAAACTACATTGATTCTGCATTTTGTGGGAATGGGGTCTTTAATCCTTGTGAGTGTTTGTCGTAGAGTAGCTGTGGGCTTGTGTGCCACCATGATTCCTAGTGGCCGTAGGAGTCTCGTTGTCAGTTCTGATATGTTCTTGACATAGGGCAGTGTGGCACAATGTGTTAGAGCATACTGTGTCCTCTTGTTGTGTGCTTGGTAGGCATCTGCAGATGAAGTTGTGGGGAGATCCGTTCATAGCATAGATTTTGTATAGGTGCTCTTCCTCTTTCCTGCGAAGTTCTGTCATGCTGCAGTGAGTGGTGGCCCGTTTAAATAGGGCCCTAATGCAACTTTGTTTGTTGCCCTTGGGGTGGTTGCTGTGGAAGTTGAGAATTTGGTCAGTGAGAGTTGCTTTCCTGTATACTGAGGTTTGGAACTCCCCGTTGGTTATATGTTCAACTCTGACATCCAGAAATGGAAGGCGATTGTGCTTTCTTTCTTTCTTACCTGGTGAATACATTGTTGATGAGGTGGTGCATCTCTTCTGGTTTGTTGTGTTTAGTAATGGCAAATGTGTTGTCCAGGTACGGGATCCACAATTTAGATTGAAATGGGGGAGAGGTTAGTGTGTTCTAGACTTTGCATGACTGTCTCTGCAATGAGTCCTGAGATGGGTGACCCCATGGGTGAGCCATTGATCTGTTTGTATACTGGGCCATTAAAGACAAAGTGTGTGATGAGGCACAAGTCTATGTTGTCATTGCTGGTGGAGCTACAAGAGAAAGCAGGAACACAGACCAGCAGCTGTATGATAGGGGACAGCTTTGCTAACACATTGCTTGCAATCTCGACATGAGAGCCAAGTTAGTTGTAACCGGCAGAATGCTAACAGTTGGGAATACAGTGATAGTAATGCCATTGAATATCAATGGGCAAAAGTTAGATTCTGTCTTGTTGGAGATGGTCTTTGTCTAGCATTTTTGTGGCATGCTTGTTATTTGTCAATTGTCAGCTGAAATCTGGGTATTGTCCAGGTCTTGCTGCATTTGGAAATGGACTGCTTCAGTATCTGAAGATTTGCGAACATGGCTGAAAATTGTGAAATCATGAGCAAACATCTCTATCCATAATGGAGGCCAGGTCATTGATGAGGCAGCTAAAGATAGTTGGACTGAGGGCACTACATCTGAGGAACTCCATGAGTAGCAGTGATGACCTGAGATGATTGACCAACAACTGCAAACATGTGCTAGAAATAGCTTTATCTGTTGGAATTATTTTGTCTGTTTTCCATTGACTCCAGTTTTACTTTTTCAGCTGCGAAGCCCTTTAGAAAGTTGACCAGTGATCTGGATGTTGAACAAAATATATTATTATCCTTTGATTTCTGCATGACAGTACGGCAGTAACCATCCATTACGAAGGACTGGCATCTAAACCTTTTTGTAATTGGAATAAAGCAAGTCTGTGTCATTGCATCACCTCTTCACTATTTACCTAAATCTGATGTTATGACACAGAGGCAGACAGTAGAACCAAATCAGCTTTACAGCCTCCGTCTTCACAATACAGTAAAACTAAACTGTCAAAGGTGCCCAAATAGTCACTCCAATGGTCCTAATCAGACTTTGAATAATCAAACCTAGATTTCATGAATAATTAATTTCCAGACTTAACTATTCATTAAATACACAATAACTTCAGCAGAGAGAAAACTAGACAGAACAACAATCTGATTAATATCTGTGCTTTAAGCCAGAAGCATTTGTTTTCAGCCTCCAGCTACACAAAGGATTGTTAAAAATAAAGTTAAGGGGCAAATGAAAGAAAATAACAAAATTGTCAATTGTCATTTGTTGTTTGAACATAGGGTCCTTTCCAGACTTGCTGGAACCAATTCCCAAATACTGACCTTATCAATAGCCATCCTCTGCTAGCTGTTTGAAAATGATGCACCTCCCATTTTTCCTGTATCTGTTAGAACATTTTTAATGAAGGCACATCCTACCTCCTGGCCTGGCCTCATAAACAAACAAAGCTTGATTGGCATGTTATTTTCCTTTAAACACAAGTTGTGCCAAAATCCATAGGTCATTTCTGGCACACAAAATTCAAAATTGATAAAGCGTAAAAACAAAAATAATAAAAAGTTAGCAAAGGACTAACAGTGGTCATGGATGTTCCTCAGAACCAACTTCTCCAACAGGTCGTGACTGAGTTTTGATTCAACAGAAAATCTTCAATCTCAAAAGGCTGAGAACTAAGAGTAACATGACCATTCAGCACATTCATAACTTGTTATCGGCATAAAATACTGTCAATGGCTCTGACTGCCCTCAACTTCTTTAGCTCTCTATACAAAAGCATGGTCTCTTACTCAACATCAGTAAGACCAAAACCCTTCACCAATCCTCCCTATATCTCAAGCCATTACTTTTCACAGGTGGGACAATAGAAATCATGACACTTGTCCAGTTCAGCTTTCTCAAAAGGTCACTATTGAGAAAAAAGGCCCATCAAAGAATGAACCTTCAATTTTATGTAATGTGGCTAAAGAATCAAGATTATAATAGCTGAAAGGTGAGAAATTTCCAAGTGGCATATGCTCATTTTTTTTTTACACAATGGTAAGGTGCCTTGTAATACTTGCTTGTGAAATCCTTCTGACTCTTTGTTTGACACAGAAAAACAGCTTGCAGCTAAATGGAACTTTAAGTTTCAAGTTAATGTTTGTGGGCAAATATATTCTTAGCCCTTCCTTCCAGAGCATAAGGTGTTTAATTCTTTAGTGCTTAAGTAACCACAATAAATGTTCCAGTAATATGTCCCAGTTAGTATTGAGCGTAGGTTGTGCCAAGTCTTAATTTTTATTTCCAATCAATATTTACTCAAAACCCCGGCAATGCTGTGCAATGTGAAGGTATCACCTAACATCAAAACTTGAAAATAACTGAGAGGAAACACAAGTGACCTCTTAACTGACCGATTGTGCTTCATTACAGAGTGTGAGCATTTAAAACAAAAAACATCCTGTTCAAACTGACCTCCACCCTGCAACAAAATTGGCAATAATGGTCTCATCTTAAAATCCTTCTCACTCGTTCATTACAATTTTCAGTTTGGGAGAAGGTCCAGTCAACTTGAGGTCATGGTAAACCTGGAAATAAAGGTTAAAAACTGGAACCACCTTATCTCAATGGCAGCTGAGATGTACATTAAATAAACACTGAAGAATTAACTGCCTTGTTCTCTGGACAGGAAGAGCGAACAAGTTAGGGTGGTGAGGTTTATGTAGGCCAATGCAACTGACACCTGTGTTTCCACTGGTCAGAAAACCAGAATGTTCTATCATGCCTATTTGGGGCGGCACAGTGACTCAGTGGTTAGCACTGCAGCCTCATAGCACCAGGGACCCAGGTTCAATTCCAGCCTCAGACAACTGGTGCTCTTCCTCTTTCCTGCGTAGTTCTGGCATGTTGCAGTGAGTGGTGGCCCATTTAAATAGGGCCCTCATGCAACTTTGTTTGTTGCCCTTGGGGTGGTTGCTGTGGAAGTTGAGAATTTGGTCAGTGTGAGTTGCTTTCCTGTATACTGAGGTTTGGAACTCCCCGTTGGTTATATGTTCAACTCTGACATCCAGAAATGGAAGGTGATTGTGCTTTCTTTCTCTCTTACCTGGTGAATACATTGTTGATGAGGTGGTGCATCTCTTCTGGTTTGTTGTGTTTAGTAATGGCAAATGTGTTGTTAAGGTACGGGATCCACAATTTAGATTGAAATGGGGGAGAGGTTAGTATGTTCTAGACTTTGCATGACTGTCTCTGCAATGAGTCCTGAGATGGGTGACCCCATGGGTGAGCCATTGATCTGTTTGTATACTGGGCCATTAAAGACAAAGTGTGTGATGAGGCACAAGTCTATGTTGTCATTGCTGGTGGAGATACGAGAGAAAGCAGGAACACAGACCAGCAGCTGCGTGATAGGGGACAGCTTTGCTTACACATTGCTTGCAATCTCGACATGAGAGCCCAAAACATTGATATGTCATTACAGAGAAAAATGAGGAATGTGTCTTTTGGGCCAGTATGCACTTCCTGGCTTAGTAATACAAGCTATTGCTGAAAGCAACCCAAAATTACAATTGGTGGCTTCATGTGTGGCATTTGTGGCAGACCCTGCCTCTTAAGGATTGGCCTGTTCAACCATCAGCAAAGGTGCACAATAGAAAGACACCTAATCTGGTATAGTAGGAACTGCTGATGCTGGAGAATCTGAGATAACAAGGTGAAGAGCTGGATGAGCACAGCAGGCCAAGCAGCATCAGAGGAGCTGGAAAGCTGACATTTTGCGTCTGGACCTTCTTCAGAAATCTGGAATAGATTGTTTGTGGTTTGTCCATTACTATTTACAGATAGAAAGATGCCACTAAAAAAGCATAAGCTTATAAATATAAATAAGATGTATAAGCATATATATAAATATAATATATATCAAAGGTCCGAAGTTTCATATCAAGGATAACACACAAATTGATATCCTAATCAATATCTACGTCCCATGCTTGACAATAATTGCATTTAGAATCTCACGCTCTTACTATAAATGTTAAGTCATAGAACATAGAATAATATAGCGCAGAACAGGCCCTTCGGCCATCGATGAAAGTCAGTGAATACTGAAAGTCAGAAAAAGATGCTGATTCAAGATTTAGAAAAATTACAACAATAGGTGAAAGTCTGGCCATAAAACCCCTACCTCTTCAGGTCTTGTTTAAATGTAAACCAATCTGGTGGCGAGGTTAACAGAAGGAATGGTGAGAATGATGGTAGGAATATAAATAAAAATATTGTAGGGGATGATGTGGAGAAATTGATGGAGCTGGGTACAGAAAAGGGTTTGATTTTGGAAAAAAACCAATGGAATTGAAAACACAATTCACCAGGTCTGAAGTCATGTAACATAGATTTTTGAAAGAAATCAGCGAGGTGATAACAGAGACTGCCTGTAATTTTCCAGATATTCTTTGATTCAAAATTACTTCAAGACTCTTGAGAGAGACCACTGTATTACTTCTATCCAGGAATAGAGAGATTAATTTACTGAGTAATTATGGAAACCTCATCTAATTATAATTTGGATTAAAAATGCGTTGAAGTAAAATCATAGAATCCCTACAGCATAGAAAGAGCCTGCACTGACCCTATAAAAAGCATCCTGCCCAAACCTCGTCCCAGCCTGTCCAGGTAGCCCACATTTACCATGGCTAATCCACCAATTCAATACCTCTAGATACGACAGACAATTTAGCATGGCCAGTCTACCCAATCTGTATCTTTTTGGACTGTGACAGAAAACCAAAGCACTCAACAGTTACTAGGAGAAAATGAAAACTCCCTACAGACAGTCACCTAAGGCTGGAATGAAACCTGAGTCCGTGCTCTTGTCAGGCAGCAGGGCTAACCACTGATCCACCGTGCCTCTCAATGACCAAGTTAATCAAAACTAATCAGTATGGGCCAAAGTGGAAGTTACTGAGTCGACTACCTGTTGCACAACCCATCCTATATTCTGCACTCTCTGCTTCAGCAGAGCTGAATAATGAGCAGGGCAGAGAACTGACAGATGGTTTGGCAACACCCACTTTGCTCCACAAAATAAGATGAATTTGAATCTCACAAGTTTCCACAGAACTAATTTGATGGATGGTTTTACCCATCCCTTTGCTTGTCGACTACACTCAACAGTAAAGATATGCTGGAACTTCCTGGTTGTAGCACTCTGTCTACTCCCTCAGGTCTCCATTCATGATAGAGAAGAACTGCCAGGGCTAAGAGGCACATTAAAGTTATCAGACTATGATTATTTCACACAATAAAATGGCAAGAGTCAACCTTAACCTGCCCCCTTTCATAACGTTTCTGTATTATCTGACATGTTTACTGGGGAGGTAGAGCATGGATCATGAAGAACTCTTTCCACTTCATTGTGATCTGCAATGCTTACAGTTTACTGAAATGCTACTATTTCAATTGTTGAAATAGAGCGAACAAAAAGTTAATTATAAAAACAGAAGTTGCCAGAGAAGCTCGGCAGGTCTGGCAGTATGTGTGATGAAAAAATGAGTTAACGTTTTGTGTCCGGTGACCCTTCCTCACCTGGGTGTATGAGACAAATTGTACCTTTGGTCAAAGATGTTAAAAAGACAACATTGAATTAGCATACCTTTTACACCTTAATCATATCTGACTCTGCTCGCTATTGAAATTAAAACGTTTAAGTTACTCATCCACACTTACATTCAATATTTCAGCACACCTCTGTACACTTCATCATGACTTCAGGCATGAGCAGTTTACCAGGACTACTTATACAAAAGAACATCCTAATGTACGTCCTAAACAAAAAAGCCCTTCAAGCAAAATCATTTTAAAAAATAAAATTTTAAAAAGACTATGTGAAAAACAGGCTAATTGTGAATGTGCAGACGACGTTTCTAAAACGCGAATCATAAAGTCAGATGTATCAAATTCGTACAAGGGAGAGATGGGAACAAAATCCTGAGGTTACTCCTGATTGTTCAGAATTAAGTTCAGCTAATATATTGTCAGGGAAAAGGTAATTACATAATACATTAGCTCTTTTCAAAGACAATTGAAAGTTACAAGATTAATGTCGGAGATGTTTCTCTGTTAATAGTTCGTCTCCTCTTCCACTTAGGATGATTCAATCTATTTATATGATTTATCTAAGCAACTCCTCATAAATCTCTGACTTTGTTTCTGTTCTTTGGTTTCAGAATTCATTATCTAGCAACTCTGTCGTGACATTCAGTGAGATGAAGTTGTATGAGTCGACGGAAGCTACAGGAAAGATAATGTACGGTACCGATGAGATTACTGAACATGCTCGGATTCAGATACGGAGGACCTGATTTTAACTTAATGATTATACTGTTTATGTTTTTCCACTCTGTGTAATTATTGTACTAACATGTAGTTTAAGTACAAAACCACCATAATGGCTGCAAGGGAATTATAATGAATTCTCCAGTCGTAAATATAAAATCCATTTTTTTCTGCCTGTATTTCATAGCTATGCTTATTTCACAGAACATTTTAAAACCTTCAAGAGAATTGTAGCACAGTATGGCTAGATGGGAGAAGTCCAGACTAAAGCTTTTGCGAGACATGAAAGTTTTTGTTTTTGAACAAGTGTGAAAGGCTGTAAGACTGTGGTAGCAATGTTCAAATTGCTGCCTGAGAATTTAGTAATTATGTTGAGATGAAACTATGAGTATGTACATACGGATTTCAATATTCATTTGCTACAAGTCTGGGGTTCTTGGAACTCGAAGACAAATGTATCGGTTTGTCTGTGTGTTTGGAGCTAACAATTAGCTTTTAAGAAAATGCAACATCCATAATCTTCAGCTGGAGGTCATAACACAAATTTCTTCACGAGCTGCCTCCAGGGTCAATGGAGAAAACTTCGCACTCGCAGATATGGCGGGTTATTGGCTTAGAGCACTGTCAGGATATGGAGAGATATTAGGGGCAAATTCTGATAAAGAGATTTGTTGATTCATAGAATGCATTGCTAAAGGGAGTAATGTAGCAGGGAATGCTGAAATATTCAGTTGATGCGGAAGAAGACGCAGAGTTATGCGATTGTATGGGTCGCGGCAGATAATTCCTTGTATGAAGGAAGCCCATATGAAATTTTAGAATTGTGGAAAATAAAAGGCCAGCCTTAAGATGGCGGCATTTTAGCTTGCATAGAATATTGGCTGAGTGACAGAAAGCAAAGAATGGACTTTGGTCTTTTTCAGGTTGATGAGATATATAAAGTTGAGTTCCAAAGGGATTTATAATGTACACATATAACACAGGTGAGGGATGGAAGGTTGGCAATTTTTCCCAAAGATAGTCAGGAAAAAATAAATTGTGAAGAGGAGACCAAGAGGTTAGAAACAGATATTGACAGCTTAAGTGAATGAGGAAGGATATGGCAAACAGAACATAATGTGGGAAAATGCACAGTTGCCCATTTAGGCAGAAAGAAGAGAAAAGCATATTTTCTAAATGGTACAACCATAGATAGTAGGACCAAAAGTAAGCTTTTCAATTGATTAAGTAGTTCTGCCGTTCTACGAAATCATTCACAGCTGATCTGATAATCTTCAACTCTACTTGCCTGCCTTTCCACATAACTCTTGATAAAAGTCCATCTCAGCCTTTAATGACCAGGCCTCTGCAGCCCTCTGTGGTAAAGAATTCCACAGATTCGCTTCTGTCTGAGGGGAGTGGGGGGTGGCAGGGGTGGGGGGGGGGGGAGTCCCTCAAGCCAATCTTTGATGCATGCATTTAACTCCTTGAATTTATTTACTCAATGCCAGTTTTCTTGTGGTTCGGGTAGTAATCCTGAAGTCATTACCTCAGGAGATCTGCTTCTAATTTAGCCCCTGTCTATTCAATATCTTTCAGCAAAATTATCTTTTGAGCCCTACAAATGTAGTCAGCACGATTGGGGCTGCCCATTGCTGAAAGCAGCACAAATGGCTGAAAGTAATTTCCAGTGGACCCAGAATAGCTTGTTTGGTATAGTTTATACAGAAGTAAATCATAGGTTAGAATAACAGCAGCTCTGTAGGAAGAATATATCCAAGGAAACAAAGATTAAGGTGTACACAAAGTGTCTTGTTACGGACATGTAACTGCAGTTGGTTATAGGGAGACAGATGGATAAGGACAACCTTGTGTATGCTAAGAGAAAATTTCCATATCTAGCTAACTTAAAGTTTGAGATACCCATCACAAGTAGATTTACTTGAGTTAAGGTTTCCATGTAATCATAGTTATAGATTTCATAGTTATAGATTTTGACACGTAACTTTAAAAAAGATGTAATAAGTGTTAAAGAGAGTTCACTAAAAATCTTATGGACAAGACAGTGTTAGATGGTAAAGCGCAGGGAGGATTGAATTGGAGAAATCAGCAGTATTGGAAAATGGTTACATACAACGTGCATTGTGAAAGCCCCAAGAACAGAGGTAAGGGTATCTGGTAAATATCATGATCTTGTAGAATATCAATCACTGACCACTGATTAATTTGGTTGGGTGTGTATGTAATTAATTATTAATACAATTGGTCTGCAGTTGCCATTGGTGGGCTGGAAACAAATGTTTCAAAATGCCTGTGCTTCCCTTGCTCATCGAAAAACCTTCTGACCCCCAGAGGTTTCTTCTGACCAGTGTAATTGCAATAAACTCTTTAATGCTGGAGGTGAACTGCGGGTGTCTAGTGATTTATTTAGGTCCACTGCCCCAACAAGGACCAGTTTGGATTGTGAGGTGCTTATGAAATCGTGAAAGACTGCCGAATTTGGAGATAAAGAGCAAGCGGGGTTTCCTTGGGCTTGGGTCACAAGATATTAATTGGCTGACTGACACCTCAGTCTGTGTACAGGTGATATCAGACTGTCACCTCTTGTTGTGTATATAGAACATAGAACAATACAGCGCAGAACAAGCCCTTCGGCCCTCGATGTTGCGCCGACTGTGAACTAATCTAAGCCCCTCCCCCCACACTATCACATCATCATCCATCTGCTTATCCAAGGACTGTTTAAATGCCCCTAATGTGGCTGAGTTAACTACATTGGTAGGGCGGGCATTCCACGCCCTTACCACTCTCTGAGTAAAGAATCTGCCTCTGACATCTGTCTTAAATCTATCACCTCTCAATTTGTAGCTGTGCCGCCTTGTACAAGCTGAAGACATCATCCTCGGAAAAAGACTCTCACTGTCCACCCTATCTCATTCTCTGGTCATCTTGCATGTCTCTATTAAATCCCCTCTTAGCCTCCTTCTCTCCAATGAAAACAGATCCAAGTCCCTCAGCCTTTCTTCATAGGGCCTGTGCTCCAGACCAGCAACATACTGGTAAATCTCCTCTGCACCTTTTCCAATGCTTCCACAACCTTCCGGTAATGGGGCGACCAGAACTGCATGCAATATTCCAAATGAGGCCGCACTAGCATTTTGTACAGTTGCAGCATGACATCACGGCTCCAGAACTCAATCCCTCTGCCAATAAAACCTAACACACTGTAAGCCTTCTTAACAGCACTATCAACCTGGGTGGTAACTTTCAGGGATATGTGGGTCAGATTGTATCCTCCCTCACTGTATAGTTCAGACCACACTGTTTCCTCCCTGCTGTGTACAGGTGATGACAGACTATCCCCAAATCCCCCCGCGTACGAGTGTCCCCACCCCCGCTGTGTACAGGTGATGGCAGACTGTCCCTACCTGTCCTATGCACAGGGGATGCAGACCGTCCCTGCCCTGGCTGTGCACAGGGGATGGCAGACTGTTCCCACGCCCACTATGTACAGGGTATGGCTGACTGTCCTGTGTACAGGGGATGGCAGACTGTCTCCATGTCCACTCTGTACAGGGGATGGCAGAGTGTCCCAGCCCCACTGTATACAGGGGATGGCAGACTGTCCCCATCCCCGCGGTGCACAGGGGATGGCTGACTGTTCCTGCCCCATTGTGTACAGGGGATGGCAGACTGTCCCCATCCCCGCGGTGCACAGGGGATGGCTGACTGTCCCTATCCCCGCTGTGCACAGGGGATGGCTGACTGTCCCTGCCCCATTGTGTACAGGGGATGGCAGACTGTCCCCATCCCCGCTGTGCACAGGGGATGGCTGACTGTCCCAGCCCAATTGTGCACAGGGGATGGCAGACTGTCCCCATCCCTGCTGTGTACAGGGGATGGCTGACTTTCACCACCCCCGCTGTGCACAGGGGATGGCTGACTGTCCCAGCCCTGTTGTGTACAGGGGACAACAGATGGTCCCTACATCCGCTGTGTACAGGAGACAACAGATGGTCCCCACCCCGGCTGTGTACAGGGGATGGCAGACTGTCCCCAGACCCGCCATGTACAGGGGATGGCAGACTGTCCAGACATCACCTGTGCACAGGGAATGGCAGACTCTACCCGCCCCAGCTGTCTACAGGGGACGGCAGACTGTCCCCACCCCTGCGGTGTACAGGGGACAGCAGACTGTCCCCACCCTCTCTGTGTACAGGGGACGGCAGACTGTCCCCACCCCCGCTGTGCACAGGGGATGGCTGACTGTCCCAGCCCCATTGTGTACAGGGGATGGCTGACTGTCCCCAACCTCTCTGTGTACAGGAAACAGCAGACTGTCCCCACCAACTATGTGTACAGGTGATGGCAGACTGTCCCCAGACCTGCCGTGTACAGGGGATGGCAGACTGTCCCGACGTCTCCTGTGTACAGGGAATGGCAGACTCTACCGGCCCCTGCTGTGTACAGGTGATGGCAGACTGTCCCCAGACCCGCCGTGTACAGGGGATGGCAGACTGTCCCCACGTCTCCTGTGTACAGGTGACGGCCGACTGTCCCCACCCCTGCTGTTTACAGGGGATGGCCGACTGTTCACACCCCGGCTGTGTACAGGGGACGGCAGACTGTCCCCACGTCTCCTGTGTACAAGGAATGGCAGACTCTACCCCCCCCTGCTGTGTACAGGGGATGGCAGACTGTTCGAATCTCCGCTGTGTACAGGGGATGGCAGACAGTCCCCACCCCAACGGTGCATAGGGGTTGGCAGACTGTCCCCGCCCCCGCTGTGTACAGGGGATGGCAGAATGTCCCCGCCCACTCTGTGTACAGGGGTTGGCTGACTGTCCCCACCTCTGCTGTGTACAGGGGATGGCAGACTGTACCAGCCCCACTGTGTATTGCGGATGGCAGACTGTCCCCATCCCCGCTGTGCACATGGAAATGCAGTGTTACCCCGCCCCCGCTGTGTACAGGGGATGACAGTGTTACCCCGCCCCCGCTGTGTACATGGGAATGCAGTGTTACCCCGCCCCCGCTGTG
The DNA here is from genome assembly GCF_030684315.1 of Stegostoma tigrinum. NCBI lineage: Eukaryota > Metazoa > Chordata > Chondrichthyes > Orectolobiformes > Stegostomatidae > Stegostoma > Stegostoma tigrinum. The sequence goes on along the minus strand of NC_081387.1, from coordinate 16,795,052 downwards.
TACAGGGGATGACAGTGTTACCCCGCCCCCGCTGTGTACAGGGGATTGCAGTGTTACCCCGCCCCCGCTGTGTACAGGGGATGACAGTGTTACCCCGCCCCCGCTGTGTACAGGGGATTGCAGTGTTACCCCGCCCCCGCTGTGTACAGGGGATGACAGTGTTACCCCGCCCCCGCTGTGTACAGGGGAATGCAGTCTGTCTCCACCCCTGCTCTCCGCCCGCTCAGACACGGAAGTGGGTGTTGGTTGAACCTGACGGCGTGTCGGAGCTGATGGAGGCCGATCCCGCGGTCTGCGGGGCTCGCTGATTTTTTTTTTCCCTCAGCCCGAGGCTGCCAGGGACGGGATTGCGGATGGATCCCCGACCCCTTCTGGTCTTGCTGCTCGGTCTCCTCCGGGGGATCGCTGCAGGAGGTGAGGACCTGGCTGAGGCGTGGAGGTTCGTGTAAATTGTGCCTGAGGGGGGCCAGCACATTCTCCCCGTGTCTGTGCTCCGGTTTTCTTCCTACAGACCCAACTTGTGCAGGTTAGGGTGCATTGGGAAAATTGTCCCTTAGCGTGCATGGGTCAGTGTGAACTGAACAGGACGAATGGCCTTGCTCCACGCCGTTCGGGATTCTGTGACCTTTCAATTTTTCAGTATCCTGGTGATTCCTACAGGTCTGCAGCGCAGGATTAAAAGAAAACAGGGCCTTTCAGCCCATCCACTCCATTCCAGCTAAAAGCCACTGGCTAGCTCTTTCAGCCCCCCGTTCCAGCACTGGGCCCATACCCTTGTATCCGTTGGCGCATTGATATCTCAATTTCAATGCGCTAGTGCGCATGGAAATATTTCTTCAACATTATGATGCTTTTTGCGTCCACCACGTTTGTAGATTCAGGTGAGTTCCAGATTCCCAACACACTGGCTGAAGATAATTGTCCCCTCTCTAAACATACTGCCCCTTGCTTTAAATTTCACGTATGCCCTCTGTCGGTCTTCTCTGCTGTAACGAAATCAATTCCAGTCCTCTCCAAATTCTCTTCATAACTAAAACTCTGCAGTCCAATCAACATCCCCGATTACTGTCCTCTGCACCCTCTCCAATCACATCTCTCCTGGTATGTGGATCCCACACTGCACACAACACTCTATCTGTGGCCTAACACCTTAAATAGTTTCAGCATAACCCCCTAGCTCTAAACATCTCTGCCTTGGTTAATAAAGGTGAGTAACACGTGCCTTCATAACCACTTCATCTACCTTAAGAGTAAGGTTCTGGGGAGTGATGCTGAACAAGGAGACCTTGCACTGCAAGTTCATAGTCCCTTGTAAGTCACAGTTAGGTAGGACAGTGCAGAAGCCATTTGATACGTTTGCCTCGATGGGAGTTGGGAGGGTCATGTTGCAGCTGTACAGAACATTGGTGAGGCCACTTTTGGAAGAGTGCTGCTGTTCTACTCTAAATGCTATAGGGTGGATGTTGCGAAAATTGAATATGTTCAGAAAAGATTTACAAGGGTTTTGCCAGGGTTGCAGGCTTTGAGCTGCAGGGAGATGCTGAATAGGTTGGTGCTATTTTCCCTGGAACATCAGAGGCTGGGAGGTGATCTCATAGAGGTTTTTGAAATCATAAAGGGGATGAATAGACAAGGTCTTTTCCCCAGGGGAGGGGAGTCCAAAATGAGAGGGCACAGGTTTAAGGTGAGAGGGGAAAGATTTAAAGGGACTTTTCCAAGTAGAGTGTGGTATGTGTATGGAATGAGCTGCCAGAGGAAGTGGTGGAGTTGAAGGGAGATATCTAATCTTTTCAGGAATGCTTCTCAGCACGTCCTTTAAAGTGTTTCTGCTATTGTCATGCTGGGATCAAGCTCTACATTGCTTGGGAGTCTGATGTCAGGTGTCTGAATAACAGGGCCTCCCCAGTGGAATGTGTTAGTGCTAAGGGGGCTGGGCAGTTGGTTTGTGAGAACAAGCTGCTGTTGGACTGCCCTGTTTGCAGACTGAATGGATCTGGCAAAGTGGATGGATTATCACTGTTGATCTCAGTTGACGGGAGTTGTTGTGTTTAGTTCTGGTAGCCTCATTATAGGAAGGATGTGGAAGCTTTAGAGAGGGTGTAGAGGAGATTTACCAGGATGCTGCCCAGACTGGATGAAAAGTTGAGGGAGCCCGGGATTTTCTCATTGGAACGTAGAAGGATGAGAGCTGACTTGATAGAGGTGTAAAAGATTATGAAAGTCATGGAGTGGATAGCCAGATGCTTTTTCTCAGGTTGGAAATGACTATTACGAGGGGGCGTAATCTTAAGGTGATTGGGGGAAGGTATAGGGGAGATGTCAGATGTAGGTTCTTCACAGAGAGTGGTGGGTGTGTGGAATGCCCTGCTGGCAGTGGAAGTGGAGTCAGATACTTTAGAGACTTTTAAGTGACTGTTGGATGGGCACATGGAGGATAGTAACATGTAGGGTATGCAGGGTAGTTTGATGTTTGTGGGATAATAAGTCAGTACAACATCGTGGGCCGAAGGGACTGTACTGTGTTACTGTTCTATGTTTTATGTTCTTGGGAGTTGTTCTTTAGATCTCGGTGTTGGTTTCAAGAGGACATCAGTTTTCCAATATTGAGAGAAAGGATAATTATCTCCCAAATTTCTTAGAAGTGGCGCTTGACCCTAGTTTCATTTCGATAGACTTCAAAGTGGTTCTGTTGGTGATCCTGACCAACCGCTGGGGTGGCAATGGGCCTAGTGGTATTACTTACGGATTGTTAATCCACAAATCCAGGTAATGTCCTGGCGATTTGGGTTTGAATGTGGGTTTGAATTGAATTCAATAACAATCTGGAATTAAGAGTCTGTCAATGACTGTGAAACCATTGTCAATTGTCAGAAAAAATCCATCTGGTTCACGAATGTCTTTGGGGGAAGGGAACTGCCAACATTAACTGGTCTGGCTGACATCTGACTCCTTGTCCACGGCAATGTGGTTGAATCTTAATGGCCCTCCGGGGAATTAGGGATGGGCAATAAGTGCTGGCCTAGCCAGAGACGCCTACATCCTGGGAATAGATTGAAGGAAATGCACGTTATGAACCACCCCCACCCTAAACCCGTGTGCCAAATGTTGTACACCTTACGTGTGGCATCTCAGTGAGAAACATTTGGCAGTTCCAGTATACCACAGTTACTTGCTTGGCTTTTTACTACTCTGCCGACATTCTGCTTTGTCCTACAATCAAGCTGTTCAGCAGAACTCCAGCATGTTGTGAGTGCACTTTCCATGTCCAACAAATCCTGGAACTGGAGTGACATCCAGAGCTTCTGGATCAGAGACAATGACACTACCCATTGTGCCACAAGATGTCCCCTGTCTCATCATATCGTTCTGAATCTGAAGTAGCTTTTGCTCGAGGTTCATGCCTTTGGAGGACTTTCCCAAGGGTTTCATGATTGAAGTCAAGGGCCTTTGACAGAGCAGCAAAAAGCACGCCAACTGTACAGTATTTCAGACACTTAGAGGTATTGATTGGCAAAGATTATTTACGTGGGCGATTCTCTGGATGTATGTCTTTGCTGATGAGTAGGAGCTGGTTCAGGAGGTTTCGTGTGAGAATCTTCCCCCAAGCAGATAGGAGGGTTGTGCCTCTTCACTTCTTCATGAGAAAGCAAAGGCTTTTTCCCTCAGGACCCTTCTATTAAGCAGTGAGCGTTAGGTCACCAGCCAAAAGCACATCTGGCCATTCAGGAGCCAGAGATATCTTGCAAGGTGCTCAATCAAATGGGAAGAGAGTGAAAAAGATCTCTGGCACCCTCGCTGAAGTCAGTTCCTCCAGGACTGCAACAACAATCACGCAAATAATTAACTTCCGAAGCCGAATTTTCTTTCCACAAGCTAAAGTTGGCTCCTGGTTTTGAGAAGAGCGGAGGGAATGTTTTATGGCCATTCTGAAGGACTCATTGTTTGAAAAGGCAGATTGGTGTGAGTCTATGTGTGAAATTTGTCCCTAACTGTGCCACGCGTTGGAGCTCCATCCAACAGGGTGCAATTCGGTGTGAAACCAGCCACTCCGGGGAAGCAATGAAAGCAGAGACTGGGCAGAGCCCTAGCTTGAGACCTGGCTGCTGGACCCCACTCCCCATGTTTTTTCAGGGCAACCCTTGTCCTTTCTGTTCACAGGCCTGTGACTGCTCAATTGGCCTGATAAGTGACCACAAATCATGAGCCCTGACAGACCTCATCATTGTTTTGAGGCACTGAAGACCACAGTGATGACAAAAGTAGCTTTGTTCCCACCTGTTTGTTTGCAATTGCCCTTTTTTTGCTGGTCAACTGATAATGTTCAATTTCCTGCCCTTTTCTGTTCCCCCGACCTGTTGTTTTTTTTCTTGGATTGCCACACTGCACCATTGCCTTGGCCTTTCTTTTTCGAATTCTATTTTTCAATTTGTCGACCCCATTTAGGGTAAATCCCAAACACAGCATTAGGGGTTAAACACTTCTAAAGACCTTCTGAACAGTGGGGCTGTGAGTGCTTCCTGAAGCCAAAAGTCAAAGTAACTCTCCCTCTTTCTGATGCCTAACAAGGTTTGTAGCTTGGAATCCAGCCCAATGTCTTTGAACTGAAATGAGTCAAGTCGTGGGCAGTGATCACATGGTGGTTGCCCGGGATTTCGGTGCTCTCCACAAATTCCCACATGCTGTCCACAAATTTGCGTTCCTCCCTCCCACTTCCCATTTTCCCTTCCCCATTCTTCTTCCTTCCTTCCATTCTGCTAACCCCTTCCCTCCTTTCTTGGACATCCACCATTCCCCCTAACCTGTCCTTTTGGCTCTTTCCCCAAGCATACACTTTGGGTTCATTCTCAATTATTCATCACACAAACAGATTATGTGGAGATTCAGAGATAGCAGGAACTGCAGATGCTGGAGATAACAAGATGTAGAGCTGGATGAACACAACAGGCCAAGCAGCGTCAGAGGAGCAGGAAGGCTGATGTTTTGGGCTGAGACCCTTCTTAAAATGGGGGAGAGGAACGGGGTTCTGAAGTAAATAAAGAGAGAGGGGAGGCAGATAGAAGACTGATAGAGAAGAAGACAGGTGGAGAGGAGACAGACAGGTCAAAGAGGTCGGAATGGAGCCAGTAAAGATGAGTGTAGGTAAGGAGCTAGGGAAGAGATAGGTCAGTCCAGGGAGGACGGATAGGTCAAGGGGGCAGAATAAGGTTAACAGGTAGGAGATGGGTGGTGGGGCTTGAGGTGGGAGGAGGTTGGAGGAAGGACAGGTTAGGGAGGTGGGGATGAGCTGGGCTGGTTTTGGGATATGTTAAGAGGAGGGGAGATTTTGAAGCTGATGAAATCCACATTGATAGCATTGGGCTGCAGGGTTCCCAAGGGGGATAGGAGTTACTGTTCCTGCAACCTTCGGGTGGCATCGTTGTGGCACTGCAGGAGGCCCAGAATGGACATGTCGTCTGAGAAATGGGAGGGAGAGTTGAAATAGTTCGCGATTGGGAGTTGCAGTTGTTTACTGTGAACTGAAAGTAGGTGTTCTGCAAAGCGGTCCCCAAGCCTCCGCTTGGTTTCCCCGATGTAGAGCAGGCCACAACGGGAACAGCGGATGCAGTATACCACATTGGCAGATGTGCAGGTGGACATCTGCTTGATATGGAAAGTCATCTTGGGACCTGGGATGGGCGTGAGGGAGGAGGTGTGGGGGCAAGTGTAGCACTTCCTGCGGTTGCAGGGGAAGGTGCCGGGTGTGGTGGGGTTGGAGGGCAGTGTGGAGTGGACAGGGGAGTTCCGGAGAGAGTGGTCTCTCCAGAAGGCAGACAAGCGTGGGGATGGAAAAATGTCTTGGGTGATGGGGTCGGATTGTAGATGGCGGAAGTGTCAGAGGATGATGTGTTGTATCCGGAGTTTGGTGGGGTGGTGTGTGAGGGATGTGTTGCGGGAAATGCGGGAGACACGGTTGAGGGCGTTCTCGACCACTGCGGTGGGAGGGAGGAGTTGCGGTCCTTGAAGAACGCGGACATCTGGGATGTGCGGGAGTGGAATGTCTCATCCTGGGAGCAGATGCGGTGAAGGTGAAGGAATTGGGAATAGGGAATGGAATTTTTGCAGGAGGGTGGGTGGGAGGAGTTGTATTCTAGGTAGCTGTGGGAATTGGTGGGCTTGAAATGGACATCAGTTACAAGCTGGTTGCCTGAGATGGAGACTGAGAGCTCCAGGAAGGTGAGGGATGTGTTGGAGATGGCCCAGGTGAACTTCAGGTTGGGGTGGAAGGTGTTGGTGAAGTGGATGAACTGTTCGAGCTCCTCTTGGGAGCAAGAGGCGGTGCCGATGCACTCATCAATGTAACGGAGGAAGAGGTGGGGTTTGGGGCCAGTGTAGGTGTGGAAGAGGGACTGTTCCACGTAACCTACAAAGAGGCAGGCATAATTTGGGCCCATGCGGGTACCCATGGCCACCCCCTTTGTCTGTAGGAAGTGGGAGGAATGGGAAGAAAAGTTGTTGAGCGTGAGGATGAGTTCGGCTCAGCAGATGAGGGTGTTAGTGGAGGGGGACTGGTCGGGCCTGTGGGCCAGGAAGAAGCGGAGGGCCTTGAGGGCAGCTGCATGTGGAATGCAGGTGTATAGGGACTGGACGCCCATGGTGAAAATGAGGTGCTGGGGACCAGGGAATTGGAAGTTCTGGAGGAGGTGGAGGGTGTGGGTGGTGTCACTGTCGTAGGTGGGGAATTCCTGGACCAAGTGGGAGAAAATGGAGTCCAGATAGGTGGAGATGAGTTTGGTGGGACAGGAGCAGGCGGAGACATTGGGTCGACCAGGGCAGGCAGGTTTGTGGATTTTGGGAAGGAGATAGAAGTGGGCGGTGTGGGGTTGGGGAACCGTAAGGTTGGAGGCCATGGGTGGGAGGTCACCTGAGGTAACGAGGCTGTGGATGGTTTGGTGTTCAGGTTTGGGGTCGTGATCCATGGGGCGGTAGGAGTAGGCATCGGACAGTTGGCATTTGGCCTCGGCGATGTAGAGATCAGTGAGCCATACCACAACTGTGCCTCCCTTGTCTGCGGGTTTGATGGTGAGGTTGGGGAGGGAGCGGAGGGCTGCCCGTTCTGCGGGGGAGAGGTTGGAGTGGGTGAGAGGGGTGGAGAAGTTGAGGCGGTTAATGTCTCAACGGCAGTTGGAGATGAAGAGGCTGAGGGAGGGAAGGAGGCCTGGGGGTGGTGTCCAGGAAGAGGACTTGTGTTGGAGGCGGGTGAAGGGGTCAGTGGAGGGAGGGTTAGGCTCACGGTTAGAGAAGTAATCGTGGAGGGGGCGGAAAAACTGCTCGATGTCCAAACGTGACTGGTATTCGTTGATGTGTGGGTGGAGGGGGACAAAGGTGAGCCCCTTGCTCAGGACTGACCGTTCGTCTTCTGTCAGTGGGAGGTCTGTGGGGATGGCAAAAACTCGACACGGCTCAGTGTGGCTGTCGTCTCTCGGGTTGCTGGCTGTGGGCGGAGCGATGTCGGCGGTGGGTGGGGGTCTGTTGGCAGTGGGCGGGGCTCTGTCGGTGGTGGGCGGAGTTGCAGTGGCATCGGCGGTGGGCGGGTTTCCATCAGCGCTGGGCGGAGTTGCGTCGGCGATGCGACGTCGGTGATGGGAGGAGAGGGGTGGGCGGCGGCAGCAGCGGTGAGGGTGGTGTGTGTGGTGTTGTAACTGGAAGTGGAGGCGGTGACTGCAGCAGCGGTCGCGTTCGCGGTCCCGGAAGCGGTGTGCCTGGTGGTGGCAGATGTGACCTCAACCCGGCCGTGTCCTCGTGGTCAATGGTGGTGGGTACATTGTTGGGGAGGTGCAGGGACAGGCTCGGGATCTGGGAGGTGGAGGAATCCTGTTTAAGGTGGCAGGAGCCAGTGAGTTTGTTGTACTTACGATTTTTGGTGTCCAGTAAAGCTGAGTAGAACTGGGTGTTCAGTCTCTGGATCCTACGGAGGATAAAAAACAAGAGGGGTCCTTTGCAGGTCTGGGAGAGGCAAATGTGGACCTCACCAGCTCTAAAATTTCCCCTCCCCCCCCCCCCCCCCACTGCATCCCAAAACCCGCCCAGCTCGTCCCATCCTCCCTAACCTGTTCTTCCTCTCACCTATCCCCTCCGTCTACCTCAAGCCGCACTCCCATTTCCCACCTACTAATCTCATCCCACCCCCTTGACCTGTCCGCCCTCCCCGGACTGACCTATCCCCTCCCTACCTCCCCATCCCCATCTATACTTTCCTCTCCACCTATCTTCTCTGTCCATCTTTGATCCGCCTCCCCCTCTCTCCCTATTTATTTCAGAACCCTCTCCCCATCCCCCTCTCTGATGAAGGGTCCAGACCTGAAACGTCAGCTTTTGTGCTCCTGAGATGCTGCTTGGCCTACTGTATTCATCCAGCTTCACGCTTTGTTCACTTGCTGTAAAAAGCTTTTGAAATCTTGAGGTGGTAAAGCACACTACACAAAGGACTGTTTGCTTTTTAGTCTCCAGACACCCGCTGGCATAATGTTACAATTTTGCTTCACAATTGCTCTATGCTTCATGTTCACATGTTGATGGATTACTTTTGTTTCTGTTTTTCATGTCAATCACCTGGAGGGGGCAATGTCGTGGCTGCCATTGGCTCGTCAGTTTTACTGGATCCTGAATATGGAGCGAATCTCAGCGACAGTCAGGTTGAATGGACGTTCAAAAACAGCAGTGGAAAACTGCTTACTATTTTGGATTACATACCAAATTCTCCAGTACAGAAACCAAATAAACACTACCATTCCCGTTTACGTTTTAATGCATCCAATGGATCAATAATGGTAGACAGTCTAAAACCGAGTGACCAAGGAGTATATACCATCACAGTGAATGGTACCTGGAACAGGAGCATGGATCTGAAACTCATTGGTAAGTGATTTCAATACTTTATCACTTTGAAAATGACGTACGTTTCAAATCATGAAGCAGTTTTGAGGACTCTGTCATTGAATTGGGACACGAATAAGCGATTCAGCTGTTCGGACCTGTTCTACCATTCCATGGTTGATCTGTGCCTGGTTTCCATTGACCTGCTTCATGCCTTTCTGCCAGCTCCATGACCCAGCGGGAAACCTATTGATCTCGTCTGGAAAATTTCGACTGACCCCAGTAGTCAATTTCACAATTCTTCCTATGGTGGGATTGGGAGGGGGGAATACTTAAATGATATGTGTGTAAAAGGGTCCAGCTGTAGCTTTTAAGATAATTCCATCTTGTTCTGGATTGTTCCATCAAGCAAACATATACTGCTTGCCTTCTTTCAAGACTAAATAAAAGCCACTGATCAGGATGGAAGAAAAAACTGACAGACATTGACCGTCGGCTTCTGTTGTCCTGCTGTACCTGTCATTCCATCATTGAGGAATTCCTTGGGAATTGTGACTTGTGATTTGTTACTGTACTAGTCACCATAATCCTGGAGGCTGCTCTCTCATTGAGACAGAGAGATGAGTTTTACCTCAGGGAAGGAGCAAGGTTGAGAAAGTGGGATCTTCATGGTGACATTAGCTAAATATAGGAATTGAACCCATGTCCATTGGCATCACGCTGCACCCAAAGCAACTGCCCTGCCAACTGAGCTAACCACTTTCCTACCAATCTAGCTATGTAATGCAGAGTGATGCCAACAGCGTGAGTTCATTACGAAGGTCCCATGTTCTTGACCCAATCCCCCTCTGTGGTGAGGTGACCCTCGGATTAAACCACCAACGATCAACCAGCTTTCTCTTTCTTTCTTTCTTTCTCTATCTCTCTCTCTCTCTCTCTCTCTCTCTCCCCCTCTCTCTCTCTCTCCCTCTCTCTCTCTCTCCCTCCCTCCCTTCCCTCTCTCTCGCTCTCTCTCCCTCCCTCCCTCCCTCCCTCTCTCTCGCTCTCTCTCTCTCTACTGAAAGCGCAAACCATAGAAACATGGAAAATAGATGCAAGAGTAGGCCATTCAGCCCTTCGAGCCTGCACCACCATTCAATAAGACCATGGCTGATCATGAAATTTCAGTATCCCATTCCCACTTTCTTTCCATACGCTTTGATCTCTAGCCACAAAGGCCAGACCCAGCTCCCTCTTGAATATATCTAATAAACTAGCCCCTCGCATTCTATGGTAGAGAATTCCACAGGTTCACAACTCTGAGTGAAGTGTGAAGGATGGTATGATGTAATTACGTCATACAGCACAAAACCAGACCTTTTGTTCCAACTAGTCCATGCTGACCATGTACCCAGACAAAACTAGTCCCACCTGCCTGCTCCTGGCCCATTACCCTCCAAGCCTTTCCTAACTCATGTACTTATCCAAATGTCTTTTAAACATTGTAATTGTCACCATATCTGCCATTTCCTCAGGAAGTTCATGCCACGCGCAAACAACCCTCTGTGTAAAAAAAATTTGCCCCCACATCTTTTGTCTTGTCTCGACTTAAAAATGCGACCCTAATCTTGAAATGCCCCACTGCAGGGAAAAGACACCTACCATGAAACATATCTAGAGATAGTAGGAGCTGCAGATGCTGGAGAATCTGAGATGACAAGGTGTAGAGCTGGATGAACACAGCAGGCCAAGCAGCATCAGAGGAGCAAGAAGAGCTCCTCTGACTCTGCTTGGCCTGCTGCGTTCACCCAGCTCTACACCTTGTTATCTCATGAACCATATCTATACCCCTCACTATTTTATAAACTTTCAGAAGGCCACCTCTCAACCTCCTGTGCTCCAGTGAAAAAAGTCCCAACATATCCATGTCTCTTTATAACTCATGCCTTTGATACCTGGCAACATCCTTTTTATTGTAGTCGTGAGCTGGTTTGTAAATGTCCTTTAGGGGAGGAAACTTGCATCCTTACCTGGTCTGACCTACACGTGACTCCAGACCCACAGCAATGTGGATGACTCTTAACTGCTTTCTGAGCGAATGGGGATGGGCAATAAATGCTGCTTATCCAGTGATGCCCTCGTCCTCTCAATGAATAAAGAAAAAATAATCAGACCGATAGAAGTTTTTAACAGAGGTGTGAAGGAGGGAGGGGTAGAAGTAGATAGTAACAGGATTGAAAATGAATGTCACATTTATTACTTTTCGATCATGCTCCTTGATTTAATAAATCTGAACAATGATACCAATGAGCTTAATAGAAGAGGCTGTGAGGAGTTAAGACCATAAAACCTAGGAGCAGAAATTAGGCCATTCGGCCCATTGAGTCCGCTCCGCCATTCAATCATGGCTGATAAGTTCCACAAACCCATTCTCCTGCCTTCTCCCCGTAACCTTTGATCCCCTTGATAATCAAAAACCTGTCTATCTCAGTCTTAAATGTACTCAATGACCTAGCCTCCACAGCCTTCTGTGGCACTGAATTCCATAGATTCACCGCTCTCTGGCTGAAGAAGTTTCTCCTTATCTCCATTCTAAAAGCTCTTCCCTTTACTCTAAGGCTGTGCCCTTGGGCCCTAGACTCTCCTACCAATGGAAGCATCTTCCCAACATCCACTTCGTCCAGGCCTTTTGGTATTTTGAAAGTTTCAATTGGACCCCCAGCCACCCCAATCCTTCTAAAAGGAGTTGGAATTCAGACAGAGTCTGTGGACCTATTGCACAGTGAAAGGTTCCACTGAAGGTTCACACTTGTCTGTTGCAGCAACAGTTTGTCTCCACCAGCTATTCAGTTGGGACTATTCCCAAATTGAGCCGATGGGTTCTGCCCGGGTTCGGGAGCGATGACAGTGTTTGTGGTCTGGCATCAGGCTGATAGAAGAGAAAGGTGGAACTGCAATGGGGAGGACATTCTGTCTTGCCTGAGGGCAGTGATGCAAGGATCCAGGGCTGAACTTCACACCTGTCCACCAGCATGTCCCGCATAAAACACAGTGCCCACTGCTTTCATAGAATCCTTACAATGTGGAAGCAGGCCATTTGGCCCATTGAGCCCACACTGACCCTTGGAAGAGAATCCCACCCAGACTCACCCCCTACCCTATTCCTGGGCACTAGAGGTAATTTGGCCTGGCCGATCCACCAAGACTGCAGGAGGAAACCAGAGCAAGCCCATGCAGACACAGGGAGAATGTGCAAACTCCAGACAGGCAGTTGCCTGAGGGTGGAATTGAACCCAGGTCCCTGGCACTGTGAGGCAGCAGTGCTAACCACTGATCCACTGTGCTGCCCCTTCCTCAACTTTACTCCCATTCTGTGGAATACAACAGACACGTCAGGTGGCCCATGAGCTCCCATTTGAGCCCACTGAGGCCCTTAAGTGGCTAATAATGCTGCAGATAAAAGAACCAATGCATGCCAGTGAGGATGGGGATGATATGTGATGGGACAGGGTGGGAGCAATGTAATTTTAGACGTGTTGAAGGACAGAGGTTGGGAGACTAGCCAGGAGAGCGTTAGAATAAAGGAGTTTTTATTAAAATTCATTCACAGGATGTGGGGTACGCTTGCTAAGCCAGCATTTATTGCACTATCTCTACTTGCCTGGAGAACAGTTAAAACTTGTGCACGTTGCTAGAGCAACATGTAGTCCAGACCAGGTAAGGATGGCCAATTTCCTTTCTGGAAGGACATCAGTGAACCAGATGCTTTTAAGACAACTGACGGAGGTTACAATGTCGGCAGTTAATTTCAGATTTTAGGAAGGAAATTGAATTCCAGTTTCACCATCTACCATGGTGGCATTCTATGCTGTGTCCCTCAGAACAACAGACTGGGGTTCGGGATGATAGACCTTATCACTGGGCTACCACCTCCCCTACCTTAGTGGGAGAGAGGGGGCCGAGAATTTCAGCAGAAGTAGGGATACAGCAGGGCTATGTTGGAGGTGTACAGACTTTGTGATTGGTTTATGAGTGTGGGATTTTTCAGCCTCACCGAATCGACAAGGGTAAATGGTATGTAAAATTAACCCTGCGAGAGGCATGAAGTCAGATTCCTGCTGCTGAGACAGGTGGGGGGGGGGGCGATGGATGTGTCACCAGCGGGTCTAACACCTGGAGTGTGTGCACTACCTTATAAGGAATAGCTTAAGAGGCTCAGCCTGTATCCTCTGGAGTTTGAGAGTCCAAGGTAACTTAATTAAAACATTGGCTGGGACTGCCAGTGTGTTAAGGGAATTTGTCAAGTGTTTACATGAAAATTTTCTCATTTGTAAGCTAGAGGTGCTGAGTAGTCTACCAGAACCATTTGAGTAATAGCTTGGGAGGCCTTGGGTTTTTTTTGACACCTGAATGGGTGTGGTCAGCTCTTACAGATCAGGATTTCTGGGTTTTCCTTTAAGCAGAAGCCACTGGGATCTCAGAGTTGGAAGCTTTGGTGAATATCCCCTGGCTGCTGCTCTCTGAATTTTCTCTTGATTTTCTTTTTTGTTTCCTCCTGGGTTGGAGAACTGCATGTGAGAATCTGTGCCTAAGTTTCCTTTTTGCCAAAGGATGTGTTTATGAGATGTTACTATATTGGAACAGCTAATTAATAATAGTTACTGTCTCCACCTTTCTGATATTTTTCCAATCGTGTTAAGTTCTAAATTCCCTTTCCTTGGTTGTATTTTAACTTTAGTGTTTAAATAAGTTGTGTTTTGCTTAACATCGAGTAGCTTGGCATCTAGAACAGGCACTCCACATTTGCCTTTATAGATAAGACAATGCTAGAGTTACGCTACCTTCTTAAAATGTTTCAAAGGGTCTGGTCTGGCCCACAATACCTCATGCTCAGACCTGTTTACCTGAGTAATTATTCTTTGGCACAGAACCACTGGCAGAACCTTTGATCAAAGCTACCTTTGTGGATTCCGCTGTTGAACTGACCTGTCACATGACTGCAGGGAAAGCGAGCTCCATTCTGTGGAGGAAAGGTCCTGACTTGATAAGGAATGGCCAACATTATCAGTTAGTACAAAACAACAGCAAGTTGATCATTGTTAAAGCCACAAAAGCAGACTGTGACACCTACACCTGCACCGTGGAAAATATGTTCAGCAAGAGGAGCGATGCATATCATCTTATTTTACACAGTGAGTCATGTCTGGTAATTGGTTCCATTTCTCAGGTAAAAATGATATTCCACTATTGGGCCTGCACTAAGCCCCAACAAAGAGACCCTTGAGTATAGGAGTTGGGATGTCGTAACGCAATTGTACAGGACATTGGTGAGGCCTCTTCTGGAGTACTGTGTCCAAGTCTTTTTGCCCCATTATAGGAAAGATATTTCTCAAGCTGGTGAGGGTTCAGAAAAGATATACCAGAATGTTGCTGGGAACGGGGACTGTTTGAGTTATAAGCAGAGGCTGGTTAGGCTGGGACTATTTTCACTCAAGCATAAAAGGTCATCATTCAACCTTCTTCGAGGTTTAAGAAATCAAGTGGGGTATAGAAAAGGCATCCTTACCTGTGCGTGGGGGATTTCAAGACTAGGCGGCATATTTTTAAGGTGAGAGGGGAAAGATTAAAAAAAGTCATTGGGGCAGTTTTTTTTTACACAGGCAGTAGTTCGTATGTGAAATGAACTTCCAGAGGCAGTGTGTACAGTTACAACATTTAAAAGACATCTGGAGAAGTACATGAATACGAAATGTTTGGAGGGATATGGGCCAGGAGCAGGCAGGTGGGATGAGTTTAGTTTGAGATTACAGATGGCATCGACCAGTTGTACTGGGGCCTGTTTCCGTGCTGTATGTCTCTGTGTTACTAAAGATGTGAAAGTAGAAGCATGATATATTTTCATGCCAGGAAAAATTAGTAGGATGGAGGTTTGTAGACGGATACCTGAATTTTCACACACAGACAAGGAGCCTTTCCCTGTACTGTTACAAAATTACCAGCAGAGGCCAAACTCCATTCCCAAACATGGCCCCATCATTTTCCCAGGGAATAGGGTTCAAACCTGTATCTTTGTGATTCACAAAGGCAGTTTCATGTGTAAAAGTATAGCTGTCTCAGGCTAATGGGATGTCCAAAACACAACTTCTGCACTTTAGATCTCATAGGAGAAGTTCTGAAGTTCTTTAGAGTAGTAGGATCTCCTTTTGGAGAAGTAATGAGCATTTTGAATATTGTCCTTGGGAGAAGGCCAAGGTTTATTTTTGAAAAGGTAAAGTGCACTTTATGAAAAGTCAGGAGGTCTTTTGGATTGTTAAAGCAGACATGAAAATCTGTCACAAGTACATGAACTCGGTGGATTTGCCAAAAGAACGGACAAGATATTTAACAGGATACAAGGTAAGAGACCCATCAAAAGAACTGTCAGATGAAACCAGTTGCTAATTTGTCACTTTGATCTCCTGTCCTTTAACTAGTTAAAAAATCTGCGGTCTTCTTTAAAAATACTCATGTTTCACTCTGTCTGTAGACACAGGCCCTAGGCTATCATTGCGGGATTACTAATAGTGACTAATTTCACAAATTGTCATTATTAGAGTGGGGTGCTCATCTGTTCAACGTTTTAATCACAGTTCACAGTGGTTACAGTTACTGAAGCTGGACTATGAATTCAGAAGTTTGTGTTTATGAGGGATGAACAGGAGTTAAATATTGTGAGCATTATTTAATCAGCAAGTTGTGAAAAAAAGATTATGTTTGATTTGGATAAATGCAATGTGTTGCATTTTGGTAAGATTAACCAGGGCAGGACTTACACAGTTAAGGGTGGGTCCCTAGGGAGTTTAGTTGACCAGAAAGACCTAGGAGTTCAAGTACGTTGCTCCTTGAGACCTGAGCCCCACGCTTGCCTTCATTGCTTAGAACACTAAATGTAGGGTTCGGTTCAACAGGGTGTTGGTGAGAACACTTTTGGAGTAATGTGTACAATTGTAGTCGCTCTGTCAAAGTAAGTAAATTATTAACTGGAAAGAGATGTGTGGAAGAGATTTTGTAAGGAAGCTACTGGAGAGTTTGAGTGATAAGGAGGGACTGGATAGGCTGGGGCACTGCTCACTGGAGTGTAGAAGGTTGAAGGGTGACCTTGTAGATGTTTAGAAAATCACAAGGGGCATAGAAAGCAAAGGTCTTTTCCCTAGATTAGTGGAGTTCAAAACTAGAGGACATAATTTTAAGATGAAATAAGGAAGATTTAAAAGGGACCTGAGAGGCAACTTTTTCACACAGAACGTGGTTCATATGTGGAATGAACTGCCACAGAGAGTGCTAGATGCAGGTTTAGTTACAGCAATTAAAGGACATTTAGGCAGGTACATGAATAGGAAGAGTTTAGAGGGATATTGACCAAATACTGGCAAGTGGGACGTGATTAATTTTGGAAATCTGATCGGTAAGGATGAGGTGGACCGAAGAGTCTGTTTCTGTGCTGTAAGACTCACTGACTCTAAATACATCAACTGACACAACAATTATTCAATCTCATCATTGGTCCTGAGGTTTCTCCAAATTGGATACTTTTTGAGGTTTTATGGTAGATTTAAGGGAAGAGGATAAGGAATGGACATGGCCTGTCATGACTGTTTGGTGTAGGGGTTATAAAGAGCCATGGAGAGTAGATTGAGGGCATGAACTGGCATTGGTTGGCATGGATGGGACACGGGGAATGGTGACGGGGAGTGAGGGATGAAGTCAGCTTTCACTTATCTTATTTTCGCATCTTCAAAAACAATGCACTGGAGCACCGGGGCCAGACTTGCAGCCATTACACCTCCACACCCAGAAGCCTCCGAGTTCCTTGTCACGTTGTCTGGGACGGCTCCCGCTTTCACCTACGTCTTAGTACGAAAATCCAACCGTTGGTGGTGCTTTTAAACAGGTTGGGTCTGTGGGGCTGGGAAATGTCCTGGCTCTCCATTCATGACCTGGGGCGAAACAAAAAGATCAAGCCTGCAATCTCTTGATGCAAACCTTTGGCATCTGCTGAGAACGTGAATGGAGAAGATCACAGTTTAAAGTTCAGATCCTCCTCCAGAATGCAGCAGGTTGCCCAATACCAGAAATTGATGCGGTCCCAGATTATTGAGTCAAAGTATGTTATTGAGATAGGTCGGGAAGACCTTAGTACTATTTCTAAACGTGTGTCCGTCATGTTGAAACAGAATAAGCCTGGTGGGGGAGGTGTTCTATCTGTAACATGCAGGATCCATGAGAAGCACGACTTTAAGGCAAAGCAGACCTTGTTTGAAATTTGCAAATTGCTTTCAAAGTAGCATGAGCTGAAAATAAATCTTCTGTTTCAGGTACTCAACTGCTACATGACTGTGCAAGGATACTATCTATCATTGCTTTGGCTGCTGCTGCTGCAGCATTGATTTGTGAAATAATCGCATTCTTCCTTAAGGTCAAAACAGAATGTAAGCAAAAGTATTGAAAGTTTTCAAAACTGTCGTGATGTAATAATAGAGGCTATGAATTATCTAAATGTGACCCTTACAAATTTCAATTTCTGGCTGTTTTTATAGAATATTAATTTCACTGTGGCAACATTCCTTGCTCAAGAAATGTTGATTAGAATTTGCTTACAGTTCCAGGTCTTCACCTTCTTCAAAATCTACTCCAAATCTTGCAGTTTCTTCTCCTTAGTGGTGCATTTGGTTGCTGGATCTACGCTGAAGGTACAATATACTGTCCTGTTTCTTTGCTCCTAATTAAAGGTCAGTCAAGATTTACCCCAAGTGATAGACTGCTCTGGAACTGAATCATCAGATATTCTCAAACTGTGCCTCCCAACCCAGTTGCCACTTCTTCTGTTGGGCAGAAGATGCAAAAGCATAAACACACATATCGACAGATTCAAGAACAGCTTCTTCCCCGCTGATATTGGACTTCCAAATGGACCACTCAAATTTTAAATTTAATGTTGATGTTGCTGTTTATTCGCCTTCTCTGCAGCCATAACATTGTATTCCTCTCTCTGTTCTTTTAGCCTGATGCACTTTGCATGGTATGATCTATCCATACTGCAAGCAAAACAAAACTTTTCACTGTATCTAGGTACATGTGACAATAATAAATCAAATAAAATCCAGCACAAAATGCCAGTTTGTGAGCTTATGATCAAAAATTGTTCATAATCTCCAGAGCTATGGGCCAAGAGTTGGAAAATGTGATAAATGTAATCAGATCTTTGTTGACTGGCCTGGGCACAATGGGTTGAATGGCCTGCTTTGTGCTGTAAGGATCTGAGTCTCCCTTTGCATATGACCAGGGTGACTTTAGGCAATCAACAGGATGGCAATAGGATGGGTGCTTTCTGTGCCCTTCTGTTTGTGTGTTAGTTGTAACTGGGTTATACATCTGTACCATACATTATTGCCTCTGGGAGCTGTTGAATTTGAGTGGTGTGAAATCAGGAATGATGGCATGTTGCACAATTACAAATCACTTCCCTACACTGTCTAATTATAAATGCACAAAAGATTCCCCATTGGTTTCTCTGAATGAGTAATTTACTCAGCGATTCATCTGGATTCCAGCCCAGAGATAACCATTTGGACCAGCTGATCCATTCTAGCATTTATGGTCGACATGAGCCTCGTCTCTATCCTTTTTACCTTATCCGGTCACAATCTCCTTCACATGATTTAACTGTAGTGACTCTATACTCCTCTTTTTAAAATTCTCTTTGGGTAAAGAATATTCGTCTGAATTCCTGCAGAATTTGTTGATTATACCGTATTTATGACTTTCAATTTTGCCTCCGCTACGAATGGAAACATTGTTATTGCAGTTATCAAAAAAAAACACAGCCTTTCCTGATAATTGTAACCTTTACATAATGGTTATAATTCTTGTGAATTTCTTCTGCACCCTCACCAGTGACTCTGTCATTGTTTCTGAGATGATTGTGATTCCAAATGTGGTTCACTCTTCGTTCAATATACGCTTGATATAACCTCTCAGTTTTTGAATTGAATTCCTCTGGAAATTGAACCCTTATTAACTTAGAGCCTTGAGTGTAAGTGATTGGTGATTCTGCACTCCCTTTGCTGCTGCAGCCTTTTTTCGACTTGCATTTTCCAATCAGTTTGTCGTCTCCTCCTTCTTTCACAGAAATTTAACAACATGCTATCCCTTATGCCACTCACTCCCAAACTCCACATGTTGGGACAATAATCATGACCCATATCAAAATATGTTTGACAATCTCAATATTCTACCTCTGCATTAGCATGGGTTGTAAAAATGCCCACAGACAGTTATTTGTATGCTGCATATTCTTATTTTGAAGGTAGGATTAAATAGAAATGGTTTTTATTCTGTAACTTACAAATTGACTTAATTTTGTTCACATTTTCTTCCCGAAATAGGGCCCACTGAAACCACAGTGATCATATTGATGCTTTTAGTACTCCTGTTAGTAGGAGTAGTACCTTCAACTTGGAGTGTGAAGGTCTGTGATACAAAAATGTTGAGCAAGATCTGGATTGTTAAACGTAAGTTCAGGTACAAATTACATATTTGTAGGGCACAGCAAAACCCTCATTTAGTGGGGGTGGAGAATTACTGAGAGTAGGATTCAGTGACATGGAAGGAATGTAGAGATTAATGAGGCAGCCTGCTCAATGGATTGGCTCAGATTCAGACCTCGTGACCTCCAGGAAACATTGGGAGGCAAGTGGATGATGATTCAGGAAGCACCCGAGTGTGTGGGTTGGCAGTGTCCGCCGTCCGTAGTGTGCAGCTCTGAGAGATACAGCCTGACAGCTTCTTTGGAAATCCCTTTGACTGAAATAACTGCAAGGACATTGCATAATACATACTCCCATTTTTGTTTTGCTTTTATGTAAAAAGTCACATGTTTTTCATTTGACTGGAAACTGAACTGGAAGTTGGACCACTTTCATTCAAAACCAGAAGAGTTTCACAACTCACCATAACTGTTGTAACTTCTTGGGCTGTGCCCTACAATGTTGCTTTTGGAAACATCAAAGGTGGGCATTTGAGACTGAATGGCACAAGAATCTTTCGAGCTAAAGTGATTCTGCCAGGAAATAACTTTCCGATTTGTTGAGAAGCTGTAAGTGCTGTAGAGTGTGTGGAGAATATCCAGCCCGGAGACAGCATCCTCTCATGTTCTCTGTCTCTTTCTTCTTATCTGGAGAAAAAGACAGAAAACCTCAGAACATTTGAAGGAAAGAATTTCATACACAAAAAGATCTAAGTTCATCTGCTCAGCCTTTGAATTGAGAGATGACCATCAATAGATATTTAGTGGCTTTACACTATTGTAAAAATCAAAAGGATTTGAGAGAGAAAGGATTTTCCACATTGTAGCCGCAAATCTGTTCTTTGAAATGTTGTTTATCCCATCCATGTTCTTTTCTACTCATAGTTTATGTGTTAACTATTTATTTTCTGTCTGTCTTCATCATGTTTGAAAGTTTGTGTATATTTGGGAGAGGGCTTGAAGCAGCTTGAAAGGGAAATCTTTTGCTTTCAATCTTCCTGTTGAAGTTAAGTGTGACACAATAATTAAAGACATTTTAATTTTCACTGAAGCCACCTGTTGTGACTTACTCTTGTCCAGGGTAGTTGTCAGGCAAATTGGGTTTGTGTGTCTGATGGGCATCTTTATGTATTTGTATGGTTTTGAGCCAACTTGTGGAACACTGAAAAACTATTCCCAGTTGAGCCATGATGATTATTTACAGAAACATCCTGAACTTGTTTTGGATCCATATTTGCGTAATTAGATTGATCCATTATGGATGCAGGCGTTCACCAGGGTAGCCAAAAACCATTGAGCAGCAAGGTGGGTCAGTGGGTTAGCAGTGCTGCCTCACAGCGCCAGGGACCCAGGTTTGATTCCACCCTCGGGTGACTGTCTGTGTCACATTCTCCCTGTGTCTGTGTGGGCTTTCTCAGGGTACTCCAGTTTCCTCCCGCAGGCCAAAGGTGTGCAGGTGTGGATTGGCCGTGCTAAATTGCCCATAGTACACAGGGATGTGTAGATGAGGTGGGTTATAGTGCTATGGATCTGAATGGGATGCTGTGAGGACCGATGTGGACTTGTTGGGCTGAAGGGCCTGTTGGCACGCTGTAGGGATTCTATCCATAAAGGGCTGACAGAAGGAGTGCCCATGCCACCAGCTGTGGATTATGTGAAAAACCCGGGTACCCAGAAATTGGTACCTAAGGTGATTGATTTTATTCCCAAGAAACAGATAAAGTGTACAAACATGTGCCTCAGTGTTTCTAAATATCTCCCATTGAACATAACCCAACCCATGTGCCAGAATGTCAGATTGGGTATTTGTTGCTCGTACTTTGAATGATGAGTTCGGTTGTCGGGTCTGGGGACGTCAGCTGGCTGATGTCAAATTTCACTTCCAAGTGTTATCACAGTTTCCTGTGCTCCATATAGTGGCAATGTACACAGAGCCCAGGATTGGAAGCATAGGTCAACAGGAGGCCAAAGAAATAGTGTGAGTTTCCTGAGAAAAGAGAACTGAACAGAGAGGTGCACACATCCATATTGAGGCCACTGGTTTATCTCTCTGCTGATTTTAAATGATTGGATACCTGGCAGACTGCTGGGGAGGTGCAGTTTGTTCTGCCCAATTTTCCTGTTAGCGCTAAATGCAGGCGATCCCATTATTTCAAACAAGATTATCATCCTTGTACTTTTCCTGAGTATCTGCACCTCCCAAGGTAAGGCAGAAGGAAGACAGCTCGGAATGTGTGCTGTGTGTGTGAGATGGGTGAGCACTGTTTGATTCTGTTTGATTCATTGCCAGCTTACCGTCTGATCCGAATGGTTGCTGAGAGTCCCCTGGGTGGAATCGTTGTGATCAGTCTGTCATGCTCGCTGATTGTGGCTACAGTGAGAAGAGCTGGTGAGTGTTCAAAGATAAAACTAGCCAATACATTCACTCCAGAAGTAACATACTGTCTGATAATGCAGTCATTTTTACCAAACTTCTCGTTCGAGAGTATTCAAACATGAGACGTTTACAGTGCAGGAGACCATTTGGTCCATTCTGTCAGTGTCAGCTTTTTGCGAGTTCTGTCCAAATCTAATCCACATTCTCAGTCTCTCCTTATTTCCCTGTATCACAGTCTGCATCAAATATTTATGCCATTTCCCTTGAAAGGCATCCTTACAGGTGAAAGATTCTGTGCTTCAAAAACCCGAGAGTACAGTTTCAGTGAGAACAGAAATTACAGAGCAGAAGCAGATCACTTTGGCCTAACTATCCCACTGTAGAACCTGCAATCTCTAGTTGAGTCACCAATCCATTCCTCCTCATCTAAATCTTATTGGCAAATTGTTCTGTTTAACTTCTTCCTCTAACACTTAAAAAGCTTCTTCTTACGTGTCCAGGTACTTTGTAGTCAACTTGTTCACTACTGGGGCAGGTGGGGCTTGTACCTAGGTCTCCTAGCTAAGAGATAGGGACATTACTTCTAAGTCATCTTTATGCATGTGTCAATGCTCACTTCAATGGCTACATATAGTAATGCGCTTTGTATTTCTCCATTCGCTGAGCAAGGAAAATTCCACAGAGTTTGATTTAATTTCTTGATTTCTATCTTGTATCGAGTTAACTTTCTCCCACAACAGCGAGTGCATTTTCTGAGTCTACCCTATCAACACTTGCTTTTAATAATTTTAATGATTTTAGGTAACCCATCATCAAAACGTCAATGGAAAATTCAAGTATGTGCTGATTCTACCAATTAAAATTAATGGATAGAAAATTGTGGCAGCCTGCCTCTGGATTTGCAAAAGTTGCTCCCAGTGAGTGTAGCTTTTGAAATTAGAAAGGATTCTGAATCATTAAGTATATAAGCAGTTGTAGTTTCCAAAATTTTATCACAGTTACCAGGAGTCAAAGACGCATGAATTAAAAAGGATTCTCGTTCACAGTACATTGGATGATGTGTTTTTTTTTAACCAGGATTACAAATTGTTCTGCTATAGTTCAAGTAATAGTATAATCTGAACTAGACCTAATGACAAGAAATACAGCATGAAGGTCTGAGAGCCTTTGTGGAGAGAGCAACTGAGTTAATGTTCCAAGACTAATATTATATTAGTTTGAACTCAGAGGTTTTCCAGCACACTGTTTATATATCTTATGGGTTCAGATAAAGATTACTATCCAAAGATGTGCAGGCTAGATGGATTGGCCATTCTAAATTGCCCATAATGTTCAGGGATGAGTAGATTAGGTGTCTTATAGAGGGATTGGGTCTGGATGGGACACCTGTCGATGCCTGATAGTGCGATGCCTATTATACTAACTGTACTGGAGATAATAATTCAAGCAGTTGAAAGTTCACAAGAACAATCCACAGTATGAAGGGATGATCTTATGAGCAAAAGCTAAACAGGTTGGGAATCTACTCATTGGAATTTAAAGGAATGAGAGGTGATCTCATTGAAACATATGGTATTCTTAAGGGGCTTGACATGGTAAATGCTGGGAAGATGTTATCTCATGGCAGAGTCTAGGACCAGAGGGGATAGTATCAGAACTATGAGACACCAATTTAAGTCTAAGGAACTCCGCCTTCTCTCAGAGTTGCCACAGAGAAGTACAGCTATATTTCAGGTTCACATAGATTCTTGATCAGAATGGGAATGAAAGGTAATGGAGAAAAAGCCACAAAGTGAATGCGAGGAACGTGGGGCTAAGAAATGTGGAACTGGAAAAGCACAGCGCATCAGACAGCATCCGAGGAGCAGGAAAGTCAACGTTTCAGACCGAAACCCTTCGTCAGGCTTGAAATTGACTTTCCTGATCCTCAGTTGCTGGCTGACCTGCTGTGCTTTTCCAGCTGCACACTTATTGACTCTAGCTTCGTGCACCTGAGGTCCTTACTGTTTCCAAGTGAAGAATGTGGGACCAGAAGTGATCTTTTTTGATTGGCAGAGCAGGCTCAGGGACTGTACGGCTTCCTCCTATTCTTATGGGCTCATGGACTAAGTCGGGAATTAGGTATTCCCAGTGGCGGTGGTACGGCAAAGCGCTTCTAATAAGGAACAAAAAAACAAAGTTGCTGGAAAAGCTCAGCAGGTCTGGCAGCATCTGTAGAGGAGAAAACAGAGTTAATGTTTCGGGTCTGGTGACTCTTCCTCAGAACTCAGAGTTCTTTTCATCTAACACTCAAATCATAAACTCTGTGGAATCTTCCTTGCTCAGAGAATGGAGAGATACAAAGCACATTACTATATGCAGCCATTGACAGATGTATAAAGATGACTTAGCAGTAATGTCCCTATCTCTTAGCTAGGAGACCTAGGTACAAGCCCCACTTGCCCCAGTAGTGAACAGGTTGACCTGGACACGTAAGAAAAAGCTTTTTAAGTGTTAGAGGAAAAGACATCTGCAGTTCTTTTCGTTTTTGCTTCTAATAAGGGTTCAGCTAATTTAAGTACTTTTAATAATTACAGTTCATGCATGTCTACGATTATATCTAACATAGGTAAAGGATGTGTGCCATCTGCCGATCGAAAATCAAGTTTAATTCTTGCTGGGGAAGTGCTGTTACCTTTACTTCCGATATGCTTTATATTTTACATCATATGTAAGTAATGTTACTGAAATTACCGATTGTTTGAAATCTACTGCCGCTGATACAGATGGACAGCCATCTAGTTCTGCCAGACACCATTTTTGCCTGAGGAGTGTCTGAGTGTGATTCACATGGGACAGAAAACCAATTTCCATAAGAACCATGAGTGTCCCATTCGTACAGACCCTATTTTGACTGTTGTGCATGCACGGACGTGTAGGGTGAAATTCACAAACAAAGTGGTCTTAAAGCACAGATGAGGTCTGTTGAACTGTCAGTGTTGAAAGTTCATTTAATCTCCTACCCTTGAAACGTTAAAAAAAAGTTCCAGCTGCAGCTGTCAACAATTGTTTTTTTTTAAAAATGCCTGCTGAGTTCTTTTGATTGATAGACCATCTGTTTGCAGTATCTCTTCCTGCTGTATTTGTTTGTGTGTCCCTAAGAATTGACCATTTGCAGCTTGGAGCCAATATTGATATGAACATTTAAAAGAACAGCAGAATTAGGATATTCAGCCCATCAAGTCTACTGTGCCATTTAATAAGATCAGAACTGATTTGAGCATAAGGGGAGGCCAAAGCCTAGTGGTATTATTGCTGGACTGTTAACCTAGAGACCTAGGTAATGTTCTGGGAAACTGGGTTCGAATCCTGCTCTTGCAGCTAGTGGAATTTGGATTTGATAAATATTTGGAATTAAGAGTCTAATGATGATCATAAACCCATCGCTGATTGTCAGGGAAAACCCCATCTGGCTCACTAATGTCCTTCAGGGAAGGAAACTGCCATCCTTACCTGGTTTGGCCTACATGTGACTCCATACCCACAGCAATGTGGTTGACTCTGAACTGCCCCCTGGGATAGGCAATAAATGCTACCCAGCCAGTGATGCTCCTATTCTGTGAATGAAAAAAAGCCCACCTACTGTTGATTAACTCCCACTCCTCATTTAGGATGAATCCATCTATTTTTGCCTTAAAACATTCAAATGGTCTGCTTTCAGCACCTTTGAGGACAAGAGTTCCAAAGACCAACAACTACCCATAGAAAAAAAAAGAGTTATCTCATCTCTGCCTTAAATAGGAAAACCCTTATGTTTAAACAGGGGTCCCTACCTCTATATTTTTCCACAAGAGGAAATTTCCTCTCTACGTTCACCCCACCAAGTATGCTAAGGGTTTTATATGGTTCGGTACAGGTTCTTCTGGGTTTCTTATGTGTTAGCGTACTCATATTTTCATAGGGGCTCTGAATCCAGAGATCCAGGTTATCATGGGCTCCAATGTCTCCATAAACTGTGGAATTTGAATTAAAAACATGGCCTGAAGTTTAAAAAAATGTCACAAATGGTGACCATTATTGTTTAGAAAAAAAAAATCCACCTGATTCATAACTGTTCTTGAGAGTTAGAAATCTCAAGTGACTCCAAATAAGCCACAAGCAGTTGACTCTTAAATGGTGGAGGAAGCCTCTCAGTTGTATTAAACTGTTAAAAAGTTTTAACAAGGAATGGATTCAGACAGACCACCTTGGACTGACTGAGGCACTAGAAATGAATCTGATCTTTGAGCATGACATTTCTTGAGTACTTCTGACAGAAGTCACATTTTGTTGATGCTTTTCATCCTACTCTCATCAGGACAGTTCTCAAGCATACCAATTTATGGGACTAGCTATAGATTAATACACAGGGCCCTGCCCTTTGCAACCAGAAAGAATATGGACATGCAGTGCCCCTGTTTAAACTTGACAAGATGAGTGGTAGCCAATTGCTAGTCTGTTTCTCAGGGAAATGCTACGACCAAACAGAGTTATCCAGCCTAGTTCACAGTTTGAGCAAAACTTGGCTGTTAACTGTCAATCATCATTGATTGGTACATCCCATGGTAATGCCTCGACAAATTGGAGTCTATTCATGAGCCAGTCGGCACTCTCCTCTCATGCAGTATAAATGCAGGTTTTCCTTTGAATTGCTATTTCTTACAAATGGTCCTGTTGAGCGAAAGATGGAGAGCTTCGAAGAAGTGTGTCTTTTTCAACAGTGCTCAAATTGTGTACTAACAAATGAATGCTCTTCCAATGTTTCTGTGAAATTGGTTTGTCTACCACTTCAGAAAATCCATTAAAATAAGCAGGTTAATAATACAATGGGCAAGGTGTTTTTTGTAAAAGCTATTATTCCTTATTGGGCTGTATGGTTAAGTCTGATGCAGGAAAAAAAGTTCCAGATGATATTCCAAACATCTATATATTGAAAATCTTTGCCCAAGTAATTTCTCCTGCAATATAATGCATTGTGTGTTCCCCATAAACAGACTGCAACAGGAAGATGTGGGCCACAGGAAACCAAACGACAAGTAACACTGTAAGAGAACTTGATAAAATCAAAGTTTAAGTATCACATCTCGGTTAGAAATGCAGCTTTTGTTTTCAATCTTCATGTAAATAAGTGTTCCTGTAGTTTTCACACGTTACTGTAGATAGAAGTGGAAGATTCTGTTTTGTTTCGGTCTTAGAGGCTCTAGTATCTCCTCAGCAAAATGCATATCACTCGGCTTTCTGCAGGTGGAACTGTATGGTCCTAGTGATACACACACAGGTGGATTGTCGAGTAGTAGAGTTCTTCTACGCAGAAAGTGTGAGGTTGAATTAATAACAATGTCACACTCTAGAAAGTTGAAATTTATCATTTGGAAATTGCAGCACAAATAATCTATTGGAATGAAATTGAACTTTAGATTGTGGAAGTACAATACTTTACAGTGTGGAAGTAGGTCACTCGGACAAAGAGCATCCCACCCAGAAGCACCCCCTCCCATCTACCCTATTCCTATAGCCCTGTATTTCCCATGGCTAATCCACCTAGCCTACACATCTTTGGGATGTGGGAGGAAACTCTCACTGAGATAGAGAGAATGTGCAAACTCCACACAGACAGTCACCTGAGGGTAGAATTGACCCTGAGCCTCCGAGCCAAAGAAGCCAGAAACTGATTGAAATTGCTGTACAGCATGCCTTATAATGCTACGTGGTTGATTTTAAAAACATATTTAATAATACCAGACCAGGATAGCTGTCTTTTAAAAACAATTAAATCTTGTTGGTGTTAAAAATGGAAATAATTCAATTGAGGGAATATTTTTCAATAGGATGCAAATAATATCAGTGGGTATTTTTTGTTGGGGGCAGGGAATGAATTTTTTGAAGAAGGGTCTAGACCCAAAATGTCAGCTTTCCCATTCCTCTGATGCTGCTTGTGTTCATCCAGCTCGACACGTTGTTATCTCAAGTTTTTTTTTGGTTTCAGACAACTTAATTTGTATTTTCTCATTCCCTGCAGGAACTGAACGAGCCATTCTTGAAAACCACAGCTGCTGACATGAGGCTAACTTAAACCCAGAAGTGAACAACTGGTGCTAATCTAGAAGTGATTACTTCAATGAAGCCCTGACCTAAATTTCGGAGTTTGAACATCTGCGGACTATAAGCACTCAGCTCAATGTCTTTAGCCCTTTAATAATTAAGGGTGGAGACTAACCATACTGTTTCTCTTGTGCACTTTTGGTGGGTTCAAGAACATCAACTCATACTCGTGCTCGCATAGTTTTATGCGGAACATGATAGTCTCTGATTTAAACAACATTTTGAAACAGGAAGCAGGAATTAAGAAGCAATAGTTAGTGTCATAAACCATTCCACCCCTGGGCTAGAATTATCAGGAGAAGGTGTGCTACATGATGGGCTAGCATATGGATAGCTTGTAGGAAAGTAACTGATGCATTGCTTTCTTTGTTGCATCTATTAGTTTCATGTTTAATGCTTCTGTCCTGTGCACTTTTCACTTTCTCTGCCCAACACATTGTTGCTCTTCTGCTGTTTCTTGTCAGGATCTGGTCCATTCTATGACACCTCCTTTTCAGCCAACAGCCCCCTTTCTCCTGTTGGTAGGATTACTGCTCAGCGTGGCCACTGCCCACTTTCCAGTACTGCTATTCACACAACCGCAGTTCATCTCACTTCCCAGACTCAGGTGGAGGGTTTGCTGAACCTTTTCATGTTTCCCTCCAGAAAAGCCCTGTTCAATCACCTTTAGATCTTTGCTATTGATATGTTTCCGTGATTCTATTGTGTCATCGGAATGTACGCCTTTGTTTCTTGAAGATATGATATTAATGAACCCTTGGCTGGTTGGAACTGTGCAGATTGAACTCTGACAAGACAAAATGCATTGAAAGGCTTCCACAGTGATGCTCGGAAATCAAATGAATCACTTTTGGTGGGAGAAGTGTCAAAACAGAGACTTCCTTACAGTTGGAGGCATCCCATCGAAATTTATCAGTCTGACGAAGACGTTAACAACTTTCATCCCAGGTTAAAAACTTACCCCTCAACTTTAACCAAAGGGCTCTAAATCTTATGTTCTTTCATCTTCCTTTGTATTGGACACTATATTAACTTTGTACATAAGTGTGTGCATGTCTGTCTGTATGCGTGTGTGCCCACATGCAAGTGACTGCATGAAGGCCTAATGCTCAAAATCGTTTTTCAAAGAGGTACTTTTCTACATTTTTATGGTTAACAAATCCAGAGGTTGTTGATTAACTCCACATTGATTATAGTGAGTAATTACATGTTTAATTGGAGAGAGGTAGCCTAATGAAAAAAAACTTAGAACCTTGTGCGCCCAATGGAGCAGGTTGCAAAGAGGAGCCATTTACCCCATCTCACCCAGTTGTTACAATGAGTGTTCTGACTTTGGCAGAAACCAGATAACAATCAACAACGACTTAGCCTCTCCTCAACTTTCTTCCTCCCTTCTTGGGGTAGCACAATGGTTAGCACTGCTGCCCGACAGCACCAGGGACCCCAGTTTGTTGAAGGGTCTAGGCCTGAAATGCCAGCTTTCCTGCTCCTCTGATGCTGCTCGCCCCACTGTGTTCATCCAGCTGTACACCTTGTTATCTCAGATTCTCCAGCATCGGCAGTTCCTACTATCTCTGAAACAACCACTAGATGGTTCCACACAACTCAATCTCTGGACAATTCTCACATGGAAATTCCAACGCAGTAAGACCTTAAGAAGTACAGACAAGAGCAGGCCATTCAGCCACTTGACCCTGCTCTGCCATTCGATAGAAGCACAGCAAATTTGACATTCTTCATGTCCATTTTCCTGTGTTTTTCCCCGTAACCCTTGAATCACTTACCCAACAAGAATCTTCTTCAGCTTTAAATACATGCAAGGACTCTGCCTCCACAGCTCTCTGCTGCAAGGAATTGCAAAGACTCACAAACCTCCAGAGGAAAAAAATACCCTCCTTATCTCAGTCTTATATTGGTGTGCCTTTACTGTGAGACCATGCCCCATCAGCCTAGACCGTCCCATGAGGGGAAATATCTTCCCAACATTGACGTGTTAAGCCCCTTAAGAATCTGATATTTCAATGAGATCACCTCTCTTTCTTCTAAACTCCAATGAGTGGAGCCCCAACCTATTTAGCCTTTGTTCACAAAACAATCCCTCTTATCGTGAGCCTTCTCTGATCTGCTTCCGGTGAAATTGTATCTTTCCTTTTTTATTAAAGGGGACCAAAACTGCTCACAGTACCTACATAAGATAACAAAGTGTGGGGCTGGATGAACACAGCAGGCCAAGCAGCATTTTAGGAGCACCTAAGATGCTGCTTGGCCTGCTGTGTTCATCCAGCCCCACACTTTGTTATCTTGGATTCTCCAGCATCTGCAGTTCCCATTATCTCTGATCACAGTACCCTACATGTGGTCTCACCAGCATCTTGTACAGTTGCAGTAAGACTTCCCTACTGTCCCTCAAATCCCCTTGAAAAAGGGGCCAACATTCCATTAGCCTTCCCGATTACCTGCTGAGCCTGTGTGATTTGAATTCGGGTTAGTCTGAGACCCGGGATCACAAACATTGCCATCGTTTCACCACCTCTCTCAGATCCAATGAATGTTCACTGTCTCCCAGTCCTTAATGGGCACTGCTCTTCAGTTCTTAGCTGTCAATGGAGTAGGCACTTAGGACATTGGTGGCCTGGACTAACTGCAGCCATGATCTCCAGCCTCCAGCTCTCCCACTGCTGGCTTCACTCCTACCCACCGGGACAATTAATTGGAAATGAAGCCCCCCTCTATTCTCCAAGTCAAGACAAATGTGGAAATCTGATTAAATGGCTGAATCTGACTAGTTTCCTCATTGTTGTTCAAAGATCATACTCACCTGGTTTTTAAGCAGCAGAATATAACTATTTTAGTCGAACCCAATTTTACCCAATTGCAGGAATAAACGGCGAACTTGTAACTATGTAGCATCAACAAACACACAAGATTTGGGTACGCACATTCTCAAATTTGTTATGCAAACTAATTTGTTAAAAGGCAAAGGAGAGAAATCTTTCAATTATAAAGACAATGCGATACTGAGAATGTGCATACTCAAATCTTGTGTGTTCGTTGAAGAATCGAAAGGAACTAAAAGAGACAATTCACTGAACTGGTGCTAGTACAATGTATCTCTGACTTATTTGCCCTTCCCCAGCCATAATACTTGGGACTTCATGTATCTGTTTGTACGTGTGTAGGAATTAGAAGAAAGGGGTAGAGTTTATGCTACACAGTTACAAATTAGCCATTCATTCCTGCTGAGATAGTAGGAACTGCAGATGCTGGGAGAATCTGAGATAACAAGGTGTAGAGCTGGATGAACACAGCAGGCCAAGCAGCAGAGGAGCAGGAAGGCTGACGTTTCAGGCCTAGACCCTTCTTCAGAAAATGACTTTTCTGAAGGAGGGTCTAGGACTGGAACATAGCCTTCCTGCTCCTCTGATGTTGCTTGGCCGGCTGTGTTCATCCAGCTTGACACATTCATTCCTGCGATTGGATTTGATTTAAATCAACAATTGTCTTCTTGCTGCTGAAAAACCAGACAAGTATGATCTTAGAACAGCAAGGAAGCCAGTCAAATTCAGCAGTTTATTCAGATTTTCTCATTTGTCTTGATTCGGGGTTTGGGGGTGGGGCGGGGGGGGGGGGCACGCTTCATGTCCAGTGTGTTATCCCAGTGAATTGTGGCACAGCACAAAGGTGTGAGAAAAGTGACAGAGCCATGGGTAGGAGCGAGACCAGTGGTGGGTCAGTTACGGAAAAGTACTGAGGAAGAACAGCTGCCAGTCAATTTCCTGTTCCTTTTCCACCCAGCAGAGGAGGGATAGAGAGATCAAAGTGATTTCTCATTGCAGGCTGGAAGCTTCTCCCTCATTGTCCACTTATAGAGCTGAAGCCCCTCACCCAGGATCCAATCAAGTTCTTGTTACCGTGCTAAGCCCTTCTAAGCCCACAATAATTGGTCGATTGAGAACAACTGTGAAAGGAATGCAATAACTTCTGCTGCAGCTTCCTTTGTTTAAAGCAATATCTTTTTCACTTTCTTGTAAGCCCACTATGCAACATAAAAGTGGTCTTTACAACCTCTTATCTCCAGTACTGGTCTTGCTCTTTCTCACTGCTTCTCTGCTGAATTCTCACTGTCCTTGTGCCTCTCCTGTCCCCTAGTTGTGAACTTCCCCCACCCTGGGGAAAAGACTCTTTACTCTTCATTTTATCTGCGCAACTCATGATTTTATAAACCTCAATAAGGTCACTCTGTAACTTCCTATGCTCCAGTGAAAGAAGTCCCAGCCTACTTTTTATAATTCAAAACTTCCATTCCCGGAAACATCCTTGCAAATCTTATACAAACCCTCTCAGATTTAATAATATACTTTCAAAGCAGGGTGACCAGAACTGCACACCATACTCTAAAAGAGGCCTCAATGTCCTGTACAACCTCAATATGACATCCCAACTCTCATAATCAAAGGTCTGAGCAATTAAGGCAAGTGTGCTAACACCTTCTTAACCACCATGTCTACATGTGATGCAAATTTCAAAGGATTGTGAACCTGAACTGCTAGGTCTTTCTGTTCTAAAGAAAGTACCCATGGCCCCACCATTAATTGTATTTGTACCACCCTTGTTTGTTTTACCAAAATGCCATACCTTGAATTTATCCAAATTAACTCTATCTGCTGCTCCTCAGCCCATTGACCCAATCAATCAAGATCTTTGTAATTTTAGATAACCTTCATCACTGTCCATTCCACCGTCACTTTTGGTGTCATCTGCAAACTTAGTAACTGTGCCTCGTAAATTCTCATCCAACTCACTTGCACAAACGACAACAAAAGTGCATCGAGTACTGATCACTGTGGAATACTGCTGGTGACAAACCTCCAGTCTGAAAACAACTCTTCACCACCACCCTCTGTCACCTCTCCTCAAGCCAATTTTGTACCCAATTGGCAAGCTCTTGCTGAATCCTATGTCATCTTTCTTTACTAATTAGTCTACCATGTATAATCTTGTTGGGCTTTACTATAGTCCATGCAGATAACTATCTACTACTCTGTCCTCAACCACTTTGAATTTTTTTTTGAAGCGGTAACCAGCTTGGTGAGGCAGTTTCCCCACACACAAAGCCGCGCTGACTATCCCTAATAAATTCTTAACTTTCCCAATGCATGTAAATCCTATCTTACAGAATCACCTGTAGGAACTTACCCACCAGAAGGGCTCGCTGTACCACGCATGCTGCCCTTGAAGCACCAATTAGGGGATGAGGAGAGACTGTCACACATATCCTTCTGGAATGAGCCTTTGCACAGGAAGCCTGGAGAAAGATGCAGTGTTTTTCGCTGAGGTTCCACCCCAGCGACACACTCTGCTCTGTGATCTCTTCCCTGGGGTGCACACCAATATAACACTGAATGCGCCTGGAGGACCATCAACTGGGTGAGACACGCTCTCTGGTCTTCCAGAGCAAGGAGTTGCTCCTGACTGAGTTTTACAGACTGGCACATTCCAAGGTCCATGACTAGGTGCTGAGGGAGGCACTGAAGCCTGGGGCAACTGCTGTCAAGGGGCAACGGGGGGGGGGGGGGGGGAAGGAACTACTCCGAGGTCCTTCTGTCAAAACACATTAGGGATCCTTTCAGTTATTAGACCCTCTAGGTGCCTCAAATGTATGTAATTACTTTGTTTTTGGCAACTGTACCATAGTGTGTTAATTCCAGTTGGTGGTTTGTGTCTGTTTTTCCTCACTCGTGGCTGTACGAATGGACTGTGACCCCTTTGTATTTATACGCTTTTAATGAATAAATTATATTTCTTCCAATCAAAACAAATGACAGAAACAAAATGAAGCTTACTTAATTTATCCATTTGTGTTTACTGGTTTAAAAAAAACTCAAGATCTGTGGATTGTGTAAAATGGAACCAAAAACAGAAATGGCTGAAAAAGCTCCCCAGGTCTAGCAGTATCTGTGGAGAGAAATCAAGTTAGTGTTTCGGGTCGAGTGACGCTTTGTCAGAGTTCCAACTCACTGAACCCCGAAGCGTTAAACTCTGATTTCTCTGCACAGCTGCTGCCAGACCTGGGGAGCTTTTCCAGCCATTTCTGCTTAGTGACTGGCCCCGATTTTGTAAAAGGGGCGTGCATCTCTCAAATCTTGGCACTCGGGACAGAGAAGATAAGAGACCACTTTCCACTGGAGGGAGCATTTCCGAAATCTAGATACTGTAAACGTGCAAGGTAAAAGTGCCCAGCTCATTCCGTTAAAGACGGAAGTGCAGAACACTCGGGTAAGTTTCGAACGTGCTGGGACCAATTGTCCTCCTATACCTTGGGTGGTTCGATGTAGTTTTATTTCAAGAAGAAATAAACTTTGCTGGAGTCCCTGTGGGACTATGGGGATATCTTCTGTGCAACTGAACCGCAGAATTTGAAGGTCAGCCGGGAGCATCGCTGATGCGGGCGACAGGTCGTTAACTATCGAGATACATTTTTGGAAGTAAGGATAACAGCCAGCACCATTATAAATAATTAAATATAGCGTGTATGTACATTGAATTGCTTTTGTTTAATACTAACACAAAGCTATACTGAAGTTTTTTAAAATAATCTTGTTAATGTAGTGATTGAGTAACTTAACTGCCCGCCGGCCCTAATCTATGGAATTCCTTGCCCAGTGAAGTAGTTGACGCTACTTCAATAAGCGATTTCACAGGTAAGATAAATATTTTTTGAACAATAAAGGAACTAAGGGATAGGGTGAGAGCGCGGGTAAGTGGATCTGAGTCCACGAAAGGATCGGCCGTGATCTTAGTGAATGGCGGAGCAGGCTGGAGGGGCCGAACGGCCTACTCCTGCTCCTAGTTCTTATGTTCATTGCAGGTAGGTGGGTTCACTAGGCTTGGCATTCGTGGATAACTTGCTCCCTTGCTGAACGAGCCAAACGGCTGTTGCGATGTAGTGCCCGTTGCCCTGGGCCAGGAGGCCCTGGTTTAAGTCACGCCTGCTGGCCCAGCGATGTGATGCTGCGCCAAAAGGTTATTTCAAGAGCGAGACCCTTAACGAGCTGCACCGCTCGTTGTGAAACTGAATGTTAAAAACAGAATAACTCCGCTGTGTGAAGTAACCTTTCCTGAATCTCACTCGCACCCACACTGAGTCATAAACTTCTTTAGCCGGCTGTTCTCGCTGTCAGCCGCTTTACGGTCACTGGGAGTCTTACGTTACCAGGACGTTTCTGTCACCGAACCGTGCTACCTGTCAGGCGCTCTCGTCCAGCCCTTCCAGAAGAAGTTTCTATTGCGTTGGCGCTGGGAAGCAAACATTTTGAGAGCTGACTTGATTGAGCTCCCAACCAATAGATTCCGGTTAAGAACTGCCCTCCCCAATCATTGTATAATCATGTCAGAGTTATTTCTCCTCCCAGTGTGAAATGCAACCCTGACTGGCAATTCGGGTGATACAGCTCCCGCCCACCAATGTATATCTTCCAACCATGAAACTGATTTGTTCTGAGTTTTTGTAGGGTGACAGTTTGTCTTGAATTTCGTCATTGCGAGTTTCCATGTCTCAGGAATCATTCATCAACTTAGGATCCTTACTGTGTGGAAACAGGCCCTTCGGCCCAGCAAGTCCACGCTTGGTTCCAACCCTTAAAACATCTCACCTGACCCACACACCCCTGAACACTACGGGGTGTTTAGCACGGCCAATCCACCTCACCCGTACATCTTTGGACCGTGTGAGGAAGCCCATCCACACACACAGGGAGAACATGCATACTCCACACAGACAATCACCCGAGGCTGGAATCGAACCCGGGTCCCTGGCGTTATGAGGCAGCAGTGCTAACCACTGAGCCACCGTGCCGCCCTTTGCTCTATGTTTCTCTGCACTTGTGTATTTACAATCAGGACACCAGTGAGTAATTAAATCTTTCTCTCCCGCAGTGTTTTGAGCACGTTGTCAGTTGATTGCAATCTAAATGTCTCCGTTGGGCAACTAGCCTGACTGACGAGTTACAAACATTGAGTTTCTTTTCAGGAAGCATTTTAATCAAATGAATCAGACGGTAGGGATGAAATGCCAACAATTTCCACCAATTTCTCCAAGCCGAGCAGCTGATGCGATTCCGCTTTTCATTGCCAATTGCTTGCTAAGGGATTCTTCTGAAATTAGTCGTTCAGGTCGAATTCAAACAAGACACACTTTAAATGCTGTCCAGAGTGTCGCAGTCAGTTCTTAGGACAGTGCTTTGCAATTGGGCTTTGATTTCTGAAAATTCATCCTCAAAAGAATTGAGCAAGGATCTCCGATTAAAACTCTGAGCGAAATATCTAGAAAGCCGCCTTCCTGCATTGAAAAGCTCAACAGTCACTGTCACATTTGCTGCTCTCAATTTTGTCGTCTTCGAACTAAGGACGCCTAAGGTGGTTTAAATGCTGTCCCAAATGTGTTTTTCTTTCCTTTATAATCGGTACACTGTTCCCGGTATTGACAGAGCCTGTATCTACTGGATGAGACACATGGTGTTATTTGAGCGAGGTTGTGTGACGATGGCATTGCGTTCCTTAGCACAGCAGGATCTCCCGTCTGAAGAGAACAACCAGCCTTTTTCCACACGTTCCGTCTGCGAAAGCCTTTGCTGGCAGCTGCAGTTGCTCAGGCATCTATACATCAGTGTCTTAGCGTAGTCAACGCCACATTTCTGAACTTGCTTTAAGGGTCTAGGCCCGAAACGTCAGCTTTTGTGCTCCTGAGATGCTGCTTGGCCTGCTGTGTTCATCCAGCCTCACATTTTGTTGTCTTAAATTCAAAGCATCTTGTTTTATCAGAAGTATCCGTCGTTTCACCATCAAGTGTCGGATAGGAAGGCAGGCAAAGCTCGAACATAATTTCTGTTGAGCTTTTCCAGCAACTTTGTTTTTGTTCATAATTTCTGCATTGCTTACTACCACCGAAAGCTCAAATGTGTACATTATATTACTGGTAACTGCAGAAACTTAGCATGTGGTCAGTTAGGTTTCGTATCGTGTTCGTGGAGCTGGTTCATTTGTATTGCAACTAGAATATTGTCTCTTAGAAATGTTGCTTCTTCTAGATTTGTGCATTGCCTTCTTGTCAGTTCCATTCCTATCTGTGTTTAACTGCTAAGTATATAAAATACTCCATGAATTAAGCCGCTGTGTGTGAGAATCTGTTCCTAAGAACATGTGCAGCAGATTCTGACTTCATTGACTTCATGTACACCATTCCTGTTTTAAATGCTGGCCAGTAGAGTTGATCGTCTAACAACTACAGTGGATAAAGAATTTTCCCCTGAATTCCTACAGGATTTATTGATAATTGTGTTAACATCTATGAAGTCCAATTTTCTTTCTCCTCTCCGCCCCCACTGGTGGAAACGCTGCTATTCCACGTATCGAAAGTATAATACCATCTGCCTGACTGCACGCAAAATAAAACTTTTCACTGTACCTAGGGACCTGAATAATAAATCAATTAGATCAGCCATCACCTCGACAAACAGTGGAGCAGGCCTGAGGATCTGAGTGGTCTGCTTCTGCTCCTAATTCATGCTGTTCTAATACCTGCTGTTAAACCACACTTTAATACTGACAGTTTGACATTTCTCCCAATCAAAATTTGTTTAGTTGTTATTTCCAGATTCTGCAATGTAATTTATATTCCTGACTAACTTTAGTACAGAAGATTAGATTTCTACCGACTTTTATAAAATCTTTACAATCAACTCTGATTTTAAAGTGACTCAATTCTGTGACACAACTGACAGATTGGGGACAGTCCCTCTGTCTCTTCAACCTGAGAGATCAAACAAGCAGTCTCTCTGACTTGCAGCTGTATCAAAAGCCTATCACTCTCCCGCTGGGTTGCGGGTTTTAAACCAAAGTTTGATTCTCAGAGAAATCTTTGCTCATTCTACTGTAAACATTTTCCTTAACTTTTTTTTGCTTGTTGAGTCAGCATTTATGCAATTTCCACTGAGGGTGAAGTTCAATCACCTTACAACTTTACCAAGTCATTAATTGAAACTTGTTTAGGTTCCTCTAATGGCTAGGGAACATGACCACATCTTCGCTCTGTGTTTTGTAATCTGTCTCTTGTCACCCCTCCCTTAACCTTATGAAGTAAGAACTTGTCTGTATCTATACTGAAGCTTCAGTTGCTTCTCTCTCTCTCTCTCTCCAGTCTTGACAACTATGTTCTTACAGCCTTTCTCTGCTCCCTACCTTGTGTAGGTGGTCTTTCAGGGGTCTTGTATACATCATTGATGGCTTTATCTTGCCTGATAATGGTGGATCTGGAACAGGGCTCCAGCTGTTGGTGGCATTGACATTAGTGAGTTGGGCGCAGTGGTGACAGATTGCACCAGAGATTGGCAATTTCAGTGGTGACAGTTTAGACATTTTGTCTCATTTCTGTTTCTTCCATTTCTACATTTGTGTTTTACTCTAACTGTCATATTCTAAGATGACACAGGAGAAAGGCAACTCTGTGTTTTTCACTGAACTCCTGTGCTCGGGTATATGTGGCAATGCCGTCACATTTACTTTTACTGCCTACAAGCATTTACTCAAGGAATTCAACTAAAACTTTCACACTCAACTGTTATTTGCATTTCTCATATTTGCCAGTACCTAAATAGTTCAGAATATGATCGGGTCAGACTTCTGCCTCTAATTTTTACTAAATATGAAACTTTGGACCTTAGCTTAATCAGGATTTTCAAACATGCCCCCTATGAAAATGCTTATGTGTATAGAACTGCCTTTTTAAAGAAATCAATTACATTCCCTAATGTTTCTTCTTTCGGAGAGTCTTCTCTTATCTGGTATCTCTGTGTGAAAACCAGGAGTCTGGCTGTGAAGTGCGTCTGGAAATTCCTTTTTGGTCATGTTATGTCAGCTAAAAGTCCCCAGAAGCCGTTTTATGTCAGCATTTGTCATGAGCCACTACAACACAGTCTGCACTGTCCAACCTTTTCTTGATAGACAATCTATTCCACATATTGATTAACCCTCCTCTGAAATACTTCCAATAAATTTACACCCATCCTTTAAAACAAAACCTGTACTGTACACATATAATATTCCATTTGCCAGACTTTTGCCCATGCATGCACTAAACTGATCAATGTCCATTAATAGCCTCCATACGTGCTCTTTATAGCTTAGTTTCTTAACTACCTTTGTCACCAACCAATTTCGCATGTGTACCTCCAGCCCCTTCATCCAAATTGTTCTACATAAATTGTAAAAAATGGAAGCTCCAGGACTGGTTCCTGTGGGATCGCTCATTACATTTTGCCAACTGGATAAAGATTCATTTATGCTCACTCTCTGTTTACTCCTGGTTAGCCAATCTGTGACCCATATCTATATGTCATCCCCAAAGACAAGAGCTTTCACTTTCCACAATGAACTTTGATCTATAGCATGTGTTACTTCTTCAAAGAAACTAATTGACCTTTCAGTAAACCTGCCTGGTTACTTTGAATTTTCATAAGTGTTCTACCATGAAGTATTTAACAATAGTTTATAATTTTTTTTCCGATGATATATATTAAAGTAACTGGCCTCTTGTTTCCCGATTTCTGTCTGCCCACCTTTTTTTAAATAAGAAGTTGATTCATTATTTTCCAATCTCACCAAAACTTTCCTGAATCTAATGAACTTTTGAAATATCAAGTCCACATCACTACTGCTTATGGAATACTTCCTTCATTTGTACACTAATCTTGGTTCTAGATTGATTGAGCTACTGTTTCATCCTGCCACTGTCCTTTCTGCGATTCTGCCTTCCTGTATACCTTTAAGGTCGCCTTGCAACATGTTTATGTAAAGATTGGAGGTGGAATGGCTTTGACTGCTGAAGTGCTCCCTGATTGGGAAAGAATGTTCTTGTCTGGCAATTGTTGTGCAGTGTCCAATCATCCATGGTGAGACCATGCAGATGCTACAACAAATGTACTATGCCCCGGGTCATCCTTGCCTGCAGCGTGTGAGATAGGCAACATTGGCTGAGTCACATGAGTATCCACCATTTATACAGTGGGTAGTGTTCCCACATGTGATGGTAGTATCCATGTCGATGATCTGACATGTCTTGCAGAGTTTTCCGTAGCAGGGTTGTGTGGTGTTGTGGTCGATATTGTCCTGAAGGCTGGGTAGTTTGCTGCGAACGTTGGTCTAAGGTTTGACAGTTGTTTAAAAGGGAGAAGTGGGGTATAGGGATGATCTCGGTGAAATGTTTGTCGTCAACAATGACAAGTTGAAAGCTGCAAAAAACTTGGTGTAGTTTTTCCACTCTGGGGAAGGGCTGGACAACTAAGTGTACTCTACTAGTCATATACTGTGTTTGTCTTCTGAGGAGGTCATTACCATTTTCTGTGAAGATTTTGTGGTGATTCCTCACCACAAGGTCAAAGGAAGAAATTGTATCTGGTGTGTAGCGTTGGTCAAACTTGTGCATGAAAACGTTGGCATATTGGGCCGCAAGTCTGGTCCCCATGGCTATATGTGTCTGGATGAAGAACTGTCAAACGTTGCTGTCGAAGATGAAGCAGATGAGTTGTAGGATGGTGTCTGGAAATAGGCTGTTGTCGGTGTTGAGTAATGACGCTGTTGCAACGAT
The DNA here is from genome assembly GCF_030684315.1 of Stegostoma tigrinum. Classification (NCBI taxonomy): domain Eukaryota; kingdom Metazoa; phylum Chordata; class Chondrichthyes; order Orectolobiformes; family Stegostomatidae; genus Stegostoma; species Stegostoma tigrinum. The sequence goes on along the minus strand of NC_081387.1, from coordinate 16,754,519 downwards.
GCAATTGTGATGGGGGACGCTGGTGCACAGCGCCAAAACGTGCATTGTGACGACGAATGTTCCTGGTTCGACGGGTCCGTGGGTGCAGCGTTTCTGTGAGAAATCGGTAGTGTCACGACAGAAGCTGGGGGTTCCATATACAGTGGGTTTCAAGGTGTCCTTGACATAGCTGAAGAGGATCTCACACAAGGCCTGAATACGATGGGATGACCAGGTGCGTTGGCTTTGTGTATCTTCGAAAAGCAGTAGAAGTCCCCTCCACAGGGAGTGTGTGGGATGAGAGAGTGTAGGATACTCTGAAGGCCTGGGTCAAAGGTCTTCATCAGTGTGTTGAGTTGACAGGTGTGTTCTTTGGTCGGATCAGCTGGTAGTTATCTATAGTGTTCCTGGCTGTTCATGTCCTCAGTTCTATTCTGTATGACGTTGTCTCCTCCTTTGTCTGCTGGTTTGATGACAATTTTGCAATTGGCCATGAGAGCACAGATGGCATTGTGTTGTGTTTGGGTGACAATCTGCGCTAGCTTGTGAGTGATGAATCTGGTGTTGACACATCTCCTGACGAGCCTAGGGCAGCGACCTTCCGGAGGGGTCTGGTTCAATTCTTCGTTCTTCTTTGGTCGCTGCAGATTTCTCTCTGTCAACTGTTCTGGGTTGTTTATTGTCTCACTGGGCTTGCTGCTGACATCCAGGTTTGTGGAAGAATTCCTAGAGCCTTATTTGCCTGATGAATTCCTCTGTGTCTGCAGCAAGGCCAGTGGGGTCCGTTTTGGTGGAGCGCCAGAAACTGAGCCCTCGGTTGAGAACTTCAATATCATCTGGTTGAAGGGTGTGGTCAGACAAGTTGACGATGGATTTCCCTGTAGTATTAGTTTCAACCCTGGTACCAGACATGGTACTGGTGGGAATGCTGAGTTGTAATTGTATCTGTCACTACTACTTCCTCTGGCAGCTTCTTCCATATACGCTCTGCCCCGTGTGGAAAAAGTTGCCCACTCAGGTCCCTTTTTGGTTCTTTCCCTTCTCACATTAAACCTATGCCTTTTGGTTTTGGACTCCCCTAACATTGGGAAAAGGTCTGGGCTATTCACCTTCTCTATGCCCCTCATGATTTTATAAACTTCCGACACTCCAGGGGAAGATGCCCCACCCTAACCAGCCTGCCCTAATAGCTCAAATCTTCTAGTCTCATTGACCATCTACTCCAACAGAACACACTGAAACTGAAATGGATGCTTGTGGTAATGTCCCTAGCTCTATCCCAGGTTCCAGTCCTAGTTGTTCTGGAGGTCCAGTATAACATCTCTGGACACGGTGATTAGAAGCTGACAAACTGAACACATGCTACTGTTGAATAGCTGTCACTTATGGAAGGTTGGATATCTGCATAAAGTACAGGGATATATAATAACTTCACAGAGGTCAATGTCGCATCACCAAATCACCTTTTACTTACACGTGGAGAGTCCTTGACACTGGTCCAGCTCCCTCAGAGCCAGCTGTCAGAGTGAGCAGAACCTCTGACACTCCTGTTTATGTCTGTCAGCCAGGGCTCCCTGTTTGTGGAAGTTAACCTGGTCCAATCAGGGGACTGATATTCTATGAAGGCCACTTGACTGACCTTGTTGCAATTGTTACATCACTTCCCCACTAAGTCTGTAGACATAGGCCTGTTCTTTTGCACCTAACCTATCCTGGGGGTGTTTTCACACCAGGTTCGGTTCCTCCGACCCACTTCTTGCAGCCAGAGAGCCTCGCAAGAAATTTGTCCTCTTCCTTGGATGGTAAAGGCATTGAGGCTGCATCATCTACCGTTCCCATTTCTGATTCCGAGGTTTCTTCGCTAAATGGCTGGGGAAGAACCTGCAGGTTCTGACAGGCTGTTGTTAGGGGCCGGGTAAGTTTTGCTCCTGGCCCGTTGGCAAGGTAGCAGCGTTCGGGTGATCCACTCGTTTGTTCAGCACCGCCTCGCCTACCTGACCTTGGTATGTCATGGGACCTGACCTGGCACCAAACATGCTTCTTGCTTGCTCATGCAGGGCCATGTCCATGATTTTGGCTCCAATCTTTTGTCCTGCAAAGTGGACTGTTTCTCTCACTTAGCAGAGTCTTGTGTCTGGTACATTTCACCAACAGCTGCAGCCCTGCTCCCCTGCCCCCCTGCCAGACCCAGGAAGATCCCCTGGCATGGAGTCTTCTCCCCTATTTGCAACTCTGCAAGAGCTATCTCTGTATGTGCACTGGGGTGATCTGACAATCAAACAGGACCTGGGACGTTTTGGTATCGAGTACCATTTGGTATTCAGCTTACCTCCAAAGTCTGGACTGCTCTTTCTGCCACGCTGGATGGTATGGAGCTGTCCTTTGGCATAGACTTTAGGAAATATTTGCAGTCCCTGCTGGTAAATGATGGCCCATTGTGTCTGGCCAACACTTCTGGCGATCTGAGCATTGCAAAATTGCTCAGCTTTTCTATTGTCATCCCCATGTTTGACAAATGAACTCTACACATGTCCAACCACTTTGAGCGGGCATTCACAATGACGAAAATGCTGAGCCTATGAAAGGATTCTAGCATTTGCCTGGCCATTCCCATAAATGTGGGGGAGCAGCTGGCAGTCTTTTTCTTCCTTGTTGGCACTGCCCCACCAACGTGGTTTTGTCTGCATCCAGGATGACCCTGGTGGAATCCAGCCAAAATCTGGTGACAGTCTTTACTCGGGATGATCACTCTTGCTCCTCTGAATAAGACTCTACGGTAATCTGGCCTCACTGGGCCCAGAAACGTTTCAAGGTGTAGAGCTGGATGAACACAGCAGGCCAAGCAGCATGAGAGGAGCAGGAAGGCTGATGTTTTGGGTCGAGGCCCTTCTTCAGAATTTCTGAAATAAATCAGCAATATAGCTAGATACAGTCCTCAGATGTTTCCCCAAGGCCAGTGCTGCCATGGAAGGGAAAAATGTGTGTTCCAGACACCTCAAGTGACCTACTTGGGCCACAGAGTCGACAGTTGGTTTTCATCCGCAATGGAGAGGGAGTCGTGCTCCCAAAAGCCCAGGTTCTGCAATGCACACCTCCCAAGATTTTGCACATGCCCCGGCCCCTCTGAATCATATTCCCAGCACCTTCAGGTGAAGGGGATAAAGGATTGGTCAGTACAGTTCCCAAAGAATATGGCTTCACTCTGGCCTCGATTTACCTTGGTTCCTGAGGCCAGTTCAAACTGGTTGCAGATGCTCATGAGGCTGTGCACTGACAGCGGATCTGAGCACAAAACAGCGACATCCTCCCTACACAGTGGATGCTTTGACCTGCAGGCTCCCACTGCCTGGAATACTCACCCCTCTCAGGCTCATAACCTTCCTGGGGACCCAGCAAAGGGCTCTATGCAACACACAGACAAGGCAGGAGAGAGTGGGCGGCCTTGCCTGATTGGTAAGCTTTCTGATTCCCACCCATTGGGGGAGACCGCGCCAAAGCTGCTGCTGTAGAGCAGTTGGATCCAATTGCAGATTCCCTCCACAAAGCCTATTTTGGGCAGAACATCCCACATGATTGTGTGTGGTATCCTGTCAACGGCCTTCTCCTGGTCCAGGCTTCGAACCCCCACCCCAGCCCCCACTCCACCCCGCAGCCCCCTACCCCCACTTGCCCATAAGTGATCATACCGCTGAGGAGTATGAGACTCTCAGATCATCCTGCCCAAGTTTGGTCCAGGTGAATCACTGATCTCAGAGCAAATGTGGCCTGGTCAGCGATGACCTTGGGTAGACAGGATTTTGTAATCTGCATTCAGCAGCAAAACCGATCACCTATTTCTAATGGTGGAGGGGAATTCGGCAAATCGTGCCCCCAGGATACATCCGTCTCTTCTCTACTTCAGTCTAAAGGCAGATCTGAGCAATGCCTGCTCCCCCAAGTGACTTTCGGTCTTGGACAGACACTGGAAGTCAGTAGGCACAAACAGGGAAGTACCATAGGGCTCTGGGAGACAGCACGGGAGGAATGGGTGAGCTGATGAAATTATTGCAGCCTGTTTGGTGGACTCGATAATTGTATTCGTTACCTCTGGATCGGTGTTAATTCTTTTTCCCTGGAAACACTTTGAATTAGCTCAGTGACATCTTTTGATGAGCTAAATGAGCTGTTGTTTTGTGACAGCTGCTGGGCAAGTTACTGTTAGCACAAGAGAAGGATGTGGGGGTGGGGTGAGGTGTCTCTCGTTCTTCACATCAAAATGGTAAAGTTATATTCAGATTACTAATACTGGTAATCGTTTATTTGTATGCATGCTTTTCAAGAAGTTTCTATGATTTGTTGATAAAGGAATGGGATGAGTAATCCATGGAGTTAACGCACTTCTGATTTCGATTTTACAGTGAAATACCGAGCAAATATTAAAAAGTGCTCTCAGTTTCACAGCCAAATGTGCACCTTCCACGAAAGCTGTGTTTTGTGTGACTCTCAATTGCAGCTATCTTTGAGGAATTGCCTCTCAGCCAGCAATTCTTGCACGCTCAGCAAAAACAGGGGAGCACTATTTAATACCATAATGACATAAGAACAGATGTAGGTCTTTCAGCCCATCAAGTATGCTCAGCCATTTAGTGAGCATGGCTGATCTGATAACTCCTCAGCTCCACTTTCCTGCTTTTTCCACATGACCCTGAATTCCGTTCTTGCTTAAAAATCGATCAATCTCAGAAATTGACCTGCCTCTGGGAGAGCAGTTTTGGGACACACGGGGGCAAGTCATGAATAAATAGGGGGAGGGGAGGGGAGAGGGGGAGGAGGAGAAGCGCACAAGATCTAGAAACAGAGGCAATCCCAGCTCGGATGAATTCTGCAGGAGAGTCTCGGATGAAGAGGGGGGTACGGGCTGGTCGTAGGAGAAGAGCTAACAGTCATGTTCACACCGCAATTCAGGTGGAGGCCAAAACCTGGAAGAGGGTAGAAAAGGGAAAGAAAAACATCCATCTACATAGCGCCTTTCACAGCCGCAGGATGCTCAAAAGCCAATGAAAAAGTGTAGTCAGGTTCTTCTTAGGATCCCTACAGTGTGGGAACAGGTCCTTCGGCCCAACAAGTCCACACCGACCATCAGAGCATCCTACCCACACAATGGGCAATTTGACATAGCCAATCTATCTAGCTTGCACATTTTTGGACTGTGGGAGGAAATCCACGCAGACACGGGGAGAATGTGCAAACTGCACGCAGACAGTGTCCCAAGGGTGGAATTGAACCCGGGTCACTGGTGCTGTGAGGCAGCAGTGCTAACGGCTGAACCACAATGTCACCCTATTTCAATGCCAGTTCCCCCAATCTCAGTTTCTGTTCATTCACGGGTTGTGGGTCTGATTGGTTAGTCCAGCCTGTCCATAATCACCCAAGGATCAGCTAAGAGTCAACCACATTGTTATGGAGAGAGATAGTAGGAGCTGCAGATGCCGGAGAGTCTGAGATTACAAGGTGTAGAGCTGGATGAACACAGCAGGCCGAGCAGGAAAGCTGACGCGTCGGGTCAGGACCCTTCTTCAGAAATGGGGAGGGGAAGAGAGTTCAGGAATAATTAGAGAGGGGAAGGGCTGGGGAAGGTAGGTGGGATGGTAATAGTTGAGTGCAGGTAGACCGTGGTGGGGATTGGAGGGAGGGTTGTATAGGTGGGAGAGAAGATGGACAGGTTGTGTCAGGTCAAGGAGGTGGGGATGGGAGGGAGGGTTGGTCATGGGATGAGGCCGGTGCGGGGAGGAGATTTTAAAACTGGTAAAGTTCTCATTGGCACCATTGAGAACAGGCTCCCGAGGCAGAATATGAGGTGCTGCTCCTCCAGTTTGTGGGTGGCGCCAGGGAGAACGCCCAGAATGGACATGCACCTCGGGAGTGGGAGGGGGAGTTGAAATGGTTCTGTGATATCCTCTTATTTCAAGGACAACCACCCCTCCCATGATCGAAAATGCTCTCAACCACGTCTCTTGCATTTCCTGCGCCTCTGCCCTCACATCCCCTCCCCTCCACAAAAAGCAAAGACAGAATCCCCCTTTGTTCTCACATATCCACTAACCCCCATATCCAATGCATCATTCTCTGTCACTTCCACCACCTGCAATCTGACCCCACAACAAAGGATATATTTCCCTCCCCACCCCTATCTGCCTTCCGGTCGGACCTCTCTCCATAGCTCGCTTGTCTGCTCCACACTCCCCATTAGCCCCACCACCCCTGGCACCTTTCCCTGTAACTGCAGGAAGAGCTCCACCTGCCCCTACACCTCCCCCCCTCACCTCCATCCAAGCCACAAAACAAACCTTCCACATCAGACACAGGTTCACCTGCACGATTGTGAATGTGGTCTGTTGCATCCGCTGCTCCTGATGTGGCCTCCTCTACATTGGTGAGACCAAGCCCAAGTGGAGGCTCGGAGACCGTTTTGTAGAGCACCTGCAATCTGTTTGTGACAAACCATTTCAATTCCCACTCCCACTCCCTGGGCAACATGTCCATCTTGGGCCTCCTCCTGTGTCACAATGACACCACCCAGAAACTGGAGGACTACCTCACATTCCACCCAAAAGCTCAATGGCCTAAACGTGGATTTTACCAGTTTTAAAATGTACCCCCCCCAACCCCGCCTCATTCCATGACCATGGAACATTCCTCCCTCTCATCCCCACCTCCTTGATCTGACACAACATGTCCATCCTCTCAATAAAAACCAAAAGAACTGTGGATGCTGTAAATCAGGAACAAGTTGTTGGAAAAGCTCAGCACGTCTGGCAGCATCTGTGAAGTAAAAAAAAAGTTAATATTTCGGGACTCGGTGACCCTTCCTCAGAACTTCATCTTCATGTCCATCTTCTCTCTCACCTCACTGACCAATCCTCGGCACTGCCTACCTGCACTCACCTATCACCATCCCAACTACCTTCCCCAGCCCCACCCCTCCTCTCTATTTCAGAGCTCCCTCCCCCATTTCTGAAGAAGGGTCCCGCCCACAACATTAACTTTCCGGCTCCTCTGCTCCCTGGCCTGCTGTGTTCTTCAGCTCCCACGTTGTATTGTACTCTGTTGACTCAGGACATAATAAATGTTTGCGTTCGAGAAATGGATTGTTGTGCTGGGTTACCACAAGAGATGGCTGGGAAAACTCAGCAGGCCTGGCAGTATCTGTGGGGTCGGTGATTCACTGTCCGTTCTTCAGAACCGGATGGAGATTTTTCCGAGAAGATTTATTACATAATTTGGAGCTAAGGGCCAGGCAGGGCTCTGACTGAAGACGTTTTAGATGTTGAGGCTGGATGGCCTGATGCTGTGTTCTTCACCACTGATTGGTCAGCCTGTTTAGAAATTCTGGAGCAAATGGGATTTGAACCAGTGTTTCCACGAAAGGCCCTGGCTCATTCATGTGCAATAACTTTAATTACAGCCGGTCAGGCAATGCTTTTTTTAAAAAAGAGTGATTTTCTCTCATTAGTCAGCACTGAGGGAACTGTAGCAGGTGAAGCTGAGCTTAAACTTAGTCCCCAGCTCCTAAGATGCTGCTTGGCCTGCTGTGTTCATTCAGCTCCACACTTTGTTATCTCAATTTCCAGCATGTGCAGTTCCCATTATCTCTTAAACTTAGTCCAAACGCTTTGTCTTTTTAATATAAGTGAGGTGACTTCCCCGAAATTACGCTCTGCAACTTTCCACAGGAGAAGTTGTTAGGGCAGCAGAAGTTTTCCGTCTACGCACTTTCGGTCTCAAACCTCAGCTCATCTTAGTTTGTAAATGTCGCTCTGCGCACGTGAGCGCCAGATCTGAGCGATGGAGAGAGTGAGTCCCCGAGCGATCATAACCTGCGCCAGGCTTTGAGAGTTGAAGTTTTAAAATCAAGGGAAGAGTCGGTACTGTTCCAGAGAATCAAGAAGAGGCGACCAGTTGGACCTGAAAGCGAGGGGAGGAGCTGTGAAACCAATGTTGACATTGAGCCCACGCTGTCGATGTCACCCCATCTCCTACATTGAATGAACAGTTGGGTTAGGGCATATCGCGCCTGGAGCACGCCACTGAATCAGCAGTGACATTGGTAAGTGAAAAGTTTCTGGTGCTATTTTGGGATTTTTGCGCGCTATCGATCTGTTGACGCATCCAGGATTGCAGCAGTACCTTTCTCGAAAAAGACTGTGTTCATGAAGGGATTTGTAAAAGGCGCTAACGACATTCCAAGTCTCATTGAATGTTATTTTGATGAAAAAAAACGCAGAACGGTAATGGAAGGGACGTGACTTGGTGTGGATTTTGAGGAGGTGTTCAACACGTACCTCGGGAATCTGGCTAACAAAAGTTGTGGGTCATGGGGTCGGAGAAGTTTAGATTTCGTTTCGTTTTACAATAAAAAAGGTTCACGGGGAGAAGGAAATGGGTTCGATTAAAGGCGACCGAAAACGGAAACTGACGGATAAAGAGCCAGAATCGCAAGAGAAACTCACTTGAGGAGCTAATAGAGTTCATGTTTCGAGTGTGGCACCTCTTCACCAGAACAGTTCGAAACTTCGAGGAAAAGTTCAGCAGATCTGGCAGCATCTGTGAAAGAAAACAAGTTAACGTTTCTGGCCCGGTGACCCGCTTGTAAAGATGGAATCCGGCTATGCGGTTATTAAGCTCGAGGTCGAGTCTTAAGAGGCTGCACGGTCCCCACATGGAAATAGCTGTCCTCTGACCTTGCACTGAAATTTGCTGGAACACCGCAGCAAGCCCGAGACAGGAATGCAGACAAGGGAACTAGCTGGTGCATTAAAATAGCAGGCAATTGGAAGCTAGGGGGTCATTTTACAGACAGGGCTTGGGTATTTTCCGAAGCAGTCACCCAAGTCTGCATTTTGTTTCCCCATTTTGTGGAGGACACCATTGAATAGACTAGATTGGCTGAAGTGCAGGTAACTCACTGCTTCATCTGGAAGATATGCCTGGGATAGGAGCACATTGACAAGTCTGCAATATTAATGTCGTGGCCCAGTTACAATGTGTGATGGGGGGGGGGTGGGTGTTGGGTAGAGGGAGAGACCAGGGCTTCATTGCATGGGAGGATAGGGCATATGTAGCTTCCCTTTTCTGCCACTAGCTGGGTAGAAACTAGACACCAAAGTGAAGGCAGATTGGGTACATGGTGCCCCCAGCTTGGTATTTGCTCCATCTCAGACAGCGGCCCCCAACATCACCTCCTGGGCAGTGACTGGCCATACCTTCTCCCATGGAGGTTAACATTTGGAAAGTTGCCAGCCTCACTGCACCCCGCACTGCTGGCTCACTTCATGGGATTAAAGAATCCCTACAGTGTGGAAGCAGGCCATTCAGCCCATTGAGCCCATGCTGGTCCTCTGAAAAGTATCCCACCTGGACTCACCACCCTACCATAGCCCTGTAACCCTGCGTTTCCCATGGCTAACCCACCTAGTCTGCACATCGCTGGACACTATGGGCAATTTAACATGGCCAATTCACCTAAGCTGCACACTGTTGGACTTAAAATACAGTTCCCCACTTCACTGCCACACACTGGACTTTTGGTTGTGGTATTGATGCCAGGAGAGTTTTGCGAGCTGGGTCAGGCACACCACTGATAAATTCACTTGGATTGCATCTCAGGGTTTCTTGCTCACCCTCTTAGTGCTAACTCACTTTCCAGCTACTTTGCTCCCAGCGTCCCCATCTCTGTGCACTTTGGATCCCCTCCGGCAGAGCTTAAAAACCCTCACTATTCCTGTCTTGCCTGCCTTTCAGTGCAGACAGACATGTCTCAAAGTCTGTGGAGAGTAGACCTCAGCCAGGGACTCCCAATGCGTTAGGTTCAAGGCTAGTATACACTTTCTGTCAGGGGCTTGACACAGTCAGTTGGGCTGCATGGGGTGGTTAGGGGAACTGTATCGCTACAGTCTGGGGGTTTGTGGTCTGTTGTCAGTCCTGCTGGTCCAGTACAACCAGTTTGGGAAATCGCAATAAGTCAGGCCAGGAGTCAGTCAGCAGTTGGCTTCCCTGTCCAAGTCGGCTAGGCACGTGGATCACGAGGATCAGCTCAGTGCAAGTCGAGACGGATTTGTCAAGGGCCACTGCTGTGGTAGTGAAAGCGGGGAAGTCACTTTTGGAAGCAGCAGTGTGGATGGGACAATAATTGTGAACAATGGAAAGCTAAACTGTCAGTGAGGGACATAACATCAGATGGGATTACTGCCAGAGTGGGGGGGGGGGGGGGGTGCTACCGTGCAACATGACATTTGGCACGACTAGGCTTTAAGACCATGGCTCGGGCTAATGTTGGGCAATGAAAGTGCAGTTTAAAGATGCATGCAGGAGCTCAGCACTGAGGGCTTGTTGAGGAATGCAGGGAGGAAAGGAATGTGGACCTGCAGTTATCCTTTAATGACTGCAGGCTGAGCCTGTGACTACTGTGTGCTAAGTGAGTTGTCACTTCCAGTAAGCATTTCTTCATGACCCTATCCAGAGTGGGTGGATTAATTTTTGTTTTGTGATGAAGCCTGTGGGCTCTATTTGTGAGCGTTGTGTAGCCCTTTGAGGAGATATTGTGTTAATTAATCAGACACTTTCTCACAGCGCAGATTGAAGTCATTTTATAATCTGAACAGCATGTCTGTGTGAGTACAAGTGCTTCTCATACACAACTTTCATTTTGTCATTTTTCATTGCTAATGGAAATTGTTATCTCTACGAAGTAAAAATACTTTTAAAAAGTGCTACCTTCAGATCTCAATTCACAGGCAATCTACCACCTCAATGGCTGTGCCAGAGAACAGAATTGTTACTCATTTCTGAAGAAGGGTCTAGACTGGAAATGTCAGCTTTCCTGCTTCTCTGCTGCTTGGCCTGCTGTGTTCATTCACCTCTGCACCTTGTTATCTCAGAACTATTACCTCTCAGTTTGAATTAGCTCTTGTGTGCAACACCTCCTTTCTTGAGTGATTTTTGGGTACAGCAACAATGTATCAGTAATCATACATATGCAGAATTGGTAAAGGGTCTTGTGGCAAAGTGGTAGTGTCCTTACCTCTGGCCTGTGAAGCCGTGGTTCAAGTCCTACCTGCTCCAAAGATGGTGCCATCATCTGTCTGAACAGGGTTGATGAAGGAAGAATTCACACCCATGGAGGGTGATGGAAATGTTTGGATGTTGTTGGTGAATGTAAGTATTGTTAAGCTAGTTTGCACAGCTATCCCAGTTTCGGTATAAGCCTCTAGAATAGAATGTCATAGCATCAACTCGGAATGAGTGGACTCCTGTCGACACTGGTGCCCAGATCAATCCCCGATGTTCCATCTGATATTGTCCTTCAACTCTTTGTTAGTCGTTCTATTCAACTAGTGGCTTGTTCAGCTATTTCAGATAAGAATTAACCACATTGCTGTGAGCGTGGAGTCACCCTAGGCCAGATTGGGTAACGACAGGGGATTTCCTTCCATGAAGACACGATGGCTCAATGGTTAGCACTGCTGTCTAAAAGCGCCAGGTTTGATTCTACTGTCAGGCCACTGTATGTGTAGAGTTTGCACATTCTTCTTGTGTCTCCATTGGATTCTGACAGGCGCTCTGATGTCCTCCCACTGTCCAATGATGTGAAGGCTAGGTGAATTAGCCATGGGAAACGCAAGGTTATAGCGATGGCGTGGATCTGGGTGAAGTGCTTGTCAGAGGGTTAGTGTGGACTTGGTGGTCTGAGTGGCCTGATTCTACACTATAGGAATTCTGTGAAGTCCATTAGTGAGTAAAATGGTAATTCTTTTTGGAAATCCAGGAATTTTATGAACATCATATAGTGATGCTTTTGTTATTTCAGATGTATCAATTAATTGAATATCGAAGCCCTACCTAGCATGGTGAAATTTGAATGTGTATCTCCGGAAGGTTAGCTCAGGCCTCTGCATTGCTAGTCTGGATAATATCGCCAGTATGCCAATGTTTCCTGCAGACCGAGGGCCCTGACTTCACCCAGCACCATCCTACCTACCTTTCCCCAGCCACCCCTCGTCTTTCTATTTATTTCAGAGCTCCCTGCCCCCTCCCCCATTTCTGAAAAAGGGTCCTGACCTGAAACGTCAACTTTCCTGCTCCTCTGATGCTGCCTGGCCTACTGTGTTCCTCCAGTTCCACACCATATTATCTCTGACTCTTCTTATGTCCTCTGCCTCTGTACCAAAATAATAATTAAGCCAGTGACTGTTCTTTAAGAATGTCTTGTCTTTGGGACATTGGTTAATTTTTGAGACTGCTTAATATGAAATTGCACAGTTGTACCGAATCATGTGCATATTTCTACAGTCATTAGATGCCTGTCTGTCCGCAGACAGTCTTTTAGGATCTGTACTAAATGACTGGAGAAGTGAGTGTGAAATTTAGGTTAACAAATCAAGCAATGATGGCGTATTGCTCTGTGGGAAGTTCTGTTATTTGAACAAGCTGTTTTTCCTCTTGCATAGACAAAAGAAATCTAGCATCACTGTTTTGAAAAACAACTGGGATGCTCTGAGGTCCTGTTCAATATTTATCCTTCAATCAAAAAGGTTATCTGATTATTATAATTTCATTTTGCCTGCGGTAGTTCGGTTGTCACATTTTCTACATTGAAACAGTGAACAGATAACAACACGTGTAAAATTGTTTGGGCCATCCTGAAGTCTCTAATACATTTTAACTTCTGAATTTACAGATAGCGAATTGCTCTGCAGAAGTGCTCTGTTTTGGTTGGTGCTTTCTCCCAGACAGAATGTGCAACTTGTTTCAAATGTTATTTGTACTGGGTTACTTCCTACAGTGGAGCACAGGTAAGTGGGAATGTGAATGTTTACACAGTTCTTCGGTCCTCCATTTTTAATTGTCCTAAATGTGCTGAGTCAGTGCTTGAAGAAATATTCAATGAATATGCTTTTTACAAATTGATTTGATGAGTGTTATTGGCAAAGCTGACACTAATTGCACATCATTAGTTGACCTTCAGAGGGTAATGGTGACCCCCATTTCTTGACATTCTGTAGCCCTCGTGTTCCCAGTGTGGTTAAGGAACAGAGTTCCAGGTTTTTGATTTGGGAAGGACTCTGGAATGGTGATGTATATCCAGGTCAGGAAGGTGTGTGACTTGGAGGGGATAGACCTCCTCTGCATCTGCTTCTAGGTGGTGGAAGGTCACAGGTATGGGAGGCGATATTGATGGAACTGGTTAGTGCAGTGCATCTTGCTACACATTCCAATGATGTTGGTGGTGGGAGGCATTTTAGGAAAAAAAACATAGTCTTTCATGAAGGTGATGCCACCAGCTAGGCCAGCGTTTGTTGCCCATCCCTAAGCGTTGGTGTGCCGCCTTCTTGCACCAGTGTGGTGTGGTGATGTTGTGTAGTTACTGTTACAAAGGGCATTCCAGGTTTCTTTTTGAAACACCGACCGTGAAGTAACAGCGCCATCGTTCCTACTCAAGATGGTGCATGTCTTGGAGGGGATCTTACTGGGTAGTCATGCTGCCATGCATCTGCTAACCATATTTTGCCAGGTAGTAGAGGTCACTGCTTTGGAAGGGACTGTCAAAAGAGACATGATGAGTTGCTGAAGTGTGTATTTATATAGTCCCCACTGCTGCTGCCATATGCAGGGAGGGAATGTTTAAGGTTGGGTTGGGGGAGATAGGGGGTTAAGCTGGGATTCCAATCAAGTGGGCTGCTGTGCCCTGGCTGTGCTGAACTCCCTTGAGTGTACGTAACCTGTGCTTGTCCAGGTAAGTGGACAATATTCCAGTACGCTTCTGACTTGTGCCTTGTGGAGAGCTTCTGGAAAGTTACTACAGAATTCCCAGCCTCTGACCTCCTCTCGTCGATAAAGTACTTATTTGGTGTTAAGTTGCTGACCATTGGAACTTCCCACAGGATGTTGATAGTGGTGGATTCAGCAATAACAAGTAGTGATAGTTAGATTCTTTCTTGTTGAAGGTGGCCATTGCCAGGCACTTGTGTGGCACAAATGTCAACTTACTAGCCCAAGCCAGAATTTTGTCCAGGTCTGCTTCAAACGGACAAGGTCTGCTTCATTAGCATTGCTGGGGGGGTGGGGTGAGGGGAAGCAGGGAAGGAAGGTCATGGCTGAAGATGGCTGGGTCTAGACGTTCCCTTGAGCAATGTTCAAAATGGTGGATGGGTACAAATCAGTCAAATAGCTGATCCCTCGATAGTGAGAGATTTTCGTGTGTTGCTGCAGTGCAAGAATGAAGTATTTTATCGCATCCCTCAGTTGGCCTTTTGACTTTGTTTTCTCTGTGAAATCAAATATCTTTGCATTTGTCTCTGAGTGTGGGATATACACATTTAAATTTCTATCAACACTTTTGCTGGTTATTTAGGGAGGAAGGTCAAATGATGCAGATGCAAGCTCGCATTGGAGCACAAAGTGGGTGGGCATGTAGAAATCCTTAAGGATTGGATGTGAGTTTGCTCGCTGAGCTGGAAGGTTAGTTTTCAGACGTTTCGTCACCATTCTAGGTGACATCATCGGTGAGCCTCCGACGAAGCGCTGGTGTTATGTCCCGCTTTCTATTTATTTGTTTAGGTTTCCTTGGGTTGGTGATGTCATTTCCTGTTCTTTTTCTCAGGGGATGGTAGATTGGCTCCAAATCAACGCATTTGTTGATGGAGTTCCGGTTGGAATGCCATGTTTCTAGGAATTCTAGTGCATGTCTCTGTTTGGCTTGTCCTAGGATGGATGTGTTGTCCCAATCAAAGTGGTGTCCTTCCTTATCTGTATGTAAGGATACGAGTGATAGTGGGTCATGTCGTTTTGTGGCTAGTTGATGTTCATGTATCCCGGTGGCTAGCTTTCTGCCAGTTTGTCCAATGTAGTGTTTGTCACAGTTCTTGCAAGGTATTTTGTAGATGACGTTTGTTTTATTTGTTGTCTGTATAGGGTCTTTTAAGTTCATTAGCTGCTGTTACTAACCTTCCAGCTCAGCGAGCAAACTCACATCCAGTACCTCAACCTGAGCTACAAATCTTCTCAAAACTTGCTATCCTTAAGGATGGCCGAACATGTTCAGAGAGCAGTCAGCAAAACATTATGGACATGTGGGCTTCACAAATAGAACTATTGAGCACAAAAAGCAAAAATGTAAGCAGCAGCTAGAGGATTGCATTCAGTTCTGATCGTTACATTTGAGGAAGAGTGCAAGGGTCTTAGAAAGGATGCAGAGATATTCTAGAGTGGTTTCCAAGACAGGGAATTTTAATGCAAAATTAAATTTGAGAGGCTCATGTGGTTGTCCTCTGGGCGAAGAAGATTGAGGTGAAATTTCACAAAATTTTACCTGATTATCACAGGATTAGATAAGGTAAAGAAACGCTGCTTCCGTTAGCTGATATTGCAAGAACTAAACCATGCAGGCAAACACTTTGAGTGAGCGATGAAGGGAGGTGTGAAGGAGAATATTTTTACTCAGTCAGTGGTAATGAAATATGCACCCACGGCCCATGTAAGCAAAGTGGGTTGAAATTTGAAGAAATAACCTGGCAGAGTTCACAGGGGGAGGTGGGTGGGCCAGTGGGCTGATGAGATTGCTCTGCAGAAAACTGGCATGAACTAAATGGGTTGAATGGCCTTCTTCTATGCCATTGCAATAGTTTGGGGTGAATCTTCACTCCTGAGCTGTGACCTGCCAAGAGCAGAGATTCTTCAGCCATGCAAATCTGACTTGGGAGAAAGCGGCCCAGACAGTCGGGCTTTTTTTTTGTTTTTACAAAAACCACTCTCATCTGGTTCACTAGTGCCCATTTTATGCCAAGCAGAAATCCCTGCTCTGGCTGAGGTGTGACTCCTACAGTGACTGCTATCTGCCCTCTGGGCAAATAGGAATATACACTGGACGCTGGTCTCCTCAGCAATGACCACAAGCTATGAAAGAGTTAAATCCTGAAGAGATTTGAGATGATGGGGGAATGAAGAACAGTAAGGAGATGAGATACTTACTTCTGCAGTGCGGCATTATCTTTGAGAAAGAACTGCCTGAAAAATGGTGCAATCCGATTGTGTTCGGGATGGTGGTGGGCTGGGGACTCAAGCTGATCTCCTCACCCATCCCACCGTCACCTCACTCATCCACCTCAAGCAATTAATACCCAACAGGAAGTGGATAGAGAGAGTTGGATAAATGCCTCGAAGAGTTTACAGACTTACAGGGTGACGGGAAAGCATTGGGGAAGGGGGGAAATGTTTAGAAACTCTATCAAAGGAGCTGGCAGGGCCATGGGTGGCAGAATGAGGTTGTTGACTTGCTTGCTGGGCTGGCTGCTTCTAGTTCAGGCGTTTCATCACCCGTGCTAGGTAACATCATCAGTGCATCCTCTGATGAAGCAGTGTTGTTCTACTCCATGTGGTATTGAAATCATCCAGTCTGTTGATGTGTTTTGTGTTGTTTCTGGTCTTTTTTTTTATTTGCAAGTGTTTGTATACATGGTCTAATCCCACTTGTTTATCAAATGCCTTCTGGGTGGAGAATCAGGCGCCTCGGAATTCCCGTGCATGTGTGTGGTTGGCTTGAGCTAAGATGGTCATCTTGTCCCAGTTAAATTGATGACCTTCATTGTCTGTCCGCACTGAGATGAGGAATAGTTTATTGTGTTGTTTTGCTGCTGGCTGGTGTTCCTGTATCATGATGGCTAGTTTCCTTCCTGTGTGACCGATGTAATGTTTTTGGCAGTCCTCGCACGGTATTTTGCACACTACATTGGTCGTACATATTGTGGGTAATGGGGTCTTTGGCCCTTTGTAAGTTTTTGTCATAGTATGGCTGTGTGTTTGTGTACTTTCCTGATTCCTTGTGGTAGTAGTGGTGAACAAGTCAGTAACCTCACCCACAACCCGAGCTACAAATTGTCGCAGGAACCTTTTTGAAGTAGACACATTGGCTTGTATCTGTGCCGAATGATTCTGGTAGTTAACCCAGGAGAGGCCAGGAGTGAAATCCTGTTACTTTGGTACAATTGAGGCAGAATGCCAGGCAGTGGAAAAGTGATCCAGTCACTTTCGCAAAGTGAGGCTTAGTTTTTGGGGCTACAGGAGAAGTTCTTATGGCCTTCTCAGGCATGACTGCCCTGAGAAGGGGATGTTAAAGGGTTTTATGGAACCTGTCATCCAGAGATGGGTCGAGGGGAGGGATAGAGTGGGCAGGATCAGTCAGGCAGGTAGGGCAGAAACAAAGGGTGAGGTGGCATCATTGGCAGCTTCAATGCATGCAGGACGCTCTGAGTGAAGTGTCCCCATCTTTCCTACCTCACCAAGGGTACAGCTTTAAATACAGGCTGCTTCCTCCCTCTTGATGTCTTATCCACTTTCCTACTCTCTGGCACTCTGCATCGATTTTTTTTTTTCCCTGCGGAAACACAATTTCACTCCTGACCTCCGAGATAGTAAGAACTGCTGATGCTGGGGGAAGAGATAACAGTGTGGAGCTGGAGGAGCACAGCAGGCCAGGTAGCATCAGAGGAACAGGAAAGCTGACGTTTCTGAAGTAGGGTCCCAACCTGAAACATCAGCCTTTCTGCTCCTCTGATGCTGCCTGGCCTGCTGTGTTCCTACACCTCCACACTGTGTTATCACTCCTGACCTCTCCTTGATGAACCCTGGGTTAACTTTGAGTCATTCAGCGCAAATAGAGCCCATTGCTGCCAGTTCCTTGGAAGTTTCTTAGCATTTCCCCCTCCCAGCTGTCTTCCGTAGCCCTGTAGTTCTCTCTCAAATCTTTTCAGATATTTACCCAAATCTTTCCCCACTGTCCATATCCTATCCACCCTGGTCTCGCCCTATGATGTGGCGACGGAATTCTGGAATTGGCATCTAATATCCAAGAGGCAGTGTGGGTCGGCAAGAGAGGGGGATGAGTGGGCGTTTGAGGGAGTGAGGGTGAATGAGAGATGAGAGTGAGAGAGGGAGTAGTAATGGGGGTGGGAGAGCAGCAGAGAAGAAGACAGATTGAGAGAATTAGGGAAAGGGGTGAGGGAGAGTGAGAGGAGGTGTTACGCAGGTGGAGTATAATTGAGGACAAAGGGTGTGGCTGAGGGACAGATGCAGAAGAGGATGTGGGAGAGATGGGGGCAGAGAGGATGCTGGGGAAAGATAGTGGGAGGGGGATAGTGTACGAAACAGGGGAATTTGAGCGTGAGCAAGGGAGATCAAGTGGAAGGGTAATATGAGAACAAGGGAATGAGGAAAGTTTCAGTGTCAGTCAGGCATCGCTGACAATGTATTGATTGACCTGTTTATTTTTCGGTGAATTGTTCAACCTGTTTAAAAACTCAATATTAAAGAATGAGAGGTGATCTATTTGAGACATATGTAACAACAGTAAACACCAGGCTGGGATAGAAATTTGTTTTTTTTTGCAGTTCAAGCGGAAATGAACATATACTGTATTCCTGGAAGCTCTGTCTCCTTTTCTGGAGTGGATGAGGAGCAAAAGAACAAGGCTGAATTCTTTCAATGGAAGTTAACCCATGGAAATACAGATATACCAGTACTGCAGTTTCACAAAGGAGATAGACGACCACCTTTGCTAAAAAAGTACGATGGTCGCCTTGATGTCTTCCCACTCAATGGATCATTTGTCCTTCATAATTTAACCACTTCAGATCAAGGTCTTTATACACTTCACATCAATCTGCAAAATATCACGGTGCAAGCCATTCGACTTTGGGTAATGGGTAAGTTTGCCTCGTGATCAGGTAGGAATGATTTGCCTATGGCAAAGTACACGTGCACAAAAATACTGGGACTGCAGCAGTGGAATCTTCCCAAGCAGCTTCCAGACCTGTGTCTGGGAATACCTGAAGGAAAGTCCTGATGTAGGAATGCCCCGGATTGCAGGATCTGAGCTAAACTGATTCTGAGCAAACTGGGCAGAACTTCCCTCTTTTACTTCAGTGCTCAGTTACATCCTGATTCTTGACCCCAACTGTATTAATACCACAAGCTCAATGTTTGTGTAAAAATGTATTCACTCTTCATGCTTTGTAAGTGCACATCGAGAACTCACAATTTAATTTATGATGCACCATCAATGAGAGTACCTGGTGCCAATTTAGTCTTATACACTCTGTTTTTCTGTTAAAAGGCAGATTTTTGTGCTTGTTTGATATTACAGATGCGAACAGGCTTAATGGTTTCCTGCCTTATTTCTCCCTCCCTTTTTTAAATATAGGAGTTACACTTATCACCTTCCGATCTAGTGAGACTCTCCCAAAATCAGGGGAGTCCTAGAAAATTAAAATCAATGCATCAGCTATCTCACTCGCCATTATTTCTTCTTTGGATAATGCCTGTAGTCCCACCAATTTACTTAGTACCACTTCTCTGGTGTTTATGATATTCCCAAGTTCCTCACTCCCTTCCATTTTCTGATTTATTGCTGCTTCTGGAACGTTACTTGTATGATTGACAGTGAAGATGGCTGCAAAATACTTAATCAATTCACTGTCATTTCCTTTATTTTCCATTATTTATTCTGCACGCTATTTCGATAGAACCAATACTCGCTCACTCACTTCCTTTTCTCTAAATATTTATAGAAACTCATCCGTTTTGATATTTCTGGCTAGCTTTCAATCGTATTCTAATTTTTCATTCTTTTGAGTTGTTTTGGTTGCTTTTTGCTTCTTTTCATGTTCTATCCAATCTTCTGACCTGGCACTTGTCTTTGCACAACTTTTGTGCTTTTTCTTTCAAGTTTGGCGCAGTATGTGATGCACTATCTCCTGCACGTTCCCTTTCAAGCCAAATACCACCTTGACTTGGAGCTGTATCACCGTTCCTTCACTGTCTCAGGGTCAAAAATCTCTTCCAAACAGCACTTTGAGGGTAACTAAACCACATGGAAGGTAGCTTTTCAAGTATGCAGCTCACCACCACTTTCTAAATGGCGATTAAGATTGGGTATTATGAAATAGCCTAACCAGCGATGCCCATTTCCTGTGGAAAATACAAAGATATTGGGGTGGCGCAGCGCTGCCTCACAGCACTAGGTACCCGGGTTCAATTCCAGGCTCCGGCAGCTCTCTCTGTGGAGTTTGCACATTCTCCCTGAGTCTGCGTGGGTTTCCTCCGGGTGCTCCAGTTTCCTCCCACAGTCCGAAGATGTGCAGTGTAGATGCATTGGCTATGCTAAATTGCCCATTGTGCCCAGGGATGTTTAGATTAAGTGGGAAAGACATGAGAAATCAAGGATAAATAATGGGTCTGGGTGGAATGCTCTTCGGAGGGGTGGTCTGGACCTGTTGGGCCGTTGACCTGTTTCCACCCAGTAGGGATTCTGTGATCTATGAAGTTGGAATACAGTAACATATTTAGACAATTTGTTCCTAAGAATCCCTTCCGCCTTTCAATGATACCATGTGATCTAAATGCATGTATCTGTTTTCATTCCATATTACTAAGTTTGTTACTTAACAAAAATTGATCAATATCAGATTTAAACTTTATAACTGGTCTAACCTCAACTATAATTTTCAGAAAAGAGTTCCAAAGCTTTCATAATCTTTGCAAGTAGAAGTGTTGTACCTAAGTGTAAGACTTGCAACTGGCTGAAATAATGTATTTTTGTCAGACATGTTAGACTAGTGACAATTCGATGAGTTTGCATTGATCTTTGTAATCTTATTTCAATGACTTGCTTAACCTGTTAAGATGCAAAAGATTAAGCCCTTGTTTTTTTAAATGAATACATGATTAAAACATTCCATTCAAACAGATTAGCTCAAAGGCCTGAACACCTTGTGCTATTGTATTACAGTGTGTTAGCTGCGGAAGTACATCCTACACTCTACAAACTGCAAAATTCTCCTTTTGGCCACTGTCTTCCAACTCTTTTAAGATACATTGTGACCATTCAACACACCCCTGTTTGTGGACTCATTTGTGACCATGTCAGCCACCTAAGCACTGTATTTTAACAATGGCTGTGAAATACTTTAGGAAGTGCTTTGGTGTAATGAAGTGCTGAATAAAAGCAATTTGTTTTGAAAAAGTTTTCTGCTAGGTTGTACAGTCAGACTTCACTGCAATTGGAGAATTCAATACTGCAAGTGCTTTTAATCTGTTTTGCTTTCAGATAAACTATCAAACCCTTCAATATTCAGCAACTCCACCTTCATTGCTTCGACCATCATGCTGACCTGTAATGTTTCTGGGCAGCCTCATGAGTATCAATGGCAGAAAGATGGAGCGAACATCTCTCAACATCACCAACTAGTAGATGGGAACAGAAGCCTCATCATTCCGAATGCTAGGAAAGATGATTGTGGGATGTACGCCTGTGTCATAATCAATCCCGTTAGCTCTGTCTGGGCTGATTATACAGTAACTATTTATGGTAAGCTGGATTTATGGAACTACATGTGTACTGCATCCCAAAGAATGGGATAAGTTAAGAATCTATTAAAGGAGGATCGAAAAGAAGATAAAGACAGTGAAAATAAACTAGGAGTGCACTCTAGTGAGGAATATGAAAGCTGATGATAAGAGCTTCTTTAAAAATGTAACTAGGATGAGAGAGGTCAAAGTGAACATAGACTATTTAGAAAATGAATCTGGGGAGACTTATGGGGAACAAGGAAATGGCAGAGGAGTTAAACAGATTCTTTTGTCTCTTTAGCAATGGAAGATACTTTGAACATTCTATTAGGACTATAGAATATGGGGGAAGAAGTGAATGCCATTACCATCATTAAAAAGTATTATCAGACAATCTACTGGGGCTAATACATAGCTACAACAGGTAGTACTTAAAGTGCTGAGACAGCATGGCTTTGTTAAGGGAGGTCATGTCTTATAAATTTGTTAGGATCCCGTGAAGAGTTAATAAACAAATTAGGTATAGGAGAGCCAGTGGACACGAGCTATTTAGTTACCAGAAGGCCTTTGACAAAGTCCCGTGTGGGAGGAGCCTGCTAAGCAAGTTGAGAGCCCAAGGCATTAGGGGTAAGATACTGGTATGGCTGGAGGATTGGCTGCCTGACAGAAGGCAGGGATTAAGGATAAAAGGGTCTTTTCTCAGAATGGCAACCGATGACCAGTAGAGTTCTGCAGGTGTCAGTTTTGGAACCACGACTTTTCACATCAGACATCTAACAATCTGGATGACGAAACTGAGGGCATAGTTGCTAAGTTTGCAGATATCAAAGATACGTGGAGGGACAGGTAGTGTTGAGGAAATGGAGGACTGCCGCAAGGCTTGGAAAGGCAAGGCAAGTAGGCAAATAAAGGGCAGATGGAATACAATGTTGGAAGCTGTGAGGTGATATACTTAAAGTTGGACGAATAGAGAGGTAGAATATTCTCTAAATGGGGAAAAGCTTTGGAAGTCCGAAGCACACAGGGACTTGCGAGGCCCTGTAAAGGATAACATGCAGGTTCAGTTAGCAATGTCAGCGTTCATTTTGAGAGGGCTAGAATGCAAGAGCAGGGATGTACTGCTGAGGCTGTGTAAGGCTCTGGTCAGACTGCATTTGGATTATTCTGAGCAGTATTGGGCCCTGTATCTAAGGGAGGATGCGCTGGCCTCGGAGGGGGTCCAGAGGAGGTTGCCAAGAATGATCTCGGGGATGAAGCATTTGTCATATGAGAAGCAGTTGAGGACTCTGGATCTGAACTTGATTGAGTTTAGAAGGATCAGAGGGGCCTCATTGAAATTTACTGAATCTGATAGAATACAGAAAGGTCTGGATAGAGCTTAAATGAAGATGTTTCCAGTGGAATGAGAGACTAGGACCTGAAAACAGCCTCTGTGAAGGGATGGCCCTTTAGGACTGAGCTGAAGAGGAATTTATTTTTGGCCAGAGGGTGGTTAATCTGCAAAACCTGTTATTATGGAGAGGGCTGTGGAGGCCAAGTCATTGAAAGTATTTAAGAAAGAGTAAGAGGTTCTTGGTTAATCGGGGATTAAATGTTACAGGGAAAAGGCAGGACAATTAAAGCACATCAGCCATGAACAATTAGCGAACAATCTTGTAGGTTTGTGATCTGTTATGGAAATCGGGAAGGCTAATGGAATGTTGGCCCTTACTCCAAACCTCTTGAAATATAGGAGTAAGGAATTCTTACAGCAACTCTACAAGGTGCTGGTTAGACTGCAACTGGAATTGTGAGCAGGTTTACTCTGCTTTTTTATTTTGTGGATAAATGTTGTTCCATTGGAGCAAAGGTTCACTGGGATAATACCTGGTATGGGGGGATTGTCTTAGGAGCAAAGGCTCAACAGATTGGGACTCTATTTACTGGGGTTTAGAGGAATGCAAAGTGATCTCTTTGAAACAGAAAGGATTCTTAAGGGGCTTTGTAAAATGGTAATTGCTGAGACGAGATTATCCCTCACGGGAGAGCCCAGGACCAGAGGACATAGTCTTAGAATAAAAGGGTGCCATTTGAGAATGAAGTGAGGAGGAATTACTTCCATCACAGGGTTGCGTGTCTTTGGAACTCTTTGCCATAGAGACCTTCAGAGCCTGGCTCCCTGTGTATGGCTAAGGCTGAAAGAGATTCTTGATCAGACGGGGATTTAAGGGTTAAATGGAGAACTCGGGAACTTCGGATCAACCATGATCCTATCGAATGGCAGAGCAGGCTCGAAAGGGTGAACAACCCTAATCCTTTTCCCATTTCATGCAGTCTTGTGCAATCCACATCAAGCAGATGTTCACCTGCACATCTGCCAATGTGGTATACTGCATCCGCTGTTCCCGTTGTGGCCTCCTCTCCATCGGGGAAACCAAGCGGAGGCTTGGGGACCGCTTTGCAGAACACCTCTGCTCGGTTCGCAGTAAACAACTGCAACTCCCAGTCGCGAACCATTTCAACTCCCCCTCCCATTCCTCAGACGACATGTCCATCCTGGGCATCCTGCAGTGCCACAATGATGCTACCTGAAGGTTGCAGGAACAGCAACTCATATTCCTCTTGGGACCCCTGCAGCCCAATGGTATCAATGTGGATTTCACAAGCTTCAAAATCTCCCCTCCCCCTACTGCATCCCAAAACCAGCCCAGCTTGTTCCCTCCTCCCTAACCTGTCCTTCCTCCCACCTATCCCCCTCCTCCCACCTCAAGCCCCACCCCCATCTCCTGCCTATGAACCTCATCCCGCCCCCTTGACCTGTCCATCCTCCCTGGACTGACCTATCCCCTCCCTGCCTCCCCACCTACAGTCACCTTTACTGGCTCCAGACCCGCCTCTTTGACCTGTCTGTTTCGTCTCCAGCTATCTTCTCCTATATCCATCTTCTGTCTGCCTCCCCCTCTCTCCCTATTTATTTCAGAGACCCCTTCCCCTCCCCCATTTCTGAAGAGGGGTCTAAGCCTGAAGTGCCAGCCTTCCTGCCCCTCTGATTCTGCTTGGCTTGCAATGTTCGTCCAGCTCCACACTTCTAGCATCTGCAGTTTTTACTATTGCTGAAACAACCTGGAGAATTCTGTCTGGACACTGCTTCCAATGCCAATACATCCCCCTGTGGATAAGAGGACTGTCGTAAGGTTGTCAGGTGGGCCCATAGAATATGAGTTGCCTGATCAGGTTAACAGCCCCCAATCAGGGAGCCCTGGCTGACAGATACAAACAGGAATGGTGACCACTGACATCCAACACCTTAAAAGAGCAGTGCTCCCACCCGACGTTGTGCACCGGTTGGAGGATGAGGTGCAGTAGAATACGGTCTGGGTGCCCGAACGGAATTTCACATCAGCCCCGGCACCCTGTGCCGTACGTCCTGAGCTGCCTCTGGAATTGTTATCCCGTGTCTTTTAAAGAAATGAAACGGTGGGCTGTATACAGATTGCTTCTTCGCACGCCGTCCACCTCTTCTCCTTTATCCACCGTCCGGGTGCCCATTCGCCACTGGGCACTGGGGATCTCCAGCAGAGTGTACTCTGCGTGGGAGTCCTCCCTCTTTTCCTTCCTTGGGGATTTGGGATGGAGGGTATTTGCATGCAGCGGTCCCTTATGCCCACAGATTGCCATGGTTCATGGACTCCTGGCCCAACTGTGGATTCCGTGGACCATGTATATATTGGGTGTGGGCATTTGCACCTCCTTTTTAGTTATGTCAAAGACCTTCTCCTCTGCTTTTGGTCACACTTCAGCCCCACGCTCCTGGGCATTTGAGAGGGCCATTACTGACTGCACCCCTTCCACAGCTCTGTACGAACCTGGGTATCTCTGGAGAAGGAGAATGCGGTATCCATCAACACTCAATGTCTTTGGGGAGAAGTGGGCAACGTGAGGGGTGGGGGGTGTGGAGTGCTTTACTTCTCCCTCCTAATTGTATTTTGATTTGACCCCTTCCCTCCCCTTCACTTTTTCTTTCACATAGGCATTGCAGGGGTCTCCTTGTTTCTGGTCCCTTGGTCATATGGGTGTTTTTTTTCCCTGTTGACAGAACTTTATTAAAAGTTATTTGCACAAATGGTGTTTTCACTGTGTCTACATACTGGCACAACAGAAAAGGAGAATAAATAGAAGGGAGCAGAGCTTCAGTTCAATCAGAGAGCTGGCTCTGAGCTACCTGGTCAGTATCACACTTGTAAATAAAGGGTGACTTGGTGATGTGATATTGACATCTATCACGTTATTTCAGAGACCAGCTTGCTCACTGTATTCAATGTGTAATCTTATATAATTCTAGCAAGACTGAGCTCAATGACACAAGTTGGTCAGCTCATGAGTTTGATGAATGCAGGCTCAGACACAGGAGGTACATGAGACTGTTATGTTATGGTATAATGACAGTGCAAATATCAATAGTTTTGCCAGATGTTTGCCAACATACCACAATGTCCAAACGTTACGTGGGCATGCTCTACTTGTAGGTCTTGCATGGTCTTAGTGAATTGGTTGCAGCAGCTCACAGCCAGTTGGAATGTTCAGAGTCAATACAGAGCAGGGTGTAACTGGACACTGTTTTTGTGTCTTGTGTAGCCCACACGCAGTGAACGTAGTGAGTCACGAGGACAAGTCCTGTTGTATGTATCACCAGGCAACTCATCACCCTTACACAAGCCTAACAAGAGGCTCTGCAACTTTCCCTTGGTTGGGGTTGGTCAGTCACGCGTAGTGGCCGGTCCTATCGTTTCACGTTTCAAACAGCCATTGGGCAGTTGATCTAATCATGAGTAGGAGCACTCCAGGCCTGTGTGAGAGAACAAACTCATTGCTTTCGGGCAGACTTATTACATGTTTAGCAGCATCCTTTATTCTGCGACCAAATTGCTTCGGTTTAATTAAGTTTAGAGTCCAGCTGTGTTTCAAACAAGTTTCGTTTCTGTATGGGCAATATAGCAGTGTAGGTGGATAGAATCAAAGCAAGAAAGACATTTGTACACCTCAGACCGAATTCAGCGTAAAGCATTATGTAGATTCTACGACCAATCTGTTCCATCTCAACCTTTCAATTGTGAGACTGTGTCTCGCTTTAGCTCTTTCAAGGTGCTTGGAAATGAACACTGGTAGGACCTAGTGCACTTTTGGAGCAATTCAACCGACAGTTTGCTAGCTCTTAACTTCCCTGTGAGACTAATCATGTTGTTACTGTCCCTAGTTTGGTTTCGTTATACAATTATCTCATATATAGGAACAGTTTATTTGCAGAAAGAAGCTAGAATTGAAGCTAAATGTGTGGTTCTCATGGAACTAGGGCCAGAGTTTGAAAAATATTTGTACATGCATTTCTCCAAACAAGGCCATATGAAGTTGGGAAGGGTGCTGTATGAATGAAAGTTATCTAATTTCGCTTTAGATAAGTTCAATGAGTTCTTCTCATATTCAAATTGTCTTTTTATTCAATTTGTCAAATGGCAGTTGTTCTTATTTCCAACAATAATTCAGTGGCTTCAAGGAACACGAAAGTCATTGCTATTCGATTTGATGTGAACCCACCTATAGGTCAGGCCTGGGTATAATTGGCAGACTCCCATCGTTCAAGGCTTTCTGTAACATATTTAGCTTTTTGTGACAATTGACTGCCTTCTTGTCATTTTCTTCCTGCCTCCACGTGATCTGGTCTACTAATTGTATTAATTTTGTTTGCAGGCATTCCACAGGAGCAGTACATAATTGTTGTTGCGTCTGTTGTAGGATTGGTATTCTCTGCAGTCTCTTTTACTGGACAGATAGTGCGGTGCTGTTTGAATAAACTGTTCACTCAACAAGGTATCTGTCAACAACTCTGAAAATGCCTATCAATATTTAAGTTAGTTTTGACGACTCTTGTGCTTTTAACCATGATCGCTGTCCCACTATCCCTTGTCCCTGTCGGTGTCATTATGCCCCATGGTTATATTGTAGTGAGGTGGTTTCCATGTTGTATTTATAGTGAGACCCTACACTAGTTCATGTGTCTCCCCGAGCCAAAGGAAAACACCCAGTGAGAAGGTAGTTTCAATTTCTTTGTAAGCACTCACACACACAGTCAGAATCCAGTGGATTGCCAAGTGGGTTTATAAGGAGGTCGATATTGGATCACTTGATCTCCCTTGATCTTTGTCCTGGCTGGTGATGGCAGGGAATTCCAAGGAGCCCAGGTTTGGCAGGGGTCTCCCATGGACCTGGAGCAGACTTCTCCATTGCACCCGGAATGGGAGCGAGGTGAAAAAAAAATTTATCGCAGATGCTGGAATCCAAGGTGGACAAATGGGTGGCTGGAAGAACACAGTAGGCCAGGCAGCATCTGGAGGAAAGGAGCAGGCAATGTTTCAGGTGTTACTGCCCTTCAGGAAGCTGAAATACCCTCCTGAAGAACGGTTTTAACACCTGAAACATTGGCTGCTCCTTTCCTCCAGATGCTGCCTGGCCTGCTGTGTTCTTCCGGCCTCCTGTTTGTCTACCCTCTCTCTCCTGATAAGGGAACAGTTTCTCTTGGACCTGGTGCAAGAGGTTCTTTGAAGTTGGCTCCAGGTCAGTGCAAGGCTTAGAATAAAAACAGAAAATAAGAGGCAAGGCTTAGCTGACCTGACCACATCTATGGGGAGAAAGAAATAGACTTAAATGGGTGGAATTTTCTGTTGATTAAATTCATTTCAGCATTTGGGACAGTTTCTGGGCCTCAACTCCATATAATTCTGCATTCCATTCCAGGAAACTGCTTTTAATTGTCCGCCACTGCCAATCAACTAAGGGCAGTGGGGGAAGGGGATTTGGGACTATTGTAATTTTTTTTCCCAGATAACCACTCGTGGTACTTTGTGGTATTTTGCCACCTCCTGCCAGTGTGTGTGGTACTGGGTAAGGGTTGTATGACGTAGTTTGTTGCCACCTTTGCTTCAAGTTTGCCTTGAACCCAGATATCAATGATTATCCTCAAACCCCCTCGCAATGAAGACCAACATAACACAAGCCTTCCTCACTGCTTGCTGCATCACTGCGCTTGCTTTCAGTGACCCATGTACAAGGACACCCTTTTGCACATCATCAGAAGCCATATCACACCAGATGGTAGTGCAACAGGTTTATTGGAAAGCTTTTGGAGCGCAGCCCCTTTGTCAGGTGCAATACGAGAGCAGAGCACACAGACCCAGAGTTTATATGCAAAGAGATCCTCCAAGGCAGACTTCAAGAAGCGGAATCACAGGGCAGAGACTGATGGCCAAGTTCCATACCCATGAAGACGGCCCCAACCGTCATCTGGGGTTCATGTTGCTTTACATGTAACCCCACCACGCTGTTCTGTACCTGTAAAATCTTCCTTACTGTCCGATTTTGACAGCATCACCTTGATAAATTGTCATGATCTCTCTACCTTAATTAGTTTGTACAATTTTGAATTTGGCATGTGATTTCAGTCATTTAGTTTGTCTCCAGCACCAATTTATTTTTAATGTTTTGTAGTTATTTTTCTGCCTCACTTAATTGGATGGTGGATCATACTTTTGTTGGTCAGTCAGCTGTTGACACTTTACCCACCGTCTAGCACTCTTTGTGACTGCAGAGATTCATTATCTGACACTCCACTCACACCAGTTGTATGATCCTTTGATCTCTGTTGGCCTTGATCTCTCTACATATAATCTCTGGGTCTGTGTCCTCTGCTGTCTCACTGCACCTGACAAAGGAGCAGCGCTCCGAAAGCTTGTGATTTCAAATAAACTTCTTGGACTATAACCTGGTGTCGTGTGACTTCTGTCTTTGTCCACACAGTCCAACACCGGCACCTCCACATGAAGTCTTCCTTTTGTACATCAGCATTCCTCAATCTGTTATCTAAATAATCCTCTCTATTCTGTTTTACCTACTGAACATAAGAGCGAGGAGTAGAAGTGGGAAGTTGAGCCCCTCAAGCCTGCTCCACTATTCAATACCATCATGGCTGACCTCATCTCAGCCTCAATTTCCCATTTCTGCTTACTGTCCATAGTATACAACTTCACACTTATCCACATTCCACTGCCCTCTGACTCAACTTGTCTAAATCACCCAAGGATTTTATTATGACCTCTTCACCACTTCACTCCCAACTAGATTTGTATCACCAACAAGCTTAGAATTGTTCTGGTTCCAATCTGGTTCCAATGGAGAAATTTACAAACAATAAAAATGCTGCGATTGAAGAAAAATACTAGACACATGATCACTGTTGATTTGTTTTAAAGCTAATCTGGTTCCATAATCTTCTTTTGGGGAAGGAGATCTGTTGTTCTGATCTGATACCACCCACATACTGGTGGCTACAAATCTCCAGCAATGTTGGTGATTGGTAACTGCTCTCTGGACAGCTAGAGTCGGGATGTCAGTGCTGGCTTCACTTGCGAAGCCCACACCGTTATAGAAGACAAAATCAAAGCAATAACCTCTTGTTTGGGACTTTATCAAAAGCTATCTGAAAATCCAAATATACCACATCCACCCCTACACCCTCGTTCATTTTACTCGTAATGTTCTCATTAAAAACACCAGTACCTTATCGAATACGATTACCCATTCAGAAATCTTTCGTTGCCTTCATCTAATCCTGTTGGTGTTTTGCAAGAGTTTTGTAATCACATCCTTTATCATTTTAACCCTTTATAATCTAACATTTTCCCTGCTATCAATTAGGCTAACCAGGCAGTAATTCCAGGCTTTCTCTGTCCCTCCCTTTTTCAAATAGGTGGGGTTACGTTTTCCATGCTGTACTCTTCTGCGAGTGTTCCAGAGCCAACACAATTTTGGAAAATAACAGCAACTACATCCACTATTTCCGTGGTCCCCTCCTTTAGTACCCAGAGCATGTGGATTATCTGGCCCCTGGGGTTTGTCAGTTTTCAATCCCATTCATTTCCCCAGCGCATCTGTTTTACTAATACAGATATTTTTCAATTCTTCCATCTTGGTAGACCATAGCTTCCCAGCATTTCCTGGAAGTTATTAATGTGTTCTTCTAAGAAGATTGAAGTTACATAGTTCTGTATATAAAATAGAAATTACAGCCCTGTTATATTAATTTAAGTGTAATGTCATTGTATAAGTGCTCTGCGATTTCCTTGTTCCACATCATCAGTTCTCCTGTTTCAAGCTGCAAGGGGCTAATGTTTGTCCATTAATCATTTTCTTTTTACCTACTTAAAAGAAATGTTTTTTTCTTGTGAATTTTTTCTAACAGTCTATTTTTCCCTCTCTTAATCAATCTTTTGGTCAACTTGCTAAATTCTAGTCTGCTCCCAGTCCTCAGGCTTGCTACTTTTTCTAGCAACTGTGACTCCACTGTGGGTCTAATACTATCTGTAACTTATTTTGTTTGCCACTTTAGGAAGTAGAGGCAGAAAAGGGAGCTAAAAATACACCAGGAACTTTTTGAAGCAATTTAAATACCTGAGCCTTTTTTTTGTGTGAGCCACTAGTAGTGGAACTCCTCACTTGCCAGCTGAAATGGTGGGTAACCAGCCAAGGCTTCCCATATACATGGCCAGAGATAATGACACTTGCTGTTGTAACGTCAACTCTGTTATATCACTCTAAGGATCTCAAGACTTGAAATCTATTTTGCCATTAATAATCTGAGGCACGTTTTCTATGTTTCTTTTCCCAAGTGAGAGTGACCTGATCGAACTCCTTCACTCTCCTGCCCTGGGCTGTGGTTATTAGTGAGTGCTTGGTTTTCCCCATGGCTGTGATAGCCCAGTATGACCTGCTGCCTGTCAAACTGAGAGACCGTCACTGTTAGCAGTTACACTCTGTCCATTGCTGTGTGTGTCTTTCACCTTCCCAAAGGGGAGGCCTGTTTTAAAGTGGATTTCAAATATCACTAATGATCTTGCTCTTTTATCCATAGCATTACTGATATTTTTACTGATCTTATTCGCTGGTAACAGTACTTCTCTTGTTGCCACCTGCATTGCTCTCATTTTCTGGATTTACATTAAAGGTAGGTCTATCTATAATATTCAAATAGTTGCTTGGTAATCCAGAACGTGAGCATCGCTTAGATAAATACATCTTGTCAAAACTTTCAGTTTGCAAGACATACCAATGAAGGGGAAAAAAGTCAACATTTATGATATTTAAACGGTAAGACTGCAATATTTGAATCTGTAGCTGCATGTAAGATTTCTCGCCACAGCTCACTGGACTCAATCTTGCACCAAATTGATGTTTGAAAACAAAAATTCCATCAATTTCCTTGATATTCAAGTCAAGAAACGGGTGAGAGTGTCACAGACCAACTGACATGTTGGGGAGCCTGCAGTTTCGCATACTGTAAGATTGACCTTTTCAGCGACCTTGTAAATACAGCCTGAGCAACCATTGCACTGTGCAAGCTTGATGCCGAGCTAAGGCGCATTCCAAGCCACCCCGCAGGGTAACGGCTGCCCTAAACGTGCCGTTTCTCATGATGTATCGCACAAAGTCATCAAAGTCCTAAAGGTGACCACCATTGTTCCTGAACCGTGCCCAATCTACCTCAGATTACCCTGAAAGGATAAAGTATTTCAAACATATGATCAACAGGTGAAGCTAACTGTTTCACATGGCTAAAATGCAGTAAATACACAACTGATATTTGCCACTAACAGGATGCTGCCATCAAGCAAAGACATTCTGCCCACCACACTGTCATGTGATAAATGAATTTGAGTCCTGGTGTAAGATAATAAAATGTGAGGCTGGATGAACACAGCAGGCCAAGCAGCATCTCAGGAGCACAAAAGCTGACGTTTCGGGCCTAGACCCTTCATCATCTGTGCTCCTGAGATGCTGCTTGGCCTGCTGTGTTCATCCAGCCTCACATTTTATTATCTTGGAATCTCCAGCATCTGCAGTTCCCATTATCCTTGAGTCCTGGTGTGATGCCCACTCTCAGATGTATGTCACGTACGAGGGGATTACATCAAACAGCTTGTCCTTTCGATAGTTTGTGACAAGCAAGTTACTGGCAGTGCCTGAACAGCTTGTGTTCAGAAAACTCACAAAACGGTGTCCAATGTTAGATGTGATTGTGTGACTGGACAGAATTCACGGCATAATCCTGAGTGAAGAATTACATTGGCAACCAAGTTAGGATTGTCAGTCTGGCTCACTGTGTGGATGACTTGCGTGTGAAGTGGAGTCATAACAGTTGGAAGCTGCATATAATAAGGTTTTGAGCCCTTGTCTTTGCAAATCTAAAGACCATGTGCGTGCACAACATCTATTTCATCTCTCTAGCTGACAGCTTATTTCCCAGCACAGTTCTCTGACCAGACGTAGTGAATCTTCCTGGTTTATAATATAAAGATGGCCCAGCAGTTAACTGTCAATCATCATAAACTGGTGCACTCTCTGCGGCGGCAATCAGAATCAGTTTGGAAGCAATCAGAGCTTTCCTCTTGTGCAAATAACTATTGGTTTGTTAGCGTTCTTGCAAATTACGTCGGTGAGTACACGATGAAAAAGTTCATGTCAATAATGAGTAAAATTGACCTCTTCCTGATTGCGTACAATATTTAGCATATTTACCTGTAGCTGTCAGAGGATTGTGTGATCAGAACCACATGTACTGGGTAGTCTACAGAAAGCAGTTCTATTTTAAACTGCAATAACTAATTTCATGGATGCAGAGACCAAAGGGAGCCTTTCTGCTGTGTTCATAATGTCACTAGCACAGAAAGAATCTTCATGTCATCATAGAGTTATACAGCATGGGCGCAGACCTTTCAGCCCAACCAGTCCATGCCAAACATATTCCTAAACTCAACTAATCCCATCAGTCTGCATTGGCCCATATCCCTCTAATCCTTTCCTATTCATGTCACAAGTTTATAAGTTACTTCTTAGTCTTTACAGAATACTCCGGCAAATACTGCTGTGCCTTATCTTAACTGATTATTTTTCTATGAATAAAGATGATCATTTATCATTGAAAGATGTTGCGCTTTGTTGACCAACATCTGTCTTTCTCAAGATGAGTCCAACTGAGGAATAGTTGCAACTTTGCTGATGCAAGTATGTAAAATGTGTGGCCCAGTGTAGAACAACGAAGTAGTGAGACTGACTTGTTTAATCTGTACTTTTAACAATATGTTTGTTCATAACCGTAATACTTGCATTATTGCTGTAGGTGCTACAAGTGTGTCTGTGGTGGCATTAGTGTCTGTATCCATCATTTTGGTCTTTACTATGGTTGGCATTATTACTATTTCGAACTTGGACTGGCTGTGCATCAGAGGATTCCTGGACAACACAAGTAAAATGCGATTTTCTTTATGGGCAAAATCTTTTCAATGTTAAAAATAGACACCATCTAATGCATCGTATCATCTGTATTTCACAGGTTTTCGAGGTTTACTTGATGGTAGTGCTCCCCTGGCTTCTCTAATTGTGATTGCCATCTCTATCACAATCCTGGTGGAGGAGATCAGTCAGAACAGTAAGTTTACTGTTACCTCTTCAGAACATAGCAAACAATTGAATTTACCTCTGCATAATCTGAATGTTTTTACCGCGTTGATACTCTGATTGCCTTGATGATGTAGGACTATAAATATCTAAGGGGGTGATAGCAGGGAGGCTACAAATTGACTCCTGCTGCCATATCTTCACTGGTCTGTTCACATTCTGGGGAATAAAACTGGCTGGATTCCCAATGCTGATGGCCAGTCACTGACCTTCTGAGGAGACAATGTTAATATCACTGGCTCCTGCAGTCAATGAAGAGCAGCTGTGGGCAGGTTATGAATCTGAAATTTCACCCAATCCCATGGATTTCCCACCCAGTAGATTGGGCCAATATCCCTCGCTGCATGGACATTAACAGAGAATGGGGTGGTGTTCTGATAGAGTGAACTGAACTGCATCTTTGATAATGGGAACTGCAGATGCTGGAGATTCCAAGATAATAAAATGTGAGGCTGGATGAACACAGCAGGCCAAGCAGCATCTCAGGAGCACAAAAGCTGACGTTTCGGGCCTAGACCCTTCATCAGAGAGGGTGATGAAGGGTCTGATGAAGGGTCTAGGCCCGAAACGTCAGCTTTTGTGCTCCTGAGATGCTGCTTGGCCTGCTGTGTTCATCCAGCCTCACATTTTATGAACTGCATCTTTATGTGGATTCCAAAGATTTTTTTTGGAGGGGTTATGCTGTGGGTTTCCATTGGGCTACTGGACCTGGGTTTCAGTCAGCTCATATCTGGCTTGTAGCAACTCAGCGCTTTCATGGACAAGGAGATCTGCTTCCTCCAGGTGCCTTCACCTCCCCCCTCACCACCTACCCTCCCTGCTGTCCCAGACTACCCCCAAACCCCCTTTGGCCTTGGTGTCCCCATTTTCCTTCTTCCCCCGTGACTTGGCCTTGCTCCTGAGAAGACTGCTCCGATACTCCTCCCGGCTCCTCATCTCCCATCACATTCCCTTTTGGCGTGCTGTGGACAGTGCAGCACACTCTGTATAAACTGTAGCAGAGGGCAGTCCCCTCATCTAGCAGTATGGCGTCAGCAACTCCATCGTCTCCATCCTGCTCAATGCATGGCCAGCATTGTCTCTGCTGGTCACTTCGGTCAGGGAGTTACAAATCAGCACTGACCTCTGCCTGGCCGCCAGGTAACTCACCCTCCAAACCTCCCTGTCCCCTCTTTCCTTGCGCTGCTCCGACAGCCCATTTCCACGCATTTCCCCCACCAACCCCGTGCACTCTGAAGCAGAGGCACACTACTTTGAACTTCACTGCAACTTTCCTGCCTGCCTGTCGCTTGAGCCCTGACCTTGCACCCTAACAGTGTGGCACAGCCAGGCATGGATGCTGTGAGCTGGCAGGTTGGTGCTAGATGAGTGACTGAAGGAGCAGTGTTGAAATGTGGCCTGGTCCAACCTATGAGCTGGGGCGCCTGTCCCTGTACACAGTGTCCTTGCAGCAGATATTGAATGCAGTTGCCGGTGCTATGTAAATTCAGGTCAGATGCAGAGGTGGTTCTTAATCTGAATGATCTCGATACATTCACTGTTGTACATTTTTCAGATCAAGGTTGCAGTGCCACTTCATTAACATGGAGCATATTGGGCCCATCATTGGTCATTGGTCTTCTCATCATTTTGGTACCTGTTGCAATATGGCGCTGTAAGTACGAAATGTATCCAAACATTAACTGGTCTTCAAACTTTCTAAGGAGTGCAGCTAAAGGGAGAACCTTAACCAGTGGTTCCTGCCATCACTTTAATTTCTAACTTGGAACAGTGATGAAGAAATCTCTCAAACACATGAACCATCCTGCCCCTTAATTTTCACACAACATCATTATGTGTGAGCTAAGGGCCAAAAGCACAGGCAGGTTATTCTGACCCGATGGAGTTGTTCTGCTCAGATCCAGAATGAGCAGAACCTGAAGAAATAGTATCAGAGAGGGGAGCTAATGGATGTGAAAGAGATACTTAATTTGTTCCAGAACTCTCAGCTGTAGGGCTTTTCTATTGCAGTATCTGGGACTGTTCTAGACCAGCGGGCGAAGACTGACACTGTGACTAGTCAGTAACTCCACTGGCATTGTATCACAGCACTGACCATCCAGTCAGAGGTGATTAGATAGAACTTGATTTATATTTGTAAATTCCCACATTCCAAGCAGTGAACCTGCAGCAGTCCTTTAAGAGATAACAAGGTGCAGAGCTGGAGGAACACAGCAGGCCAAGCAGCATCAGAGGAGCAGGAAGGCTGACATTTCGGGCCTAGACCCTTCTTCAGGAAATGAAGATGCTTCAGATTTCCACTTTGTTATCTCAGATTCTCCAGCATCTGCAGCTCTTGCTATCGCAGTCCTTTAAGATGTGGGTTCTGGGATGTGAAGAGGAGATTTAGAAAAAAAAGTCAGGAATATTGCATATACAGGGTATACACAGACAGCTGGAATCATTATGAAGATGACATGAGTGGATCCAGCCAGGAAGCTGGAAACGGAAAGCTGGATGTGGCAACGGCAAAGCAATCGGGATGGGGAATTATGATAGATTGAGATCAACAACAACCTTGCAGATGTATTCTATATCCAGTGGCTGGAAATGACAAGTGAGCACTCTTTTCATTACAGACACAAGAAACGAGCGAAACGGAGATACCGCATGTGAAGATGCACAGCAGGTATTTTGTTATTAATACAGATCTAGATTTCTGCAGAGTTTTTGATTGATATACAGTGCATGTTCAGCACAGATCAGCATTATTTCGTAAACACGTGCTCGAAGAGGCCAGAGGGAACCTTCCCGCTGTGTTTATAATGTGACGGACGCAAAGAGACAGACCAGAGGGAATTGTTCTGATGAATACACAGACAAGTTTGTAACCAGTTCTGATGATTTTATGCTTCTATCTTCTCCAATCACATAATTTGTTTCTTTCATTTTGCACCCGCTCCCTTCCCTATATATCTCCCTTCCTCTGTCTCCTTTCTGTAAGTCACCAACTATGTCTGTAGTTTGTGTATGATTAATGGATTTGATTTTTTTTTGCAGCAGGCCGGAGAATCTGTAGAACTATGTTCTTAAAATCAAGATGAGCAACCGAATAATTCACGTTCCCTTTGAATGGGTATCATTGCATGTTGTAAGTGAGACACTTGGATCTGTAACTCTTCAAAAAGCACTCAGAAATGACCTGTGCTACTTGTTGGCTAAATATGAACGGGTTCTTCATTTCAAGAACTTCATTGGCCCTGATTACAGACAGTGTTCATTTCTGTTCTCAACACACAAAACTCTTTATAACACAGGCCTCTTGTATAAGGAACTAGTGTAGCACCTCCTTGAAGACATGCTCATGATATCTCCATAACTTACATGTTGGATTATGTTGAGAACAGCAAATACTTGGTGCCATGTGTTGGCTTTTGTGCACGTGCTCATTGACATTCTTTGATGTGAGTGGGACAACCAAATGATGCAGCATTTTCTCTTGGGCCTTTGGGACCAGGAGGAATGAAATAAGTACTAATGTATCCTTAACAGACCATGAGGAATAATGTATACAAACTGGATAGTGTAAAGTCTGAACTGAGTTTAATACCTGATCATCACAAGGAAAGAGAAAAACATTGGATGGAGACTGGAACAAAAAAGACATGGAAAACTTTAACTGAAAGATGCACTGCTAAAGCTATCAACAATATTTAATGTTTACAGGAATGGCTAAACATGCATGAAAGTTAATTTTCAGTTCAAAAACGAGATATTGTTTGGCCATTATTAAAAGCTAACAGAGTTAAGAGAATGTTGAAACTGGAAAAAGCTTGAAAGTAATTTATAGATTATTGTAATGCTTATTCAATAGGTCTACACAGGATCTTTTCACTTCTAAAAATTCATTTGTGTGAAACGTGGAGGTGATCTGCCTTCATGAACTGCGGCAGCCCACCAGCTGTAGGTTGACAGACAAAGCCCTGAGTGATGGAATTCCAACGTTTTGACCCAGTGGCCAGTCATTTCCCTGGTGACAACTTTATGTAGTTTCTGTAACTTTCATAATGAATTCAGCTATGTTGCTGATTAGAATGAAATAACTGCACAGAGGTCAGTATCCCAGCACCGAGTCACCCTTTATTTATAGGTGCGTAGTACTTGAAACTGATACAGCTCCCTCAGAGCCAGATCTCTGTGTGAGCAGAGCCTCTGACACTCCTGTTTTTATCTGTCAGCTAGGGCTCCCCGATCGAGACTGTTAACCTGGTCCAATCTGACCTGGTTGCAATCTCTACAGGATAGGCAGGCAGACTGGGAAACCCTGGAATGAGAGTGGAGGCTGCAGGTTGCAAATGCAGGCATGTGCAATGCATGTTTCTGAGTGCTACCTGATTCATGACCACCACTTTGCATCCTTTGTCCTTTACTGAGTTAGCATCTACAAATGGACGGACTGGACTGGCACACTCCATAGGCTGAAGGGTATTTGTTAGTGCTGTGGACCTATAGAACTCTAAGATTTCAGCTTATTGAGATAAACTAATTGAACACTTTGGCATTGCCTGTCAAACTGTGAAATGGAAGGCATTGTGCTGTGTTAATGGATTTTTGTGAATGAAGTAAATGCTGCACTAATCCTGCAATTAATAAACAGGAAAATGTGTGAACCTTTTGAGATTCAGACATCTACCTCTGCAAAATCGAGCAGTGCTGGGCCAACTCTATGATTTAAATGATAAGCTGCTTCTGTAATCTCAACCCAACCTGATTCCCAAATCATCAAAATAGGAAATGTTGTATGAGGAGGTGGGACTTTGGATTTCTAATGACTATCACTGTTACTGTTGCTTTCATTAAAGGATAATGCAAGGATCCTGCTGTAATGTTAAATCTAGACAATAACTAGAAGAACACAGAAGAAACTTGAAGTGAATTCCAAAGAACTATGACATCCTTTCAGTTTGATGGAATTCTAAAGGTAGAAATGAACTTTATAAGTCAGATGTTATAATCTCAAATGTGCTGGGTACTTTGTTTACTTCCCTTTGTATCAACAATAAACCTCTTTGTTTAAAAAAGATGGAATCTTGTGGCCTAGTTCTTTCAGTCAATTACTGGGGTTTGGAATTAATCTTTAAACTTTAATAGTCTCTGACAAGTATATCTTGATCCCTGCTTGCCACAATACTCTGCAGTCTCTTCTAAATAACATTTTGCATTTTTCTGTTTTTTCCTGCCAAACCAAATAACCTTGCTTTCACACATTATATACCATCTGCCAAATTTTTGACCACTTCTATTTTCTTTTGCAGATTCTAATACTGTCATTTCAAATCACTTCCTGCTAACCTTTGTGGCATCAGCAAATCCATCCCTCCATCCAAGTTGTTAATGGAGTTGCAAATGGTTACAGCCTCATAATCCAACCCCTGTGGCACCCCACGAGTTACAGATTGAAAACTCACTCAATCCTGATACTGTTTCCTCTTTCTTAGCCTGTACCCTTCCATAAAAACATAGAAAATAGGAACAGGAGTAGGCCATTTTGACCCACCCAGCCTGCTCTGCATTTCAAGTTTGATTACCGCTGATCATCCAACTCAGTTCCCTGTTCCTGTTTCCACTCCCCACCACTTCCCGCTTCCCCCCCTCTACTCCCCACCATACTTTTTTATTCCTTTAGCCCTAACAACTACATCTAACTCCTCCTTGAAAACATTCGATGTTTTGGATTCAGGCTTATGGCTGTCTGGGTGAAGAAATTTCTCCCCATCTCAGTCCTACCTGAGATGCTTAGACTGTGACCTCTGGTTCTGAGAACATTGCCCTGTCTTTGGGAACATTCTTCCTATGTATGTTCTGTCCAGTTCCATTAGCATTTTATAGATATTTCTGCATCCTCCTTCATTCTTCTCAACCCCTGTGAACATAGTCCTAACTAATCTAATCTCTGTTTATATGGTCGGTCCTGCCAACCCAGGAATCAGTCTGCTGATCCAGAATGTCCACAGATACCTGTATCCAGTGAGCATATTTAAAAAAAAATTCCATCCACTGATAAGGAGACCAAAACTGCTGTGGTCTCACCAAGGTCCACTTGAAGAAATTCATCCCTGCTTAGGTATTTGAATCCTCTTACTATGAAAGCCAACACACCATTTACCTTCTTCACTGCCTGCTGCACCTACATACTTACTAATATGTAACTCAATGAGTTTTTAATCTGTGCAGTAATCTGTTATGAATGCCTTTGAAAATCCGGATATATTACTTCGACTGGTTCTGCAATTTCCACCTTACTTGTTATTTCCTGAAAGAATTTTAACACACCAGCTTCCTTTAACAAAACTATATTGGTTCCACTCAATAATATTTTTCTAAAAGATTCTCCTTCATGATGAATGTTGGTATTTTCCTAATAAATGACATCAGGCCTAAAGATTCCTATTTTATATCCATTTCTCAAACTACACGCGGTAAAAATCTGTAAATTGCCCAGGAGAAGCCAACTGGGGGAAAAAAAGTCTTTCACCTTACAAAGAATGAACAGATGGATAGTTGGAGTCCTTTTCCCTGGGTGGAAATGTCAAATACTGTGGCGCACAGGGTTATTGAAAAAGGGGGGAGAATTTAAAGGAAATGTGTGAGTTACTTTTTTTATGCACAGAGGGCAATAGGTGCCTGGAATGTGCTACCAGGAGAGTTGGTCGAACAGCAGATACAAATGATACAAATGTTTAAGAGGTAGTTAGGCAGACACATGAACAAATAGGGAATAGAGGGATACAGACCATGTGCAGGCAGGTGAGATGAGTTTAGAATGGTATCATGTATGACACAGTTGCCCAAAGGGCCCGTTCCCGTGCTGTACTGTCCTATGTTCTAGAACTGGATGAGGACCTGCTCCTCCAATCACAGGCTACTTTCCTTTCACATTTATTTCTGATTGATTGACCAAGGTCCTATCAGCAGCAAACATGCAGGGGAAGCCTGTGATTGGAGGAATACTACGCACAAGCGGCGACGCTCAGCAAGTCTAAGGGGCTGGATGACGCAGACCAGAGATGGGACATCATGGGAAGTTTGGCCTGAGATAAGGAGCTGTGGGGTGGGGGAAGAAACGAGCCTGGTGAGGCTGGGGCCTAGGAAATTCATGGGGATGGGAGTGACAAAATGGAGTAAAGAATTTAAAATATGGGGAGAAGGATTAAGGATGTTCCAAAAAGGAGAGAGAGAGAGAGAGACTGCAAAGTGGAGAGGGCATTTTATCTATCTTGATATTAATGCTGCAAGCAATCAAACAACCTTCAATTTTGATTACATTTCCCTGCTCTTACTTCACTTGCTGGTGCACTCTGACGTTTGTGCACGAAGTCCCTTCCTCTGCATTGTGCCCCTCCCTGTCATGCTGTCATTATCATTACTGACATCAGCAGCTCATGCTGTTTCCTCGTCATTTTTCTTTACATTGCCAAAGCTGTTGTCCACCTTCCACTGTTTAATTTAAAGAACTAACTACAGCCCCACTGTTACAATGCACCGGGGCACTGGCCCCAGCACGATTCAGGGAAGATAGTAGCAACAGTAACATCTGCCTCTTTCTCCTGAACTCGTGCTGAGCATTGAAATCTATTTCTCTAACTCCAGTCTTTGAGCCTTGCATTCAGCCCTTACAAACTCTGCGCTGACTTGTTCCCAGATCAGTACCCAAGCAGAGTTTCTTGAAACAAAGAGGGAGGATGAGGGTGATACTCCCCATTTCAGAAGGTGAATGTTGGAGTCATAGCCCCTCAACATCTGGCAATTTCCAGTCATGCAATTCATCATTGTGTCCATCTTCCTGGAGATTTTAATCACTTTCGAACAGCATCATTAAACACATTAGTAAATTCTGACACAGTTTTATGATCGCTGCAATTTTCATTCCTGTGATGTCTTGGTATGATACCTCAAGATGGGCCATAGCAAAGTAAATTTGACCGAATCACAGAAGAAAGATATCAGAACAAATAAACCAAGGCTTAAAAGGGGAGAGGGAATGTAGAGAGGCTTCAAGGGTGAATTTCAGAACAAGAAAGCATAGTTCTGATGTATAATGATAAGCAAAATAAAAACTGAAAGAACTGTGGATGCTGTAAATCAGGAACAAAAACAGAGACTGCTGGAAAAGCTCAGCATCACTGGCAGCATCTGTGAAGAAAAAATCGAAGTTAATGTTTCGGGTCTGGCCACCCTTCCTCAGAACGATGCGAGCTGGGAAAACATTGGTTGATATGCAGAAAATAGGGAGGGGGATTGGGGAGGGAGTATATGAAAGGATAGAACCTGAAGAGAGAGAAGAGCAGTTTGATAGACAATGGTGTTGATAACGATCTGACTGGGAGGGTGAACAGTCATTAATGGGGACAGCCAACGACTAACAGTAGGCAGCGTGTAATGGCAAGCTATGTGATAACAAGGCTTGGTGTGTGGGATAGGGGGCTGTGACAGGGGAGAATTTTGGCCCTGTAATTATTGGACTCATCATTGAGCCCAGATGGCTGTAGGGTCTCCAAGTGGAAAATGAGGTGTTGTTCTTCCAGCTTGTGCTGAGCTTCGCTGCAACACTGCAGGAAGCCAGAGACAGAGATGTTGACCAGGGAACAGGGTGGTGCATTAATGAGGCAGGCAACAGGTAGTTCAGGGTTCTTTCTGTGAGCAGAACATAGATGTTCTGTGAAGCGATCACCAAGTGTATGCTTCGTTTTCCCAATGTAGAGGAGACCACATTGTGGGCAGTGAATGCAGTAGACCAGATTCTGGGAAGTGTAGGTGAAGTGTTGCTTCACCTGGAAGTATGTTTGGGCCCTTGGATACTGGGGAGGGAGGGAGTAAATGCGCAGGTGTTGTACATTTGCCAGTTACAGGGGAAGGTGCTGTAGGGCTGTGGGGAGGAGTTGGGGGTGAAGGAAGTGTGGTCCACCGTGTCCTGGAGGGAATGGTCCCTGTGGAAAGTGGATAAGGGAGGAGAGGGGAATATGTGTCTGGTGGTGGCATCACACTGGAACTGGTGGAAATGACATCTGATAATCTTCTGGATGTGGAGGCTGGTGGGATGGTAGGTGAGGCCAAGAGGAACGCTATCACTATTACGGGAGGGAAGATCTGACAAATCTCCTGCACTTCTGCCCTCATCCCTTCTCTTCCCATGGGACACCCTCATCCACACTTCTTACACCCCCTCCACAGCACCTTAACCCCGCAACCAGTGAATAGAATTCAGGCTGCATTTTGAATGCGAGAAGAAGGAAATAATGAAGCCCGATGGAAAAAGCAGGGTGAGTGGCAGACCACCAAAAATTATCACTCAAAAGGGATGTCAGAGGCAGGTTCTTTACGCAGAGAGTTGTGAGAGCATGGAATGCGTTGCCAGCAGCAGTTGTGGAAGCAAGGTCATTGGGGTCATTTAAGAGACTGCTGGACATGTATATGGTCACAGAAATTTGAGGGTGCATACATGAGGATCAATGGTCGGCACAACATTGTGGGCTGAAGGGCCTGTTCTGTGCTGTACTGTTCTATGTTCTATGTTCTATGTTCTAAAACTCTAACACAAAGGATAGCCTGTTTAAATAAATGTTTAATTCATTCCTAATAATGAAGTAGAAGTAAATTTAACACCTTATCTTGAAAAAGATGTCTAGGTAACTTGATGGGGGAGGAGGTTTTGAGGTCACTCTGTTGTTAATGCAGGGTCTGAGGGTCATCATCATCATCAGCATCATTAAATTCAGGCACAGTTGTGGCTGTAGGGTTAGGGCAAAAAACAATCAATCCAGAAGTGGTTGTGGTTCATTGTCTTCCGACTGTTTCTTGTGGGTTGGCTTTTTATCACAAGGGCACTTCTTGCTCACATTCTTGTCATTTTATTCTTACCTTTTTGCCGGTAACATGGCCGAATTTGCAAACAAAATTGGAGTACTGTACCTCTCACAGAAGGCATGATGATCACATAACGCTAGACTCTTTTGGCATGAACGTTGCGCACGCTTAGCACAAAGCCCACGAAAACGATCATGCGATATCGACACATGGTCATTATAGCCGATGCAAGTTCGTGTTTTAGAAATACCCCCACCGATTCTTCAGTTACATTATAGCCAGTT
This sequence comes from Stegostoma tigrinum, assembly GCF_030684315.1. NCBI lineage: Eukaryota > Metazoa > Chordata > Chondrichthyes > Orectolobiformes > Stegostomatidae > Stegostoma > Stegostoma tigrinum. Next base: position 16,710,495 of record NC_081387.1, on the reverse strand, counting down.
GGTGTAGTCGGAACATGTGTTATTAATAGAACAGCCTGTAATGTAGTTGATATGCCCCAATCCCAGGAGCAGCAAAATCTTTGGCCAGGAACAGAGAAGATTGACAGCACCATCTGGAGACAAAGCAAACTTATGATATTACATGGCCCAGCCAATTTGACCCAGGGCAGGAGTGTCCCTGAGGGACTGTTATTTCAGTGCTGCAACAGCGCAACAGATGATGAGCATGAAGGACATGCAAGACTGCACCAAAAATGTGCAAAGCTAATGGAAATGGTTTCAATGGGTTTCAGATGGCTTACGTTCATTTGTGTGTGTTAATGCTACAGCAGGATGCCCTGCCAACATTTTCAGGCTGATCCTGTATTTCTGCTTCTCACCATCTACAGGCAAGGATACTGAATGGCAGTTCAATAGCATTTTTGGATTTTGCCTGATTTTGGGAGGCTGATGACTTTAGCTGTGGTAATGTCGGAATATTTGGTAAATATGTTGGCCGAGGAACATATGCAATCTGGCGTGTGAGGATGAAACCACTGCTGTTGTGCTCTCAGCTTCATCTGACGAAGAATGGATTTCTTGAATGCAGATCACGTTAATGGTGTATTGTTTTATGAGAGGGCTAATGTGTCTCTTGCCTGCTTACCTCAGCTGAAAGTCAATGGATGGGACTAAGTCTCAGGCCAAAGCCAACCCATTTCCATATTTTGAAATGTTACTCGGCAGCTTGGGGCAATAGCTGTTTAGAGTTTTGCAGCCAATTGTGCAGATCTCCATGCAGGAATAACTCAGAGAAATATCAACAGAGAATGTTTGTTCTTGGGGAAGACAAAAGTACAGGTGTAGGAAGGTCTTGTTTCAATTGTATCGGAGCCTGGTTACGGTGCATCCCGAGTATATGGAATTCGGTTCTCTTTATCTCAGGAAAGAGAGCATTTCCATACAGGGAATGCAACAGAGGTACGTCAGACTTGTTCCTGGGATGGAGGGAATGGCCTATGAGGAGAGATTTGGGAAACTGGGCCTGTATTCTTTAGAGTTTTGAAGAATGTGCCATCACATTGAAACCTACAAAAGATTTAAAGGTGAGCTCGTTCCCCTAAATGGACATAATTTAAAAATACGATGGATTCTGTTGTGCCTGAGATGAGGCATTTTTTTCTTTGTGAAACTTTGGAGTTATTTATCCCTGAAAGCTGTTGATTCTCTATGTTTGCTTTTGTTTACAGTAGAGATTGCTAAATTTCTGATTACCGGGTATCCAATATTATGGGGTTGGAGTGGGTAAAGGACATTGAAGTTAGGGTTAGCTTTAGGATTGGATTTAGGCTTAGCGCTCGTGTTAGGGTTGGGTTAAGGTTAGGATTAGAGTTGGTGTTAGGGCTAAGTTTGGGTTGGATTTAGGTTTAGGGTTAGTGTTAGTGTTAAGATTAGTGTTGAGTTTAGGGTGAGGGTTAGAGTTAGGATTAGTGTTAAGGTTAGTGTTAGGATGAGTATGAGTGTTAGTGTTAGGGCTGGTTTTTGGATTCGTTTAAGGTTAGGGTTAGGGTTGGGTTTCCAGTTAGGGTGAGGGTTATCCCATGATCATATTCAATGGTGGAGCAGGCTTGATGGGTTGAATGGCTGACTCCAGTTCCTATATTCCTATAAGGAGAAAATATTTGTGGTATCAATAGCCAATCTTTTGAAAGTGCCTTGCTTGTCATTAAGGTTCAGAGCCACAGAACTGTTAAGGACAATGAAACCTTCTATCTCCCTCAAGGTCTGATGAATTACTTTATCTGCTTGTACCATCGATCACCAATTAGTCAGGTACAGAAGCCATCACAGTTACTTGCTCTCACTTCAATTTAATTTTAACTGTAAAGAATTCAAGCAAAAGGCCAATACTGGAAGGAGACTGATTTGATTCTCCATCTTTAAGTGTTCACTGATCATTGTCTGAATTTTTATCTTTGACCTCTATTTTTACTCAGCCTTATTCTCTTTCTTAAGCCAACATTCAGACCTGTTTGCAACAAATGAACATGTAATATTTTTAAGAGGAGAGCTTCACTGCTGGTTTATTTTTTAATCGGATGTTATATTTTACTCATTAAGTTTGCAAAAATATATCACCAAACATTATAAGTTGAACATTACAGCATTTTCAATAAAGTTTATCTTCACCCAATGCAACAGGTAAAACTCCAAATGATTATAAAATTCTCAATGTCCACAAAATGCATTCCATCTTTGGGAGAAAGCCCAAAGGCAAAATGCCTTCAAATTAGAAACTATGGTCTATCAAGAGATTTTTGTTTTGTCTGTATAATTCACACCCCACTCTGAGGTGCCTCAGTACATTTTCAAAACTGTTTTGAATTACACTAATTAAAAAGGGGCTGACATGCGCGCGCACAAACCCATACACAACAATTCTTAGCATGCAGTACACCTAGAGAAAATGTATCTTTTGCAGTTAAGACTAATTGTTTGTTGGATAGAGTTAAACTTCAATGTTTGTTTGTTTTATTCATATACTTCTGCAGAGAACCGAACTGCTTTAGTGATTTTGTACATATTTTCTTTACGAATAAAGTATATTTTTGAAATAAAAAGTTCTTTGTACGACTTTTTAAATATGAGACATTATTCTGTGTATTTCATTTGATTCAGAATCACAAAACAGAAGTTGCAATGTATTACTTTATAGGATGTGAATACTACTGGTGAACTAACATTTGCTGCTTGCTCAGTAGCTGGTTAGGCCACATTGCGGCCGGTGTAGAGTTGCATGTAGATCAAATCAGAAAAGAGTGGCAAATTTCCATCCGTAAAGGACTTTCATGAGCCAGATGGGTTTTTAGTGACTGCTGTTGAGAGTTTCCTGGTCACCATTGCTGAGATTCACTTGCACCTCCAGGCTATTCATTGAATTTAAATACCGCCAGCTACCCTCTAGGTATTTTAATGACCCCAGGGTATTAGCCCAGTCCTTTACTGCAGTAGCATTACTGCTGTCACCTTTTCTCAGTCGTTTCTCATCGTAAAGGATATTTTCTTAGTGGTTGAACAAATAGTTTACAAAGTGCCAGGATAACAATTTTCCCAGCGGCCACAGAGGGCACAGAAGTTTCCATTTCTCAGCAGCAGTTTGTTCCATGGTTGCAGACGATGCTGCATTTTGTTCACTCAAACACATTTAGTAACAAAATCTGAACATCTGAAAGGGGAAGGCAATGTTAAATTTCCTTTCTCACTGGCTTCTTGAAAATGAGAGAAAAGTCTCAGCTCACCCCTCACTTCCAGCAGTCACCCTTTTCTCTGATTACCCCTGCCCCAAATGGTGACACCCTCCTCTTTTAAAGTGACCCCCTTCTCTGGCAGTGACACTTGTCCCTACAAAGTGACCCCTGAACCCAACAGTGACTGCCCCCCAGTAGGTAACACGCTCCCTACCACTGACTATCTCCTCCCACAGCGTGTTTCTCTCCCAGCAGCAACAAGCTGCCCAGCACTAACTCACGTCATAACATCATGCTGACATCGATCAGAGAAATGCATTTGTAAGGACAGTACACTAAGGATTAGGCACAGGTATCTGCTGTTAGTTTAGAGATAGTAGGAACTGCAGATGCTGGAGTATCTGAGATATCAAGGTGTAGAGCTGGATGAACAGAGCATCAGAAGAGCAGGAAGGCTCCTGTTAGTTCCTTCACTCCACAAGGAATAACCATTAAATCTACTCCAAGCAGTTTACAATGAGTCAAGAAGGCAGCTCAGTACCACCTTCTCAATGCGATCAAGGGATCGGTAATAAATGTTGGTTCAGCCAGCAATGCACACATCCTTTGAAAGATTTTCTTTTTTAGAAACACACCACACAAAAACATGGTAACAGAGTGTGAAGCTGGATGAACACAGCAGGCCAAGCAGCATCTCAGGAGCACAAAAGCTGACGTTTTGGGCCTAGGCTCCTGAGATGCTGTTTGGCCTGCTGTGTTCATCCAGCCCCACACTTTGTTTTCTCGGATTCTCCAGCATCTGCAGTTCCCATGATCTCTCTTCACACTTTGTTATCTCGGATTCTCCAGCATCTGCAGTTCCCATTATTTCTCTTCACACTTTGTTACCTTGGATTCTCCATATCTGCAGTTCCCATTATCTCTGATCACAAAAAGAGACATGGTGTTAGAAGGGGGTTGCCAAAGTTGCAAGGCAGCCAGCTACTCTATGAAAAGACAAAGAAGAAATGGAGCCCCAGGCTGCAACTTTAAAAGTCAAATGAGTCAGAACAGCTCTGGGTTTTCCAACCTCTGGCAGTGTGGAAGTGAGAGGCAAGACTGTATCGGAATTTAATGCAGCTTCATTGGCAAATTTACGGAGCAACTGCAGGAGTAAATGAAGTGTCCAAATAGGGAAGCAACTGTAATGTGAGCGGTGGGGAAAGAATGCTAAAAGCTGTATTTCAGCCTGTACATCAGTGTAGAAGACAAAATGCAGAATCTGGTTTTAAATCAATCGCCAAATATATGTATCTGTGATAATGGGAACTGCAGATGCTGGAGAATCCAAGATAACAAAGTGTGGAGCTGGATGAACACAGCAGGCCAAGCAGCATCTCAGGAGCACAAAAGCTGACGTTTCGGGCCTGGACCCTTCATCAGAGAGGCCTTTGTGATGAAGGGTCTAGGCCCGAAACGTCAGCTTTTGTGCTCCTGAGATGCTGCTTGGCCTGCTGTGTTCATCCAGCTCCACACTTTGTTATCTGCCAAATATATGTATATCTATATATCTATATATGCACACATATTTAGATTGGTATGAACGTTTTTTTTAAACCATTGTTAAAAAATGAAGAAATGCTGGCAGAAAGGCCAGCAGATCTATCAAGGCATAGTATAAATTGTGAATACTGTGAGAACATCACACAAAGGAAAAGGGAGCAAGGCCAGAGTGCTAAAACAGTGCTTTAACTTGAAGAAACTGAATCAATTTAGCTGCCAGAAAGATTTAAAGCAAGCCTATAATGGTAGCAACTGGGGAGATGCTGATTTTGATGAAGCACTTGGCAGCATACAATGGGTTGGCACATGAGGTTTGAGGGTGATAAATGATTTAAAACTGTTCATAATTATGGCTGGAGAAGGAAATCATTGATTGAATGTGAAGTTTCAAATAGACATCAGTGTTTCTTGCCACATCAGAAGCTTCACAGACCTGTGAGAAGTGGCCCGAGGTGATGACTCAGAAATGAAGCCCTCAAAGTTAAAGTTGAGATGACAGATGGAATGATACTCATCCTGAGAGCACAATGCAAAGGGAAGAAAAATTATCTGCAGCTCCAGACTGTAGACATTCAGCAAAAACAAAACAAAAACTAAAAGAACTGTGGATGCTGTAAATCAGGGGCAAAAACAGAAGTTGCTGGGGAAGCACAGCAGGTCTGGCAGCATTTGTGAAGAGAAAATCAGAGTTAACATTTTGGGCACAGTGACCCTTCCTCAGAACTCAGTTTTCCTGCAGACCTGCTGAACTTTTGCAGCAACTTCTGTTTTTATTTGGCAAAAGCTATTCATTGCGATCGAACCCAGTGTAGAGTTTGAATTTGTCAGGAGAGATTTGTAATGTTTCATAGGCTATTGTGACATTGAGTGCTGAACAGATCTAAAAGATTATAAAGATGTCACTGCAGATTGTGGATCTCTTCCTGGTGAATACAGGCTTGAAATGTGTAACAGTGTAGGAACAACTCACCATCTCCAGAGGAGAGTTCTGACTTACCCTCAAAAGCAGCCAGAAACGCAAGATAGAGTAGTTGGAAAAGAAAGGACATGAAAGTGATGAATTGTACACAGCAGCATCGGTAGCAGAGAACAAAAACCTGGAAAACAGGGAATATACACATATTTAAAAATTTCAATGACATTTTTAAGAAATTTCACTACCCAATGCAAACTATCAAAAAAATGTCAAAACCACTTGTTAGGGCACTACTAATCTCACTACAGAAAATGTTTACTTACTGTACAAGTGAAGCTGGATGAAAGCAGCAGATTTCCATTTACATTTTGGATAACCTTTGGGAGATACGGACAATAGTGCAAGCTGTTTGCCATTTCCACTGCTCTGGAAGAGTAACAATGCATTGTGGAGGCTGTCATAAACTATCTGCTAATCTACGGATCGTAGAAATCCTACAATGCAGAAGAGGCCATTCAGCCAATCAAGTCTGCACTGGTCCTCCAACAAGCATCCACCTGATCTCCATATCCCTGTATTCATAGCTAATCCCCAACCCTGCACATCCCTGCACTATACAGGACGATTTAACATGGCAGTCCACCTAATTTGCACATCTTTGGACTGTGGGAAACTGGACCAGCCAAAGGAAACGCATGCAGACACTGGGAGGATGTGCAAACTCCATACAGACAGTCTCCTGAGGGTGGAATCAAACTCAGGTCCTTGGCCCTGTGAGGCAGCAGTGTTGACCATTGAGCTACCATGCCACTCTCCAGTGTGGAGTTACTTTTGGAAAAATCATGTTTGGAATCTAGTACAAGGGAGGACTAGGAATATGCAGCAAAGACAACGAGTTGCACTTGCAAATACAGTATAAATGCAGACTCAAAATAATGCTTCCTGGTGAGGGAATATATTCCCAGGAATGAGCAGATTTGCATTGTTAACACCAAGCAGTGCTAGGGACAGCCCATGCCGGATGGATCTGAAGTTGAGTAAGGAAAGGTCACTTTCGAGAATGCCTGAATACATGGGCCATGGCAGCTAAAGGACCTCAACCAGCTCCTCACAAGGTGAAAGCTGTAATTGAATCAAACAACTAATGATGACAAGCCCAGTACTGAGGAACTGCAAAGAATGATGAGGCCACCTTGTGTAAGTGACACAAGCAAGGCAGGACTTAAAGTAACCCCGTGCACCAAGGACAATCAGTTGCATGTGGCATCCAGGACGTTAATGTGAACACAACACTCTTCCTGGAGAAAGAATAGCATCCCAGGAACAAGCAGACACCTGGCATATTGCTAACACCAACTCACACATTTGCCATCAAAAATCCTGAGTGCTTTCACAGATGAAATGCATGTACAGGGACAAACAAAACTGGGAATAATGAAACATTTTTGTTCAGTTTTTTTATGAGTACTGTTGTTCTTTATTGACCGTGCATGTTGATAACTTGGTTCATGTAACTGTAAATGATGGTGCATGTTCTTATTTCTTAGCAATGGGGAGAGTTGAGAAAATGCATTTGTTAGGACAGTGTATACTTGTGACTATGTAACTTCTGCTGTAAGTTGTTATCACTTTAAACTGCATAGCCATTCAACATACCACATGAAACAGATATTCATTTCCTGCAATGGCTTTCCCACGCTGCAATGACCTTCTCCCCCTGTCATGACCTTCTGTCTCCCCACAGTGACTATCTCTTTCAATGCAGTGACCCTCATTTCCTCTACAGTGACTTGTTCATCTAAATATGGATACAATATTAAGGCAGCATTTGAACAAGTATGGAATCAAGGAACCTTGGAAAGTTGAATCAGTATGACTTGGAGGGCTTGAAGTCTCAACTGATTGTAGTCCCATCAAGGACAACAGTTCCAATACAATACTGAAGGAGTTCCTCAAGGTAGTGCCACACAACCAAGGTTTTCCATGTTTCATCAATGACATTTCCCCCATTATAAGGTCAGATGTTGGGTTGTTCATGAGTGACTGCAGTTTTCAGTAACATTTGTGACTGCTCAGCTACTGAAGTCTTTTGCACTCACATGCAGCAAGGCTTGGGCAACAATTAAGCTTTGCTTGAGAATTGAGAATGATGTCTGACAAATGCCTGAAAAATGACTATCTTCAATTTTAGATTAGAATATCACTGTCTCTCTGAGGCATTCATATCAGGTTAACATTAGTGAAAAGCCAGTGAAATTACCATCCCCTGAGAAAAAGAACAGGAAATGACATCACCAACCCAAGGAAACCTAAACAGATAAATAGAAAGCGGGACATAACACCAGCGCTTCATTGGAGCCTCACTGATGATGTTACCTAGAATGGTGACGAAACATCTGAAAACTAACCTTCCAGCTCAGCGAGCAAACTCACATCCAGAACCTCAACCTGAGCTACAAATCTTCTCAAAACTCGCTATTAGTGAAAAGCCCACCAATTGCATCTTGGAAGTTATCACTGACCAGAAGCTTAACTGGATCAACTGTTCCTTCTGTTACTACAAGATCAGATGATAGGTTGGGAATGCTGTGGTGTACAACCAATCTCCAAATGTCCAAGTGTTTCCACTATCTACAAGGCACACTCAGGAGTGTGATGGAATATTCTCCACTTGCCTGCTCCACCAACACTCGAGAAGCTTGACACCATCCAGTACAGATCAACACATTTCATGAACCCCCTCATACACCCTTTTACTCATTCACTCTCTCCACCACTGATACATAATGGTAGCTGTGTTCACAGTCACCAAGGGTCCTTCAACAACACCCTTTAGCCCAGTGACTTCTACCATGCAGAAATCGAGGAGTCAGTTAGTTCACTTGGCTGGATGGCAAGTTTATGGTGTGGAGTGAAACTAACTGCAGGAGTTCAGTTCCAGCTGAGAATACCACAATGGATTCTCCTTCTCAATCTCTCCCCTCACATGAAGCATGATGACGCTCAGGTGAAACTGCCACAGTCATTTCTATCTAATGCAGGACAACGGTGATTTAACCTTCAACCACCTAGAAGGACAAGGGTATCAGGTAAATGCAAACACAGCTACTTCCCCCACACACCCCTCCCATGTGATACTTCATACTAACTTGGAAGTGTGTCACCATTCTTTCACTGTTGTTGGGGTCACTAACGTGGAAATCCCTCACTAACACCACTGTGGGTGGATCTAGAATACATAGAGTGCAAAGTTCAAGAACACACCTCACTACCAGCTTCTTGAAGGGTTTTTGGAATGGACAATAAATATTGGGCTATACAACTACACCATGACTGAAAATAGCCTGCCCTTAGTGGTGGAACTCCCATCACAGAAATAAAGTCTTTCCACAGAAATGACTCCCTTATTCAGCCATGACCTACCTGCCCGGCCACAATCCTCTCCCCCACCCCTAGCTGTGGGCCGAACCCTAATGCAGTGACCCTCTGATGCAATCCAAAGGTGTGACGCACTCTGCAGTCACCCTCTCACCCAGAACAAATCCACTTTCTCTGTGGCTATCTACATCGTTCACCCTTTCCAAACCTCTCTCCTCAACAGTGATCTTCTCCCAGCAACACCCTCCCCACCCAAAAAGTAGCCCTCTTGCCTCTGCATCGTGACTCCCCAGAAGGTCAGAAATTCTTGCCTGCAATGGCCTTCGGCCACATCCTGTCATCAACTTCCAGCATGGCCAACCCATTTACACCCACTTATGGTCCCCATTATCAGCTCTTCTCTCTCTGGCTCCCTATTATCCAGCCCTTTGTCTGTCCATCTGTCTTTGTCCCCCCTAACCCTTAGTCTTTTACATCACTCGCCACCCCTTATCTCCAGCATACAACCTACCTTTTCACCAACTACCATCAGTTGTGAAGAACGGTCACTTGCCCCCAAAGATTAACTCTTGCTTTCTCTCCACAGTTGGTGCTAGACCTGTGAGTTTCTCCTTCCATTTCTGCTTTTGTTTGCAAATTGAAATCCAGTCACTCAAAGAAAACAAAACCAGCAGTTTTACATTTTAAAAAAAACTTTATTTTTTACACTTGAGGCCGATAAAGCAGCGGGAGGATTGAAACAGTGTGACTGAGAGATCCAACTGTGACCTCTCCAAATTCGGCCATTGAGTATGGTGGTCATTGAATGTGGTTTGAACTGGGAAATGAATCGCCGAGGGGTTCAGCGCCTTCCAAGCTGTCCCTCCACACACGCTGAATCTCACTTTCATCACGTTGGAGCGAACAGATCAGCTTATATTGTGCTTTTATTATTGGACAACAAATCCAGCCATGTGAGGCAATTAGCGGGTTTGCATTGCAACAGCTAAACTGGACGGCAGAGTCTGGGAAACAGAGTGCGGAACAGGGAGCAGCTTGAAAATGAAAATCCACGGGTGGATCACAGCGTCACCCACCGGGATGTATCCAACACACAAAACCCTTCCCTTCTGCTGTTTCGTCTTCTGGTCTCTAAACTGTGTCTGCTCTTGTTTACAGTCTCTCCACAAAAACATGTTTACATCTGCCCTCCTCAAGAAAACATTTCACTTTTTTTTCTGAATAAGGGTCCAGACCCGAAACGTTAGCCTTCCTGCTCCTGAGATGCTGCTTGGCCTGCTGTGTTCATCCAGCTCTACACCTTGTTATAGCGTCATAGAGTCAGAGGGCTGTACAGCACGGAAACGGACCCCTCGGTCCAACTCATCCATGCCCACGAGATATCCTAAGTTAATCTAGTCCCATTTGCCAGCATTTGGCCCATATCCCTCTAAATTCTTCCCATTTATGTACCCATCCAGATGCCTTTTAAATGTAATTTTACCAGCCTCCACCACTTCTTCTGGCAGCTCATTCTGTACACACACCATCCTCTGAGTGAAAAAGTTGCCCCTTAGGTCCCTTTTCAATATTTACCTTCTCACCTTAAACTGATGCCCTCTAGTTTTTGACCGCCCTACCACGGGGTAAAGATCCTGTCTATTTATCCTATCCATGCCCCCTAGGATTTTACAAACCTCTAAAAAGTCACCCCTCTGCCTCCGACACTCCAGGGGAAATTGCCCCAGTCTGTTCAGCGTCTCCCTGTAGCTCAAACCCTCCGAGCGCAATGTCCTTGTAAATCTTTTCTGAAACCTTTCAAATTTCACAACATCCTCCAGATTCTCCAGCATCTGCAGCTCCTACTGTCTCAATTTCATGCTGTAATGCTTTTCGCGTATGCTTTCTCCCTCTCTACCGGCAATGCTCTACCACGCTCAGCATCCCAGACCTTCGTTTCATTTATCCCGCAGAATGTTGTTGTTGCATCCGGCTGTGCACGGGTACAGTAAAACTACTAATACCACTGTTAACGTGAAAGGGTCTTCTCCCGCTTCCCTCTCGACTCCGAGTCCCACTGGAGTGTGTGAACGACTGACACACTTCCTTTCAATTCCCTGTTCCTCCCACCCCCCTCTCTCTCGCACCCCCTGAATGGTAACTATTCCACTATTCCCAGAGCTCTAGCCAACACCTACATCCCTCGCCTATTCGTGACGTCCTGCTCTTTCCCAGGGTTCGTGTGTTAGATGCACCCGGTCAGCGTCGGATTCCACTCCATCTCCCCTGTCAGCTCTGTTTTCCATATTTAGCCTCAATACAACGATCCAAAAAGGCAGAAACGCTGACCGCCAGGAATAGCTCGCACACCCTGAAAGACAGTAAAATATTAACAGGTTAGAAACCGAAAGCCAGTCCTGCTCCCGTCTGAATAATGTCCCAACGGGCTCTTCAATCTATCATCCAAATCATTCGTTCATTGAGCTACAGCCCCTCCACCTTCCAGCCTTTAAAAAAGCTGTAACTTTCACATTGGAACGTTCCTAGGAATATCTTACCTTCTCCAAATACGAACATCTTTTCTGTTTGCAGGATTTCTTTTTGAAGGCATTTTCCTTACCTGCAATAAATGTTCTGAATGTTAATGTAGGTCTTTCTTTCTCTGTTATATATATAAAGAAACTTTCAATCGATGTTCATCGTCCATTTTCTCTACTCCGTCTCTGGCTCTCTCTCTCCCAAACACATCTAGTTCTCACTATGTCTCTCTCTGCTCGCCCTCCCTCCCTCTGTGATAACTCAGAAATCATACGTTAAATACGAATACCATGTACAGGATTAACATGCTGACATAATGTGCATTTTTCAAACTGCTCGATCTCTGCGCCTTTTGTTTGTTCTCTGGCAGATAGATCCTGCTTGTATTAACTTGTCAAATCCTTTTAATTTTGCTCAGCAAGGTTAACTTTTCGAAACAGAACGCTTTTGACCTTACTTTGTGCTTTGAAAGTGCCTGGAATTCGTCCTCTGACAAAGGGTCGCCGGAGCCGAAACGTCACCTCTGCTTTTTTAAAAATTCTCCTTAGCAGATGCCGCCAGGCCTGCTAACCTTTTTGTTCCACGACAACTTCCCGTTTTGTTCCCGATGTGCAGCATCCGCAGTTGTTTCAGTTTTGGCTCCTCCTTAACCCCGAACGCCTCTGTATACAGAAGCGGGGAAAAATGGATTGAACGCAGGGCTACATTTATACACCGTCCCCGCGGCTCGAAAGCTGAAAGCTGAGAGCTTGCGAGATTTACCCGAACAGCCTGACGAGATCCGGATTTGGCAGCAGCTCTGTTGCTGGGTCTGTCAGAGCTGCTGACAAAGACGTATATATAGCACCGCCAAACGACTGAAAGCGAAAGAGGCGAGAACAGGTTGAGCAAAGCAGTGAAAACACCGGGTAAAGCTGGAGGGGCACGGCAGAAGATCGTTTTTCTGAAGGAGGGTCCCGACCCGAAATGTCAACTTTCCTGTCCCTCTGATGCTGCCTGGCCTGCTGCGTTCCTCCAGCTCAACACTGTGTTATCTCTGACTCCAGCACCAGCAGTTCTCACTATCTCTGTACGTGGGAGGATGAAGAATGATACGCAGAGGGTGGGTTCAATTCCCGCTATCAATTGAGATTATCAGGAAGGACTCAAACCGTACGGTTGCCTGAGATGTGACGACCCTCAGGTTAAACAGTTATCCCTCTAATGGGAGAGCAGCCCCTTGGTCCTGAAAGACCAGGGTAAATTTACTCCCACCACAATCCCAGGCCTATTCACTTGTGGTGTGGAAAATCTTTTACCTCACCTGGCATTTGGTTTCTTTCCCCAAACACTTAAAAACCCCTTCCCCACCCACTGTAGATCCATTTAAGAGCAAGAACACCATCTCCTGATCCACTCTGTTCAGACTCTTCATGACTGCAAGGGCTTTCATCTTATCTCCTATTGGCCTTCTCTTCAAGGAAAACAGTCCCAACCTCTCCACTCTTCCCTCACAACTGAAAGTGTTTCATTCCTGGAACCATTCTTGATAACCTTTTCATCAAAGCATATAATCCCTTATCTGCACTCAATGCATTCACATTTTCCTGCTAGTATGCTGTCCAGAACTGCGCACAATACTGCAGTGAAGCACCCTGGAGACCACCCTGCATTGAACTTGAAAGAGTTAAGTCAAATAATGTCACAGAGTCGTAGTGTCACACAGTGTGGAAACAGACCCTTCGGTCTAATTTGTCTGTGCAGACCAGATGCCCTAATCTGACCTAGTCCCATTTGTCAAGAATGGATACAGGCATCAAAAGCTAAAACCACATGTGATACTCTGATTAAGGTTATTTGTTAGAGGTGTTTAAAAGTTACAATCATTTGTAATAAGAACTCACGTTGAAGACTAAACTGTAACTGCTACGCAGAGAGCAATAAGGGCCGCTGTGTTTTTACACTAACGGGGTCAAGAATATTACTGACTGTCCACCATTCGTTGCCTGCCCACAGTTGCCCATGTGAAAGTGGTGATGAGCTGCTTTCTTGAACCATTGCAACCTAGGTGTTGCGCTTAGAGAGGGAATTCTGGGATTTTGACCCAGCAACAAGCGAAGCAATGGCAATAAATTTCCGAGTCAAGATGGTGAGTGGCTTGGAGAAGAACTTTCAAGTGGTGGTGTTCTCATAAACCTGCTGCCCCTGTCCTTCTAGCTGGAAGTGGCCATGGGTTTGGAAGGTCCTGTCAGGATGGCGAATTTCTGTAATGCAGAAATAGACAGTCGATATAGGTATATAGATAGTAGACACTGCTGCTATTGAGCATCGGTGGTGGAGGGAGTGAATGCTCGTGGATGTAGTGCCAATCAAGCAGGCTGATGTATCCTGGATGGTGTCAAGCTTTTTGACTGTGTTGGGGCTGCAATCATCCAGGCAAGTGATTTGATTTGATTTGATTTGATTCTCACATGTACCTAAGTACAGTGAAAAGCTTTGTTTAAGAGCAGCACAGGCCGATCTCAGTAAGCAAGGACATACAGATCATAGGGTGAAGAAAAAACTTGGACAGATGCATGCATGTTACATCATGCAGACTGTATGCGAAGTGAGATCAACATTGGTAAGATCATTGTTACGTGAAGTTACAGAGCCTATTTAACAGCCTGATGATGGCTGGGAAGAACCTGTTCCTGAACCTGCTGGCGTGTATGTTCAAGTTTCACTATCTTCTCCCTGATGGGAGAGGTTGTAGGAGAGCATTACCGGGGTGGGAGGGGTTTGCGATGACGTTGGCGGCATTTCCACAGCATTGAGAGATGTAAATGGAGTCCATGGATGGGAGGGTGGTTTCCATGATGGTCTGGGCTGTACACACAACCTCCTGTAGTTTCTTATGGTCCTGGGCAGAGCAGTTGCTGTACCAGGCCATTATGCACCCAGACAGTATGCTTTCACTGGTGCATCTGTAGAAGTTGGTGAGGGACCTTATGGAGATGCCAAATTTCCTGAGCCACCTGAGGAAGAAGAGGCATTGTTGTGTCTTCTTGTGGGAATTCCAGGGCAGGTTGTCCATTATCGTCACTCCTAGGAGCTTGACACTCTCAAACCTCTCAATGTTTGCTCTGTTAATGTTGATGGAGTTGTGTTCTGCTTTCTTCCTGAAGTCAATGATCAGTTTTTTAGTTTTGCTGACATTGAGAGAGAGGTTGTTCTCATTGCACCATGTCGCCACATGCACCATCTCCTTTCTGTATTCTGATGCATCGTTGTTTCATACCCATCCTACTGTAGAGGTGCCATCAGGAAACTTGTCGATGGTGTTTGTTCAGAATATGGCAACACAGTCGTGGATGTACAGGGAGTACATCCAGGGAGTACAGTAAGGGGCTGAGGACACATCCTTGGGGGTCTCCAGTGTTGACTGCTATTGTGGGGGAGGTGACAGTTATCCATCCAGATGAACTGTGGTCTGTGGGTCAAAAAGCTGAGGATCCAGTTTCAGAGGGTGGAACTACGACCTAGGTTTCGGAGTTTTAAGATCAGGCTGGAGGGGATAATGGCGCTGAAGGTGGAGCTGTAGTTGATAAGTCTGACACAGATGTCCTTGTCGTCTAGATATTCCAGGGATGAGGGAAATGGCATCCATTGCAAGCCTGTTACGTCGGTAGGCAAATTGTAGAGGATCAAGGCAGACTGGGACGGTAGAGTTGATGTAGGCCGTGACTAACCTCTCGAAGCTCTTCTGGATTATGGAGGCCAGAGCTAATGGACAGTATTCTTTAAGGCAGGTTGCAAGGGGTTTCTCAGGCACTGGGATGATGGTGGTCTTCTTGAAGCATGTGGGTACTTTGGCTTGTAAGAGGTAGCCCCTAGGATGTCAATTGTGGGGGATTCAGTGATGGTAACACCATTGAATGTCGAGGGATAATAGTTAGATTTTCTGTTACTGGAGATGGTCTATGCTTGTCATTTGTGTGGCACAAATGTTACTTGCCACTTATCAGTCCAAGCCTGGTTATTGGCCCAATTTTGTAGCATTTGAACATGGACTGCTTCAGTATCTGAGGAGTCACGCATGGTGCTAACATTTGTGCAATCATCAGTGAACATCCCAACTTCTGACCTTATGATGGAAGGAAGGCCATTGATGAAGCAGCTGAAGATTGTTGGGCCTAGGACACTACCCTGGGGAACTCCTGCAGAGAAGTCCTGGAGCTGAGATAATTGACCTCCAACAACCACAACCATCTTTCTGCATAAATCACAGAGTCCATACAGTGTGGAAAAAGGCCATTCATCCAACAAGTCCACACCGACCCTCCAAACAGTATCCCACCCAGACCCATTTCTTATCCATGGCTAACACACCTAACTGACTCATCCTTGAACACTGGCCAATCCACCTGACCTGCACATCTTTGGGCTGTGGGAGGAAACTGGAGCACTCGGAGGAAACCCACGCAGATGCAGGGAGAACGTGCAAACTGCACATGGGCAGTCGCCCAAGGGTGGAATTGAACCTGGGTCCCTGGCACAGTGAGGCAGCAGTGCTAACCCACTGAGCCACTGTGCTGTGATACCTGTGCCAGGTATGACTCCAACCAGGAGAGAGTTTGCCTCCTCATTTGCCGGAGACTGCTCTGGTTAATGACTCTGCAATACTGGCGTGTACATGCTAAGAGCTAAGCAGAAGGATGCAGCTACTATGGGAAAATAGTGCACCTTTATTTTCCTGTTGGGCGCTGGTTTTGTAGAGGAGATGAGAAATTATTAGTTGGTGGAGATGCATCATTATTTAGGTAAGCCAACATGTGAGATAGCCTACAAACCTGAGACGAACAGGCAGCCATGGTCACTCACCGTTGAGAAATTCCAAGCTTCCCATCTGTGCGGGGCTAGTCACTGACACCATGTACTGGCTCAGCAGCCTTCTTTTCATATACAGTGATTGTGTGTATATCCAGCATCTCTCCACCAGCCTGGACCCTTTACCTCCAGTTGTGAGTGATTATACACTTGCAAAGAGAAGGACTGAGTACAATGGCTACAGATGCATGACAGCTTTATGTGCATTTGTAACCTTACTAGACCCCGGACCCCACCGAGTAAGAAATTATAGAGCACAATGTGCAGGAACCATGAGAGAACATTGAGAAAATGAGTGACTGTGTGTCCCTTAGTCCACAACAGACATGCTGAGAGTAGCTGGCAGTTGTCCTATGTGAAATATCTGTGCAGTCTACAGTGGGACCTCACTGAATAATGTGCCAGTTTGCCTTGAGTAGATAGTGCCACAAACCCCTTGTGGACAATTTTCACTCCCTTCAGCACTGGAACATTTATGAGGGCCACTGACCCTGACTGCACTCTTGCTCGAGACTGCCCTGGTCCAATTCCGCCAGGGCAGCTTCCTCTACCGTGAGAGTGGTTTGGAGCAGAACAGCTTGTGAGGAATTGTTAAGCGGTGGGGTAGCAAACACAGGCCCCTGTGATGTACTAGGCTTGTGGTGGGTTTCCAGGTTTTTAACTAAATCTTTACTCATCAACTGTTCACCGACTTCACTGCACTGTTGTCTCTTTACTTTATAGGTAGCAATTTTTTTCAACCTACCTCATTATTTTATAAGACAATAAAATGTGAGGCTGGATGAACACAGCAGGCCCAGCAGCATCTAAGGAGCACAAAAGCTGACATTTCAGGCCTAGACCCTTCATCAGAGATTCTCCACCATCTGCAGTTCCCATTATCACTCATTATTTTATAATTTTAGTTTTGCAGTCCATGGCCTATGTTTGGGTCCACATTCAAAACCATTCAGCCTGTTCTGCAAATTAATTAAACCCTAGTTGGGTGGCATGGTGGCTCAGTGGTTAGTGCTGCTGATTCACGATGCCAGGGACCTGGGTTCCATTCGAGCCTTGGGCAACTGTCTTTGTTGAGTTTGCATATTCCCCTTCTGTCTACATGGGTTTCCTCCCACAGCCTAAAGATGTGCAGGTCAAGTGGATTGGCCATGCTAAATTGCCCATAGTGTTCAGGGACGTGCCGGCCAGCTGGTTTAGCCATGGGAAATGCAGGGATAGGGTTGGGGGTGCTGCTTCTGGGTGGAATGTTATTCAGTGGCTCGGTGCAGGCTCAATAGATCGAATGGCCTCATTCCACACTATAGGGATTCTATTGTCAGTGCCTCTACTCTATCTGCTAACTTTTGCTTCATGCCTTTGCAAATGTGAACTGAAAATAACCTCTGACGCAATCTTTGAAAGTTCCTTTTAATCTGCCCTCGAGTTTTTGTTTCATCCAGCATCTCCAAGAGTTGATGACGAATCACAGGACTTGAAATATTGATTCTGCTTTCTTCCCATGCAACATGCTCAGTGTGGCTAGTTCAGATTTTGTTTCAGATCTCCAACTTCTGCAGGTCTGTACTTTATCACCAAGATCCATTCAGTTTTGTATTACATGTGACAGTCTGGTCTCCTTCAATTGATTCATAACTCATTTTCCTTGTTTTAATATACTGAACCTTTGAAAATGCACTAGATGATTTCCAGTCCACGATGAGCAGTAGTCATGACGTGATGGATGCGTTTATATGAGGTATGTGGTGTTTGAGGTGTTCATGACCTGAGCTGGCTCATTACAATTGAAACTGTTCCATCAAGCAGCAGCAAAAATGTGTTGTGTGTGTGTGTGTGTGTGTGTGTGTGTGTGTGTGTGTGTGTGTGTGTGTGTGGCTGTTTCAGTGTAGGCACCCCAATTTATCAAAAGGAAGCGTAACAGTTCAGGAACAAACCATTCAAGCTGATAGACCCCTGCTCCTTTGGTGACTGCACTTAAAACAATTCTTCATCCAACTACATCAACATAACAATTTCCTTTCTGCCGCAGGCCCACCCCCTAGTTGCATTAAACACATCAAATATGTGATTATGTGTCCTGAGTTGCAACTTGCAGTTCAGGTTTACAGATTATGTGGTTTTTGTTTAGACAGTGTGTTTCTACATTGTTTCATCAACAGCACATGGGCAAGGGGAGACAGACTTGACATCTCATGACGATGCACAAACAGGCTGCAGTAAGGGTGAGATTGAACAGTTTGGATTCAAGTTGATTGCTGATGTGTTCCAGAACTAGATTCTAGCGCAGGATACAGGTCAACTTCATGAGATAATGGGAACTGCAGATGCTGGAGAATCCAAGATAATAAAATGTGAGGCTGGATGAACACAGCAGGCCAAGCAGCATCTCAGGAGCACAAAAGCTGATGTTTCGGGCCTAGACCCTTCATCAGAGAGTCAACTTCATGAGTCTGTTTGTCATCGAATTAGATTCTGCCTGATCTGAACCTCAACTCCAAATTCTCAACTTTGCTTCACGTCCCTTGCTATCTTATCCCAATAAACAAGAATGTACCAATCCCACCCTTGAAAGTTCTAATCATCCGAACTCATAGCCTTTAGTAGGAGAGTGATTTCATGATTTCTCTTCTCGTCAGTGAGCAAATGTTTCCTAGTTTGGTTCTCAAGTGAGCTAAGTCACATTTTAAACTTGTATCGCCTTGAACTTTGTTCGCCCACAAAAGACAATAGTTTCTCAGCATTACATATGCAAATTTTGTTTCCATTTTAAAATGCAATCACTGACCTTTAAAAAATGTAAATGAAATGGTTGAGACTGGGTTTTATCAGTCTTATATCTAGACTAAGCTGAGAGTCTCACGAAGATAGGATGCACAGACCGTGCTTGACTTCATTGACGTTTGGATGAGTGAGGGGTAACATTATTGCGTGGTCTTGACAAGGCGGCTATGGAAAGGATGTTTCCTCTTGTGGATGAGATCAGAACTAGGGGGCATTGTTTAAACTTTTTGGACCACCCTCCAAGGGTTGTGCTATCTTGATACTCTCAGCCTCAGAAGATGATGGAGGTGGTGTCATTGAATACCTCTTTAAGATGGAGATAGAGCCTTATCTGATAGAGCCTATCTGATTATGGCTGATCCTCAAGCTCAATGTCACATTCTCACTTACTCCTGCTGTTTCTGATACCTGTAAGAATGCATCAACACTTCTTAAAATATATTCACTGACTTGGCCTCCACATCCTTTGATGGCAGAGGATTGTACCACCCTTTGCAGGAAGAAATTTTTCCTTATCTCATCCAAAATGGCCTTCCCCTAATTCTATAGTCCACAGCCAGGAAAACATCCTCGCTGCAACTGGTGTGTGTCTAGCCCTGTTAGCATTGTATGCATTTCACTGAGATCCCCTCTTATCTTTCTAAACTGTAGTGAATACAGGTCCAGTCGAACCAGCTTAGTGAACCTCAGTTGCACTTCCTCTAAGGCAGCCATAACTTTTCTTGTGTACCAAAACTGCACACAATATTTCAGGTGGGGACTCATCAAGCCCTATGTAACTGTCATTACATGTCCCAAATACTGAACTCAAGTTCTGTTGCAATAAAGACCAGTATACCATGTGCCTTCCCAATCGTTTGCAGCACCTACTTGTCTACTTTCGTTGGCTGATGTACAAGGACACCCAGATCCCTATGTACATCTACACATCCCAATATATCGCCATCTGTTCTGTTTTTTGCACTGAAGCGAATCACTTCGCATTTAGTGGCATTGTAATGCAACTGTTACGTGTTTGCTTGGTCGCTCAACTCATTTTAAATCACCTTGAAACTTCTTTGCATCATTCTCACAACTCATATTTATGCACAGTTTTGATTTATCAGCAAATTTGGAAATATTGTATTTGGCTCCCTCATCCAGGTCGTACAATGAATGAGGAGCCCAACCACTGATCCTTGTGATACTTCACATATCGCTACCTGCCATGTGGAAAAAGGATCCATATAGTCACACTTTCTGTTTCCTGCCTGACAAACAATTCTCCACCCATGCCAACATGTTACCCCACATCCTATGGGCTTTATTTTAGCTAAATAGCTTCTTACGCGGACCTGTTCAAAATTTTTCTGCAAATTCAAATAAACCAAAGCCACTGGTTTCCTTCTTATCTAGATTTGCTAAGCATGTTTAAGCTTGGTTTTCATCTTTTTCTTGTTTTTTTTTCCTCTTTTTTGGCTTTGTTTTCTTCCAAATGTTCAGTTATTGCATCTTTTGAAGTAGACCCCAGCATTTCCCCAACCAACCCATGTTAGGCTAACTGGTTTGTAATTCTTTTTACTCTCCCTCCATTTTAACATCATGGGCTGATATTTTCCACCCTCCAATTTGTAAGAACTGCTCTAGAGCCCATAGAATTTTGGAAGATGATGACCAATGCATCCAATATTTCCAGGCTCGCTTCCTTTAACACTCTGAGATATACATAATTGGGTCCCAGTGATTTTTCAGCCTTGAACACTATTAATTTCCCCAACACTATTTCCTTGATAATATTGATTTCATTCAATTTTACCCTCTCACTTGGCCCTTGGTTCCTTGCATTTCTGGGAAATCCTTCATGCCCTGCTTGCTTTGAAAACAGACCTAAAGAATCTGTTCAAATCTTCTGTCATTTCTTCACTCCCCATTGAAATATTTGCAGCTTCTCATTATAAGGGACCTGGTTTTGTGTTTCCTAATCTTCTTCTCAGCACATATTAAGCTTTTACTGTCCATTTTGATGTTCCTTCCAATTTTATTCATACTCTTTTTTCCAGCCTCTTGATCAAACCTTTCGATTTCCATGGCTTAGTTTGAAGTCGGATTCCAGATTGTCAATACTTCAATCCATCGTGGTCATTCAGATTTTAGATTTAGATTCTGATTTTATTGTCACATGTAATACAGGAGTACAGTGAAAAGTGTGCAAAGTCACCATTCCATGGTTCAATCTTAAAAATTCAAAATACAAAACTAGAATTTTAAAAAGAGGAAATAAAATAAACAGAGCCAAAAGAAAAAGAAAAATAAAATGTCCGGATCTTAAAGTCCTAATCCAGAAGAAAAGTAGAGTCCATATTTTAAAGTTTTATCTACCTGGGCCAAGCCTGGCCTGGAGATCATAGAATCCCTACAGTGTGGAAACAGGCCATTTGGCCCAACAAGTCCACACTGACTCTCAGAGCATCCCACCCAGACCCATACTCCTGTAATCCACCTAAGCTACATACCCTTAACAATATGGGCAAATTTTTCATGGCAAACCCACCAAACCTGCACATCTTTGGACTCCATCTGGAGGAAACACACACAGACAAGGGGAGAACGTGCACACTCCACACAGACAGTTACCCGAGAGTGGAACCAAACCCATGTCCCTGTCACGGTGAGGCAGCAGTGCTAACCACTGAGCCACCGTGCCAGGGCATGGGCCAGCCTCCTCCTGGGGCATGGTCCACCTATCACCTTTACCGCTGCCGATGCCAGGACTGAGCATTGGGAATAGCCAACTCTGTTGCCACCAGAACCACAACCAATAGCTGGGAGGAATTGAATTGAATTGTATTGCATTAGCCTCATTGTCACCTGTACTCGAATGAATACACAGTGAAAAGTTTATACGCTGCCACTTACAGCGCTATCTTAGGTCCAGCTTCCTCAGTTCCAAGGAGTTAGAAAATAGAGGAATAACAAGTCCAGCATTGCAGAAAGAAACATTCTTCCAACCCAGCCCACGCTGGTGCATAGCCTCTGCTCCGTCCTGAGCCTTGGCTCCATCCTGCGCTGGGCTTCACCACGAGGTCCATGGAACTGGGAGACTGCTCGAATCACCTCGAGAACCCCCACTGAGGCCACGCCGGTCCGAGACGATGGCACGCCGGACTGGCTACCAGCATGCGGTGCCACCCGTGGGCAACCGTCCCTGTTGCTGCGGCGGGTACCGCACGCGCGCGGGACGCCAGGCCGGAGATGCCGACGAAAGGTTTTTTAAAGCGACAAAAGGAGAATGCACAAAGAAGGCGGGAGTAGGGCGGGGGGAACAAAGAAAGCAGACGGAAGCGGACAAGGCCCCAGGCCAGGAGCCCGAATGCTGTGCAGCTACTTGCCGCCATCTGGTCAGATCAAAGAAAACTCCTTTCATTGCTGAAGTACCCAGGCCTTGGTGGTTCTATCCTCAAAACCTCATTGGTGGGGACCAGCTCTGTAACTGTTCACAGAGTATAGTGTCTCAGTGATGCACCACCCAAACGATATAATGATTAGTAAGTTAGTGCCACGGACAACGACTGAAAATTCTGACCATGCTCTGTCCAGCTCACCGTGAATCTGCCTCTGAAGCCTCCAGCAATTCAACTACTGTCACTTACCATTCACTGCTCTGCCAGCCCATGCAGTCCCCCTTGACCTTCCTTAAGGCTCCATCTCAAAGGCAGGGCTTCTGATCCTCGTGCCCCTCGCCCACACTCTACAGTTCTCTGTCTCTGTTTTCCCGGCCTTACCATCTCCAACTTTCTCCATCTCACCTCACTTTCCAAACCCTAGATTATCAAACCAGTCATCAGTCATGTTTCCTATTCTCAAGGCTGGCTCCTGCAGGAGTTCTGAGCCCTCGGTGAGATATTTTGGCACCTTAATGGAGTAAAGAAGATATCTGGCCCAGTGGTTAGCACTGCAGCCTCACAGTGTCAAGGACCCAGATGTGGTGGGCAAATTATTGGAGAGGATTCTGATACATAATATTGATGATTATGTTGAAAAGCACAGTTTGATTAGGAATAGTCAGCATGGCTTTGTGAGGGGCAGATCATGCCTCACAAGCCTTATTGAATTCTTTGAGCATGTGCCAAACACAAGGATGAAGGTTGAGCAGCGGATGTGGTATATATGGATTTTAGAAAGGCATTTGATAAGATTCCCCAACGTAGGCTCAATCAGAAAGTAAGGAGGCATGGGAATCAGGGAAATTTGGCTGTCTGGATACAAAACTGGCGGTCCGATAGAAGACAGAGGGTGATAGTAGATGGGAGGTTTTCAGCCTGGAGCTTGGTGATCAGTGATATTCCACAGGGATCTGTTCTGGGGCCTCTGCTCTTTGTGAGCTTTGTAAATGACTTGGATGAGCAAGTGGAAGGGTGGGTTAGTAACTTTGCCGATGGCATGAAGGTTGGTGGAGTTGTGGACAGCATCGTAGGCTGTTATAGGTTGCAACAGGATACTGACAGGATGCAGAGCTGGGCAAAGAAGTGGCAGATGGAATTCAACCCAGAAAAGTATGAAGTGATTCATTTTGGAAGGTCAAATTGAATACAAAATACAGGGTTAATAGGAGGATTCTTGGCAGTGTGGAGGAACAAAGAGATCTCGGGGTCCAAGTCCATAGATCCCTCAAAGTTGAAACCCAAGTTGATAGGGTTGTAAAGAATGTGTATGGTGTGTCGGCTTTCATTGGCAGGGGAATTGAGTTTAAGAGCCTTGAGGTTATGCTGCAGCTCTATAAAACTCAGGTTAGGCCACAATTGGAATATTGTGTTCAATTCTGGTCATCTCATTATAGGAAAGATGTGGAAGCTTTAGAGAGGGTGCAGAGAAGATTTACCAGGATGCTGCCTGCACTGGAAGGCACGTCTTATGAGGAAAAGTTGAGGGAACTGGGCTTTTTTCACAGTAGCGAAGAAGGATAAGAGGTGACTTGACAGAGGTGTTAAAGATGGTGAGAGGCATAGATAGAGTGGATAGTCAGAGACATTTTCCCAGGGCAGAAATGACTATTACGAGGGAGAATAATCTTAAGGTGATTGGAGGAAGGTATAGGAGAGATGCCAGAGGCAGGCTCTTCACACGGAGAGTGGTGGGCGCGTGAAATGCCCTGCTGGCAGTGGTAGTGGAGTCAGATACTTCAGAGACTTTAAACGACTCTTGGACAGGCACATGGAGGATAGTAATATGTAGGGTATGCAGGGTAGATTGATCTTAGTAGGATAATAGGTCGGCACAATATTGTGGGCCGAAATGCCTGTAACTGTGCTGTATTGTCCTATGTTCTATGTTTAAATCCAACCTCGGGCGACTGTGTGGAGTTTGCACATTCTCACTGTGTTTGTGTGGGTTTCCTCCGGGTGGTCAGGATTCCTCCCACAGTCCGAAGATGTTCAGTTTAGGTGGATTGACCATGCTAACATTGCCCGTAGTGTGCAGGGGTGTGTAAGTTGGGTGGGCTAGACATGGGAATTGCCAGGTTACGGGGAAAGGGTGGGGGAATGGGTCTGGGTGGGAGGGGGCAGTGTGGACTTGCTGGGCCGAATGGCCTGTTTCCACACTGTAGGGATTCTATGACTAAAGGAAATCTGTCAAAAAAAGTGGCCGGTTGCGTAACAGGCTGTGGGAGATAAATTTCAGTAAAAATTGTGTTTTATTGTATACTGGACACTGAAAATTATACCTCACATTCTGTGTTGTCTGTCAGACTGATGGGGATACATCCCAATCTCTTGCAATGCGCTGCGTTATCTGTTAGGCTGTGAGAGATATACCCCAATCTCGATGCAGAGCACTGTATTTTTTTGTCGCCAATCAGAATGCGGAATTTTTACAACAAATGCCAACCCCGTTCAATGTGCTGTATTGTGTCTTGGGAATATGCTTTGGAAATTTTATTACAGTTTCATCTCCTTGCCAAATCAATCAATTGCGAAAGAACGTTTCTGACTTTGCTGCTGAATGTGAAAATCGAAACCCAGCACTGGGTTTCTTGTAAAGAGGTTGGAATTGGAGTAATAAACCACGGGGAAGCACCTAATTACTCACAGCCAAGTAAACAGGAAACTCAAGACAAGTCCCACATCGCAAGAGGCGGCTAGCAAATTTCCAGAAGCCAGAGGCTGCAGTGATTGGAAAATTGCAACCCAAGTGGAAAATGGTACAAAGGCTCAACCAGCCTGTACTGAGAGAAACAAGAGTTAGTGTTTCAGGTTCATGACAGTTCATCAAAACTGGGAATATTTGGAGGGATGATCCTTTTTTAAGGAAGTCTAAGTAAAATGAAAGATAACTCCCGGCATTGGTTGAAGAAAAATGGAGATTGAATTACAAAACCTTTGCTGACGCAGGGCCAAAGTTAGGAGATGAACACCCTTCCTTTAACTTCGCATTTATATCCTCTCTCCCCTAAACCCCAGTTCAGCTCCTTAAAGCTCAGTTCATGGCCATGCTCTATGTAACTCTTAGTTCTCAGTAATTCTCTGCTCTCATTCGTGTTCCCCATGGCCCCTGTTCAATCTCTGTTTCTGTAAACCCCGATTCACAGTCACCGTCCCGTAATCGGGCAGTTCACTCGCTCTGTTATGCCCTGTTTCCACTCACTCCCCAGTTCACAGCCACCTGTTTTGTAACCCTCAGCTCTGTCGCTCTCCCCTTAGCCTCCAGTTCACAGAATCGTCCCCTTCTCATAGAAACATTCTCAACTTGGCAGAGGCTGAGATTCAGATCGATCTCATTGGTCACGTTTAAAAAAAAACACTGCTTTCCACGGCAGCTGTGCATATACCTCGTTTCAAAATAAGCAGCACTCAGTATTTTTTTAAAACCACTCAGTGGCCAAAACGTCTACAAACAAATTGAATTTGACATGCTGTGAATTCATCAGAGCCGTAGAGAAAGCCACAGCGCAACCTTTAGCTGATACCATCTACCCTGAACTATGTTGAATAGAGAATAGTATTCAGTAATCGGTAGTGAATAGAGAGTTCACTACTCCTTAATCCCTAAAGATCTAATCACGATATCCAACAGCTCTGCAATCATTTTTAAAGGCCATCTCCCCATTGAAGCCTTAATAGGTGTTAATACTTTCTCTGAATTGTAAGTGCATGTAATAAAGCAAATATCAGCAATGCCCCAGGCACCAAGCATCAAACACAAGGTGATAATGGGAACTGCAGACGCTGGAGAATCCAAGATAACAAAGTGTGGAGCTGGATGAACACATCAGGCCAAGCAGCATCTCAGGAGCACAAAAGCTGACGTTTCGGGCCTAGACCTGATGCTGAGATGCTGCTTGGCCTGCTGTGTTCCTCCAGCTCCACAGTTTGTTATCAAACACAAGGTACTAGTCACAAGATGGCAGTGGGTATGTGTCACTGGACCTCAGCTTTCAGAGACCTCTCACCAGAAAACAGGACCAAGCAATAGTCACCAGAGAATCGAGACAAAAGCAGAGATTACTGGAGAAATTCAACAGGTCCAGCAGCTTTGGTGGAGAGGAGTATTGTTAATGTTTTGTGTCTGGTACGACACTTCTTCAGCACCAGCTGCAAACCTTGAAACTGACCCAGATCCAGACCATTAATAGCTATCAGGGGAAGCAAGTTTACCCCTGGAGCTCCACGACCAACTTTCCTCCAGCCTGAAAAATATCCATTAACCATTAGTCTCTTATCCCTCAGCTAATTTTGTGTCCAAAATGCCTCCTGTGTGACACTGTATCAAATACCTTCTCAAAGTGGATGTACACCACATCAACAGAGTTATTCATCGAGCCTTTTTGTTATCTCTTTTAAAAAGAAACTCCAGTAAGTTAGTTAAATGATTTCCCTTTTAGAAACCCACGCTGGTTCTTCCTCATCAACCCACCTGTTCCCATGTAACTGCAAATTCTATCCCAAATAATTGTCTGTAAAAGACTTTCCACCACTGAAGATAAACAGACAAGTCTGTAATTACTGCGCTCACCCTGACAGTCTCTCTTGAACGATGCCATAACGTTTGCAACTTTTGAGTTTTCTGGGACCTCCCTCGAATCCAGGGAAGACTGGATCATCTTTGCTTTTGTACTAAATGCATCCATTTATAGAGCCCTGATCGCAAAAGCATTTTTAACGAGTCTCTCAACCTGGAATGCCGCCTTCAGCACTTTATGTTCCCGGGTTTCTCTGCCCCTGAACCCTCTTTAGA
This sequence comes from Stegostoma tigrinum, assembly GCF_030684315.1. NCBI lineage: Eukaryota > Metazoa > Chordata > Chondrichthyes > Orectolobiformes > Stegostomatidae > Stegostoma > Stegostoma tigrinum. The sequence continues at coordinate 16,683,078 of NC_081387.1, read as the reverse complement.
TTTGTCCTCCTTAGTTTATCTTGCTTGTCTTTGTTTTTCCTGCTAAGATAGGCCACTTCGCATTGTTCTAGGTCATTTTGAAATTGGCCCAATGGCGTTATCGCTGGGCAAGACCCTTGTGTAATGTTCTGGGGACCTGTGTTCAAATTGCACCATAGCATTTGAATACAATAAATATCTGGAATTAAATGTTTAATGATGACAAGGAATCCATTGCTGATTGTTGGGAAAACCAATTTGGTTCACTAATGACCTTGAGGAAGTTTAATGATTGCAACCAGGTTGACCTCATTGACCACAGGGTCATTGCTTGGGGTTGTTAATTTGGGCTAATCAAGAAAGCCCTGACTGACCAATACAACCAGGAGATCAGCATCTCCCTAGTTTTGAGAACTGACTTCAGAGTTGCTGGAAACAGCCAGATGTACTGTTGTATTGGTGAAGTGAATGGATGTTTTAGTAACAGAACCTGGCCATTGTGCTACTGCTTGAGGGTATGGACTCTAGGCAGAACATTTGTGTGTAGACCCAGGCCTTTGTAAGTGTGCTGGGCCTTGGTGAGTGTTCCAGGCCTCAGTGGGTGTTCCAGGCCTCAGTGAGTGTACCGGTCCTCAGTGAGTGTACCGGTCCTCAGTGAGTGTACCGGTCCTCAGTGAGTGTACCGGGCCTCAGTGGGTGTTCCAGGCCTTAGTGAGTGTACCGGTCCTCAGTGGGTGTTCCAGGCCTCAGTGGGTGTTCCAGGCCTCAGTGGGTGTTCCAGGCCTCAGTGAGTGTACCGGTCCTCAGTGAGTGTACCGGTCCTCAGTGAGTGTACCGGTCCTCAGTGAGTGTACCGGTCCTCAGTGGGTGTTCCAGGCCTTAGTGAGTGTACCGGTCCTCAGTGGGTGTTCCAGGCCTCAGTGGGTGTTCCCGGCCTCAGTGAGGGTTCCCGGCCTCAGTGGGTGTTCCCGGCCTCGGTGGGTGTTCCCGGCCTCGGTGGGTGTGCCGGGCCTCGGTGGGTGTACCGGGCCTGAGTGGGCAGACCATGCATCAGTGTGTGTTGGACAATGCCTTTGTGTGTGCAAAAATCTTCATGTTTGGACGATACTTTTGTGCGTATATCTATCATTTTTTTCATGTATCCCCGTCATGTGCAGAGACTGACCAATAGCCGGCCCGTGTGGAGGGGACTGACCGATATCCGGCCCGTGTGTAGGGGAATGACAGATATCCGGCCCGTGTGTAGGGGAACGACCGATATCCGGCCCGTGTGTAGGGGAACGACTGATATCCGGCCCGTGTGTAGGGGAACGACCGATATCCGGCCCGTGTTTAGGGGAATGACCGATAGCCGGACCGTGTTTAGGGGAATGACCGATAGCCGGCCCGTGTTTAGGGAAACGACAGATAGCCGGCCCGTGTTTGGGGAAATGACTGATAGACGGCCCATGTGTAGGGGACTGACTGATAGATGGCCCGAGTGTAGGGGACTGACTGATAGATGGCCCGAGTGTAGGGGACTGACTGATAGATGGCCCGAGTGTAGGGGACTGACTGATTGATGGCCCGAGTGTAGGGGACTGACCGGTAGCTGGCCCGTGTGTAGGAGACTGACTGATAGACAGACAGCCCGTGTGTAGGGGACTGACCGATAGCCTGCCTGTGTGTAGGGGAATGACCAATAGATGGCCCGTGTTCAGGGGACTGACTGATAGCTGGCCTGCGTGTAGGGGACTGACTGATAGCCGGCCCGAGTGTAGGGGAATGACAGATAGCCGGCCCGTGTGTCGGGGACTGACCGATAGCCGGCCCGTGTGTCGGGGACTGACCGATAGCCGGCCTGAGTGTAGGGGAATGACCGATAGCCGGCACGTGTGTAGGGGAATGACAGATAGCCGGCCCATGTGTAGGGGAATTACCGATATCTGGCCTGAGTGTAGGGGAATGACCGATAGCCAGCCTGTGTGTAAGGGAATGACCGATAGCCATCCTGTGTGTAGGGGACTGACAGATATCCGGCCCGAGTGTAGGGGAATGACCGATAGCCGGCCTGTGTGTAGGGGACTGACAGATATCCAGCCCGAGTGTAGGGGACTGACAGATATCCGGCCTGAGTGTAGGGGAATGACCGATAGCTGGCCCGAGTGTAGGGGACTGACAGATATCCGGCCCGAGTGTAGGGGAATGACCGATAGCCGGCCCAAGTGTAGGGGACTGACTGATAGACAGACAGCCCGTGTGTCGGGGACTGACCGATAGCCTGCCTGTGTGTAGGGGAATGACCAATAGATGGCCCGTGTGTAGGGGACTGACAGATATCCGGCCCGAGTGTAGGGGACTGACAGATATCCGGCCCGAGTGTAGGGGAATGACGGATATCCGGCCCGAGTGTAGGGGAATGACGGATAGCCAGCCCGTGTGTAGGGGACTGACTGATAGATGGCCCGTGTGTAGGGGACTGACCGGTAGCTGGCCCATGTGTAGGGGACTGACCGGTAGCTGGCCCGTGTGTAGGGGACTGGCTGATAGACAGCCCGTGTGTAGGGGACTGACCGATAGCCTGCCTGTGTGTAGGGGAATGATGATAGATGGCCCCTGTTTAGGGGAATGACTGATAGCCGGCCCGTGTTTAGGGAAATGACTGATAGATGGCCCATGTTTAGGGGAATGACTGATAGCTGGCCCGTGGTTAGGGGAATGACTGATAGCTGGCCCGTGGTTAGGGGAATGACTGATAGATGGCCCGTGTTGAGGGGACAGACTGATAGATGGCCCGTGTTGAGGGGACTGACTGATAGCCGGCCCGTGTGTCGGGGACTGACCGATAGCCGGCCCGTGTGTCGGGGACTGACCGATAGCCGGCCCGTGTGTCGGGGACTGACCGATAGCCGGCCTGAGTGTAGGGGAATGACCGATAGCCGGCACGTGTGTAGGGGAATGACAGATAGCCGGCCCATGTGTAGGGGAATTACCGATATCTGGCCTGAGTGTAGGGGAATGACTGATAGCCAGCCTGTGTGTAGGGGAACAACAGATAGCCGGCCTGTGTGTGGGGGTTGACCGATAGCTGGCTGTGGGTTGAGGACTGACCGATAGCCAGCCCGTGTGTAGTGGAATGTCAGATAGCCATCCCGTGTGTAGGGGACTGACAGATATCCGGCCCGAGTGTAGGGGAATGACTGATAGCCGGCCTGTGTGTAGGGGACTGACAGATATCCGGCCCGAGTGTAGGGGACTGACAGATATCCGGCCCGAGTGTAGGGGACTGACAGATATCCGGCCCGAGTGTAGGGGAATGACCGATAAACGGCCCGAGTGTAGGGGATTGACAGATATCCGGCCCGAGTGTAGGGGACTGACCTATAGCCGGCCCGTGTGTAGGGGACTGACCGATAGCCGGCCCGAGTGTAGGGGACTGACCGAGAGCCGGCCCGTGTGTTGGGGACTGACCGAGAGCCGGCCCGAGTGTAGGGGACTGACCGATATCCGGCCCGTGTGTCGGGGAATGACCGATAGCCGGCCCGTGTGTATGGGAGTGACCGATAGCCGGTCCGTGTTTAGGGGAATGACCGGTAGCCGGCCCGTGTGTCGGGGACTGACCGATAGCGGGCCGTGTGTCGGGGAATGACCGATAGCCGGCCTGTGTTTAGGGGAATGACCGGTAGCCGGCCCGTGCATTGGAGGCTAACTGATGGCTCTGGGAGTGTGTGTTTGCCTGTGTTGTCTTGTAGCACCGCTTGAACTAAACTGTGTTTCTGGGTGATATTTCAGATCAACGTCTCTGCTGCTCGGCGAATTATCTTACATACGGTGACCTTGCCGTCTGTCATTGATGAGACATTTATCTTCTGTGAACCTGAATCTACTGTTTGAACTGAGATTTGTGTTTGTAGGATGTTCTGAATTGGTGTGTTTTTTTTTGCTGCATTGTGGCTGATGCTGTGCGTTCGTTGCCTGTAAGATTTTGTACTGCTGTTTGAACTGAACTGTGTTTCTCCACAATATTGTATGTCAATGTATCTGTTTTTTGCCTGATGTACCTTGGCATGTGTCATGTTTGTGACATGGACTCGAATCTACTGTTCAGACGAGGATGTTACTTGTTAATGTTTTTGTTTTCGGCGACTTGTTTTTGAGGTATTGTGTTATGTGTTGTGTCTGTGACACTATAATTTAACAGAAATTTGAATAAAAGAGCATAACATGAGACTGGAGTCTCCTTACTTCAAGCGACTGACTCTGAGGTGGTTGGCTACAGTGAGTGTACTAATGCACTAGTAAAGTAAAAGGTGAGTTTGTAATGAGTCTGGTGTCTGTGCTTTGTTCAACATGTAAACCAGAGACCAGGCCTCCTTGTGTGGGCCGACAGCAACATGTGCGGGCCGACGGTGCCTAGTGCGGGCCGACGGTGCCTAGTGCGGGCCGACGGTGCCTAGTGCGGGCCGACGGTGCCTAGTGCGGGCCGACGGTGCCTTGTGCGGGCCGATGGTGCCTTGTGCGGGCCGGCGGTGCCGTGTGCGGGCTGATAATACGGAGTGGAGGCTAACAGTGCTGTTTTTAGGCCGAAAGCGCTGTGTGTGAGACATAGACACTCTCTATTTGTGTGGTCAGACACTCTGTATGTGTGTGTGTGTGTGTGTGTGTGTGTGTGTGTGTGTGTCACAGATGCTCCCTGTGTGTGTGTGTGTGTGTGTGTGTGTGTGTGTCACAGATGCTCCCTGTGTGTGTGTGTGTGTGTGTGTGTGTGTGTGTGAGAGAGAGAGAGAGAGAGAGAGAGAGAGAGAGAGAGAGAGACAGGCGTTCCCTATGAAAAAAGGTATAACCAGGAGACAAGAATCTCCTCAGTTGAGGCGACTGACTCTGAGCTGGCTCGCCACCATAGTGCTGTGCACAAATAAACACCAGGTGACTTGATGAAGGGATACCTGCCTCTGAGCAGTTATATCAGGAAGGAAATTGCCATATTCACCTGGTCTGGCCTGTATATGACTCCAGACCGACAGCAATCCGTGGTTGTCTCTTAACTGCCTTCTAGGCCATTCGCGATGGGCATGATATCCTGGCCAAGCCAGTAACTGCCTTGTCCTGTAAATGGATTTTTTAAAAACAATTAAAAATCTTTAAAAATTCATTTAAAGAAACCCTCCACTCCACCATCTGGTCTGCATCCTCTTGAAATCTATCACGGTCCGCCTCACTTCACAATACATCTAAGCATGGCGGTATCTGCAAAATTTGAAATTATGCCCAGTTCCCAAATCTCAAACACACTTCTAGTAAATGTTGCGAAGTTTGTGGGGAGTTTACTGTGTAACTTTGTTCCTGCCTGAGGACCCACTGTTCACCACTACTCTCTGGTTGCCGTATGCAGTCAGTTTCAATTCCACATTTCATCTGTGATTTCTCAATTCTTCTGGAAAACATTTTATGGAGGAACTGCAGATGCTGGAGAATCCGAGATAACAAGGTGTACAGCTGGATGAACACAGCAGGCCAAGCAGCATCAGAGGAGCAGGAAGGCTGACATTTTGGGCCTCAACCCTCCTTCAGAAGGGTTTTTCTGAAGAAGGATCTAGGCCCAAAACGTCAGCATTCCTGCTCCTCTGATGCTGCTTGGCCTGCTGTGTTCATCCAGCTCCTCACCTTGTAATCTCAAACATTTTATCAGACTTCTTTTGTGATCTGAGTGGAGTTGGCCTCTAACACTGTTTCCATAAGGCTTGAAGTGGCTGTTAGCCAGAGCTTGATGGAAGGGGCGCTGTTGACTCAAAACGAAACTGTTCTGGCTCTCAAGCAGAAATGAAACTACGGTTTACAGGAATCGCTCAAACTCTTCTTGTTAAACACTTGTCAAACCAGAAGATTCATATTGTTTTCTGCTGAGGTCAACAAGCCAGCTGCAGAATGCAAAAGCAAAACAGACCTCCCAGTCACTGAGCAAGTGGAAAATTTATTCAGGTTTGAAGCCTATTCTACTCACCACCCACAGACCTTGTTATGTCTGAGTGTAGATGGGTGATGGGGTACATGGGTGCTTTGCTGTGAGTTTGTGGCCGATTGCAGGGAGGTAAAAAATCCACCCGTATTTCGCTGTGCTCTGTTTTGTTTCCCACCAACACAGAGCTTCCATTCTCGGGCAGGTCTGGCAGATAGGACGAGCCCAGTGTATTCAAAACTCCAAAGTAGGTTTGCCCAACAGACAGAAAGAAGGATTTCTCAGCACTTGCAGTTACAGAGAAATATTGCTGCACAGAATGGTAACTGCAAGCTGTATTACGCCCATGAGCAGACCTCTCTGGGCCCTGCCATAGATTTCACTGACTGTGATACTGCAGGAGCAGTGGTTCTTTCCAAACGTGGGCATTGCTGATGTGGCCAGCTTTTATTGCCCGTCCCTGGTTGCCCTTTGGGGAGGTGGTGGTGAGCTGCAACCTTTATTATTAAAATGACTGGGTCAGAAAAAATGGAAAAGTCTATGTTTTCGTAGGTAAAGTGCGATCTGTTTTACCTGATACACTGGATGGGTAAGTAATGTCTCACTTGTTTCAGTGGACCAGGGGTTAGCTTGTGTATCCCAACATTTTACAGAAGGAGGGAGTGAGAAAACAGGCGATTATAGGCTGGTGAGCCTGATATAGGTGGTGAGGAAAATGCTGGAGTCAACTACTAAGGACATAACTACAGAGCATTTTTAAACTGTGACAGGATTTGTCCCAGTCAGCTATGAAGGGAAATCATGCTTGACAAATCTTCTGGAATGGTTTTTATGGGTGTGACCAGTAAATACCATAAGGGTGAATCAGTGGATGTTGTGCATCTGGACTTTCAAAAGACTTTTGACAAGTTTCCGCACAAGAGCTTAGTAAATTAAAGCTCATGGTATCAGAGTTAATGTATTGACATGGATAGAGAACTGGCTGGCAGTCAGGAAGCAGAGAGTTGGAATAAAAAGGTTCTTTGCAGAGGGGTAGGCAGTAAAGTGTGGGGTCTGCAGGGTTCAGCGCTGGGATCCCAGCTGCTCACAATGTACATTAACAGTTTGGATGAAGGAATTGAATGCAATGTCTCCAAACTTAGAGATGGTTCAACAGTGGGTGGCAGTGTGAGGAGGATGCTAAGAGGCTGCAGGGTGATATGGCCAGATTGGCTGAGTAGGCAAACACTTGGCGAATGCGATATCAAGTGAATAAATGCGAGATTATCACACTTTGGTTGCAAAATCAGGAAGGCAGATTATTATCTGCAATGGGCGGCAGTTTTGGAGAAGGTGAGCTGCGACGAGACCTGGGTGTCATGGTGGAACAGTCGCTGAAAGTTGACATCCAGGTGCAGCAGGCAGTGAGGAAAGCTCATAGTGAGAGGGTTTGAGCACAGGAGTAGGGATGTCTTGCTGCACTTATACATGGTGTTGGTGAGGCCGCACCTTGAGTATTGTGTGCAGTTTTGGCCTACCAGTCTGGAGAAGGACATTCTTGCTATTGAGGGAGTCCAGTGAAGGTTCACTAGACTGATTCCCGGGACGGACATATGAGGAAAGGCTGGATTGACTGGATTTGTACTCTTGCTGGAATTTAGAAGAGTGAGGGGGGAATGTCATAATATCTAAAACATATAAATAAAATGCTGATGGGACTGGACAGGCTAGATGCAGGAAGGATGCTCCTGATGTTGGAGAAGTCCAGATCTAGGGTCACAGTCTACAAATGAGGCGTAAACATTTCAGGACTGAGATGAGGAAGAACTTCTTCACTCAGAGAGTTGTGAGCCAGTGGAATTCTCTCCCACAGAAATCTTTCGGGGCCAGCTTGTTAGATATATTCACCAAAGGGATCAAGGGGTAATGGCGAGAAAGCGGGAATGGGAGACTGAAATTTCTTGATGAGCCCTGATCATATTGAATGTTGGTGCAGTCTCAAAGGGCCATGTGGTCTACTCCCATGCCTACCTTCTATGCTTCTCTGTTTGGCTCTTAGTAATTTGGATAGGAGGAAGCAGGAGCGCAGAACTACAATCGATGCCCCAGGTTTCTGTGACGCTATAACCGTATGTCAGTCAGAGTCAAGCTTCAAAGACAAATGCTTTAATCCTAGGAGAGTGAGGGTTTGCAGAAATGAAACTATATCTCAGTCAGAGTCAGGGTGAGTTTTTTTTTGAGCAAGTTACCAAAACAACTGATGAGGGCAGAACAGCAGACATCGTTCACTCGGAATTTATTAAAGCCTTTGCATAGTAGACGAATTAGCAAAATTAGGTCACATGGGGTTCAAAGTGAGCTTGCCAATTGCATACATAACTGGTGAGACCTCTTCTGGAGTAGTGTGCCTGGTACTGGTCTACAGTTTGAGGGAGGATGTTATGAAGTTGGAGATGAATCGGAAGAGATTTGCCAAGATGCTGTTAGGTAACGGAAGGTCTGAATTATATGGAAATGCGGGATAAGCTAAGTCATTTTTCACTGGCATGTAGGGAGTTGAGAGGTGAGCTTATAAAAGTTTATAAAATCATGAGGGGTATAGACAAGGTGAACGGTTGGTGCCTCTTCCCCAGGATGGGGGATTGCAAGGCTAGGGGAAACGTTTTTAACGTGAGAGGATAGAGGTTTAAAAAGACACGTAGACAATTTTTTTTACACAGTATGTGGTTCTCGTGTGGAATGAAATTCCTGCGGAAGCAGTGGATGTGGGCAGAATTACATTAAAAAGGCACTCGGACAAGCATGTAACTAGGAACGTTTGGAGGAATATGGGCCAGGAGTGGGCAGGTGGAAGAGTTTAGTTTGGGATTATGTTCAGCATGGACTGGTTGAGCCCAAGTGTCTGTGTGTGCGTTATCACTGTATGACTTTGCAGAAATGAAACTGTATCTCAAGCAGAGTTAAGGTCGACAGAAATGAAACTGTATCTCAAGCAGAGTTAAGGTCGACAGAAATCAAACTGTATCTCAGTCAGAGTTAAGGTCAACAGAAATCAAACTGTATCTCAGTCAGAGTTAAGATCGACAGAAATCAAACTGTATCTGAAGCAGAGTTGGGGATTGCAGGAATGTAACCACACCCCAGTTACAGCCAGGGCACACACGGCTGAAACTTACCCTCAGTTAGAGCCCTTGTAACAGAAATAGTTCTTCAATTAAGGTTATGTCTACAGGAAAGAACTGTACTGCGGTTTAACAAAGCTCCTAAACAAATCTCTCTTCATAGAACATAGAACATAGAACATTCCAGCACAGCACAGGCCCTTTGAACCTAGATGTTGTGCCGACCTGTCATACCAATCTGAGGCCCATCTAACCTACACCATTCCATGTACGTCCATATGCTTGTCCAATGACAACTTAAATTTACCTAAAGTTGGTGAATCTACTACCGTTGCAGGAAAAGCATTCCATTCCCTTACTACTCTCTGAGTAAAGAAACTACCTCTGACATCTGTCCTATATCTTTCACCCCTCAATTTAAAGCTATGCCCCCTCGTGCTCGCTGTCACCATCCTAGGAAAAAGGCTCTCCCTATCCATCCTATCTAACCCTCTGATTATTTTATATGTTTCAATTAAGTCACCTCTCAACTTTCTTCTCTCTAATGAAAACAGCCTCAAGTCCCTCAGTCTTTCCTCATAAGACCTTCCCTCCATACCAGGCAACATCCGAGTAAATCTCCTCTGCACCCTTTCCAAAGCTTCCACATCCTTCTTATAATGCGGTGACCAGAACTGTATGCAATACTCCAAGTGCGGCCGCACCAGAGTTTTGTACAGCTGCAGCGTAACATCTTGGTTCCGGAACTCGGTCCCTCTATTAATAAAAGCTAAAACACTGTATGCCTTCTTAACAGCCCTGTCAACCTGGGTGGCAACTTTCAAGGATCTGTGTACATGGACACCGAGATCTCTCTGCTCATCTGCACTACCAAGATCTTACCATTAGCCCAGTACTTTGCATTTTATTCGGTTAGATTTAGCTTGTACAGGAGTGAAACTATCCTTTGCATTTTACAGGAGCCTGTATTCCAGAGGATTTAGGTTCCAAATAACATAAGAACGAGGAGCAGGAGTAGGCCGTATGGCCCTTCGAGCCTGCTCCACCATTCACTAAGATCGTGGCTGATCTTTTTGTAGACTCAGATACACTTACCGCGCTTTCACCATATCCCTTAATTCCTTTATTGTTCAAAAGAATCTACCTTAGGTTTAAAAATGTTTACTGAAATAGAGCCAACTACTTCACTGGGCAAGGAATTCCATAGATTAACAGCCCTCTGGGTGAAGAAGTTCCTTCTCAATTCAGCCCCAAATCTGCTATCTCTAATTGTGAGGCTATGTCCTCTTGCCATGGCTTCACCTGCCAGTGGGAGCATCCTCTCTACTTCTAACTAATCTATTCCCTTCATAATTTTATTGTGTTTCTTTAAGATCCCCCCTCATGAATGAATGGAATGAATGAAACTGTGTTTCAGCTGGAGTTAGGTTTTATAGAACTGAAACTGCATTGCAGCTTGAGCTGGGATCTACAAGAGAGAAGTGTCTTTGCACATTCAGCCCATTGAAAGTTAAGGTTTCTAAAAGCCATGTTCCATGAAAAAGCCTGAGCGGAGTCCATTCTCCCTGAAAGCAAGTGTGGGGATTGCACAGATCCTAACTTGTGAGTCTACAGGAGTATTGTGTCTGTGAAACGGAACACCTGTTAAATTCAGGCTCTTTCCAATCACAGGGGTGCTAGACCTTTGCAGGGCAGAAGGACGCGATGTTGTTGATCATGTCTGCTCTCCAAAAATACTTCCCCCGCCCCACCTATTCCTGTAGCCCTGCATCTTCTCCCTGTTCGCCTCCGGAACTATGAGCGAGGCAGGTAAAGAGATCCAGGAGGTAGTGCTCAAGGAGCCTCAACCAAAGAGCTTTACTGAGAGACATGAGATGATTGCTCCCTGTTTGGATGAGAGCAGGTGCTGTACGAAGAATGAGCAAACCAACCATAGCACAGGGAAACTATTCAAAAGGGAATAGGGTTGAGGGTGGAAGAAATGAGAAATGTAGTTGCGGTGCTCTGGAGCTCAGGGGAGGTGTCTGCAGGCTGCGCTGCTGTGCTTGTTCTGCTGCAGGGCTTGGCCTGTGCTTACTGCAGCCCAGCACAAGGCACGGCCCACTCACATCCTCCCACCACAGGATACGGCCCACTCATGCCCTCCCACCACAGGATACGGCCCACTCACGCCCTCCCACCACGGGACATGGCCCACTCACGCCCTCCCACCATGGGACACGGCCCACTCACTCCCTCCCACCACAGGACACGGCCCACTCACGCCCTCCCACCATGGGACACGCCCACTCACGCCCTCCCACCACGGGACACGGCCCACTCGCTCCCTCCCACCACGGGACAGGGCCCACTCGCTCCCTCCCACCATGGGACAGGGCCCACTCGCTCCCTCCCACCACGGGACAGGGCCCACTCGTTCCGTCCCACTGCACTGAAAGGCCCACTCGCTCCGTCCCACCGCGCGACATGGCCCACTCGCTCCGTCCCACCGCGGGACATGGCCCACTTGCTCCGTCCCAACGCGGGGCATGGCCCTCTCGCTCCGTCCCACCGCGGGACACGGCCCACTCGCTCCGTCCCACCGCAGGACATGGCCCACTCGCTCCGTCCCACTGCGGGAAATGGCCACTTGCTTTGCTTCTCCACTCTCCAGATGGGTGGACTGAGCGGAAGAAAAGGAAGAACTTCGAAAGGAAAAGAAAAACAAGATGAAAAGAGGTAAAAAGTGAGAGATGAGCAGAGGAACTCCTACCGGTGCACCCTACTCTGATAGAATTCAGCCTGCAGTTTGAGAGGGAGAAGCTTGAATGGGATGCAATGGGACGTATTACAACTGAATAAAGGGAACTACAATGACTTGAGTAAGGAGCTGGCCAGTGTTGATTGGAACAAGACCCTAATAGGAAGGACAGTGGAGCAGCAATGGCAGGAGTTTCTGGGGCTAATCCAGGAGGCACAGCGGAAACTCATCCCAAGGAAAGCTGCCAAGGGGAAGATTATGGGTGACAAAGGAGGTCAGGGACAGCAGAAAAGCCAAAGAGAAAGCACACAATTTGATTGAGGATTGGGAAGAGGATTGGGAAGCCTTGAAAAACCAGTAGAGAATAATGAAAATTGCTGTTATTGATCAGAAGACCACCTCAAAATATTTTTAAGAATGTAACCCCAGACCTGAACCTTCTCTTATTTTTAAAAGCAAATATGAAATGTCTGTTCTGGATGCATTGAGACCTCTCACTGTTAAGCGGAATGCAATTTATTTAAACACTGCAGTTAAAATACAACCAAAGGAAGAGGAATTTAGAATAGCTTAACTCTATTGGAAAACACAGCAGAATAACACATACAGCGTCTATTGCTAATTCATTTGTCCTTGGCAAAAAGGAAAATTCAGACCACAGATTTTCAAATGCAGTTCTCCTGATCCAGCAGGGAAAAAGCATGAAGAGAAAATTCAGAAGATACAGCAGTGGCCAGAAGCTCCCAACGCTATTGAGACCCCTACAACTTCTAATGCTAATTTTGAAAAATCCAAAGCTCAGAAATCCGGACCAGTGAGAGCTGGCCACACTCAGTCAGGCTTTTAAACAGAAACCCAAGGTCTGCTAAGCGGTTTATTTCACTCCAGATTGCTTGGTACCTCTCCCTTACAACCGTTCTTCAAAAAAAAAGGACAAAACAACTTCTTAAAAGCTACATCAGTTGGATGGGGGTGAAATATGAGGCTGAGTTAGCTAGTGTCATAAAAGAGATTGTAAGCGTACTGAGATAGCGAAAAGGTAAGAGCAAGACAACAGCAGACATTGAAATACTGGAAAATGAGCCTGGAGTAATCGAGAGCAATGAAATGGGAGAGGAATTGAATAGGTATTTTGCATTGGTCTTCATGGTGGGAGACACAGGTAACATACAGGAAGCCCCAAGGGTTCATGGGGCAGAGGTGAGAGCAGTGGCCGTCACGAAGGAGACGGTGTTGGGGGAGCTGAAAGGTGGATAATTCCTCGATTGAGCAATATCGCAGGCTTTGGAAGAATATGGTTGAGTTCATTGTAGAGGCGTTGCTGGTGATCTCTCAGGCATCACTGGAATGAGGGACGTTCCCAGAGCGACTGGAAAAAGGCCAATGTAAGATCCCTCTCTATGAAAGGAGTGAGGCGGGAGATAGGAGACTTTCTCCTGGTTAGCCTACCTCAATTTGGAGGCAAGATTTTAGACTCCATTATTAAAGATGAGACGGCGGAGTACTTGGATGTGCATGGTCAAATAAGGCTGAGTCAGCACGATTTTGTCAAGAAGGGGAGAGGGGAGGGGCATCGTGACTGAGTGATCTGCCGGAAATCTTTAAGTGGGTAACGAGCAAGTCAGACAAAGCACAGCCAGTGGACATGATCTGTTTGAATTTCCAGAAGGCCTTTGACAAGGTGCTGCACTGAGATTGCAAAATGAAGTCAGAGCCACGGTGTGAGGGACAAGGTACTCGCGTGGATAGAGGATTGGCTGACTAGCAGAAGACAGAGAGTGGGGTTAAAGCGGTGTTTTTCAGGATAGTGGCCAGAGACTAGTGGTGTCCCTGTTAGGACTACAACTATTCACATCATGCATTAACATTCCAATCGAAGGAAGTGAGGGGATGCTCGCTCAGTTTGCAGATGACACAAAGATAGGTGGAGGGACAGTTTGGTGTTGAGATAGACATAGACATAGAACATTACAGCACAGTACAGGCCCTTCGGCCCTCGATGTTGTGCCGACCTGTCATACCGATCTCAAGCCCATCTAACCTACACTATTCCATGTACGTCCATACGCTTGTCCAATGACAACTTAAATTTACCTAAAGTTGGCGAATCTACTACCGTTGCAGGCAAAGCGTTCCACTCCCTTACTACTCTCTGAGTAAAGAAACTACCTCTGACATCTGTCCTATATCTTTCACCCCTCAATTTAAAGCTATGCCCCCTCGTGCTCGCCGTCACCATCCTCGGAAAAAGGCTCTCCCTATCCATCCTATCTAACCCTCTGATTATTTTATATGTTTCAATTAAGTCACCTCTCAACCTTCTTCTCTCTAATGAAAACAGCCTCAAGTCCCTCAGTCTTTCCTCATAAGACCTTCCCTCCATACCAGGCAACATCCTAGTAAATCTCCTCTGCACCCTTTCCAAAGCTTCCACATCCTTCTTATAATGCGGTGACCAGAACTGTATGCAATACTCCAAGTGCGGCCGCACCAGAGTTTTGTACAGCTGCAGCGTAACATCTTGGTTCCGGAACTCGGTCCCTCTATTAATAAAAGCTAAAACACTGTATGCCTTCTTAACAGCCCTGTCAAACTGGGTGGCAACTTTCAAGGATCTGTGTACATGGACACCGAGATCTCTCTGCTCATCTGCACTACCAAGATCTTACCATTAGCCCCGTACTTTGCATTTTATTCGGTTAGATTTAGCTTGTACAGGAGTGAAACTATCCTTTGCATTTTACAGGAGCCTGTATTCCAGAGGATTTAGGTGCCAAATAACATAAGAACGAGGAGCAGGAGTAGGCCGTATGGCCCTTTGAGCCTGCTCCACTATTCACTAAGATCGTGGCTGATCTTTTTGTAGACTCAGATACACTTACCGCGCTTTCACCATATCCCTTAATTCCTTTATTGTTCAAAAGAATCTACCTTAGCTTTAAAAATGTTTACTGAAATAGAGCCAACTACTTCACTGGGCAAGGAATTCCATAGATTAACAGCCTTCTGGGTGAAGAAGTTCCTTCTCAATTCAGTCCCAAATCTGCTATCTCTAATCGTGAGGCTATGTCCTCTTGCCCTGGCTTCACCTGCCAGTGGGAGCATCCTCTCTACTTCTATCTAATCTATTCCCTTCATAATTTTATTGTGTTTCTTTAAGATCCCCCCTCATGAATGAATGGAATGAATGAAACTGTGTTTCAGCTGGAGTTAGGTTTTATAGAACTGAAACTGCATTGCAGCTTGAGCTGGGATCTACAAGAGAGAAGTGTCTTTGCACATTCAGCCCATTGAAAGTTAAGGTTTCTAAAAGCCATGTTCCATGAAAAAGCCTGAGCGGAGTCCATTCTCCCTGAAAGCAAGTGTGGGGACTGCACAGATCCTAACTTGTGAGTCTACAGGAGTGTTGTGTCTGTGAAACGGAACACCTGTTAAATTCAGGCTCTTTCCAATCACAGGGGTGCTAGACCTTTGCAGGGCAGAAGGACGCGATGTTGTTGATCATGTCTGCTCTCCAAAAATACTTCCCCCGCCCTACCTATTCCTGTAGCCCTGCATCTTCTCCCTGTTCGCCTCCGGAACTATGAACGAGGCAGGTAAAGAGATCCAGGAGGTAGTGCTCAAGGAGCCTCAACCAAAGAGCTTTACTGAGAGACATGAGATGATTGCTCCCTGTTTGGATGAGAGCAGGTGCTGTACGAAGAATGAGCAAACCAACCATAGCACAGGGAAACTATTCAAAAGGGAATAGGGTTGAGGGTGGAAGAAATGAGAAATGTAGTTGCGGTGCTCTGGAGCTCAGGGGAGGTGTCTGCAGGCTGCGCTGCTGTGCTTGTTCTGCTGCAGGGCTTGGCCTGTGCTTACTGCAGCCCAGCACAAGGCACGGCCCACTCACATCCTCCCACCACAGGATACGGCCCACTCATGCCCTCCCACCACAGGATACGGCCCACTCACGCCCTCCCACCACGGGACATGGCCCGCTCACGCCCTCCCACCATGGGACACGGCCCACTCACTCCCTCCCAACACAGGACACGGCCCACTCACGCCCTCCCACCATGGGACACGCCCACTCACGCCCTCCCACCACGGGACACGGCGCACTCGCTCCCTCCCACCACGGGACAGAGCCCACTCGCTCCCTCCCACCACGGGACAAGGCCTACTCGCTCCCTCCCACCACGGGACAGGGCCCACTCACGCCCTCCCACCACGGGACACGGCCCACTCGCTCCCTCCCACCACGGGACACGGCCCACTCGCTCCCTCCCACCACGGGACAGGGCCCACTCGCTCCCTCCCACCATGGGACAGGGCCCACTCGCTCCCTCCCACCACGGGACAGGGCCCACTCGTTCCGTCCCACTGCACTGAAAGGCCCACTCGCTCCGTCCCACCGCGAGACATGGCCCACTCGCTCCGTCCCACCGCGGGACATGGCCCACTTGCTCCGTCCCAACGCGGGGCATGGCCCTCTCGCTCCGTCCCACCGCGGGACACGGCCCACTCGCTCCGTCCCACCGCAGGACATGGCCCACTCGCTCCGTCCCACTGCGGGAAATGGCCACTTGCTTTGCTTCTCCACTCTCCAGGTGGGTGGACTGAGCGGAAGAAAAGGAAGAACTTCGAAAGGAAAAGAAAAACAAGATGAAAAGAGGTAAAAAGTGAGAGATGAGCAGAGGAACTCCTACCGGTGCACCCTACTCTGATAGAATTCAGCCTGCAGTTTGAGAGGGAGAAGCTTGAATGGGATGCAATGGGACGTATTACAACTGAATAAAGGGAACTACAATGACTTGAGTAAGGAGCTGGCCAGTGTTGATTGGAACAAGACCCTAATAGGAAGGACAGTGGAGCAGCAATGGCAGGAGATTCTGGGGCTAATCCAGGAGGCACAGCGGAAACTCATCCCAAGGAAAGCTGCCAAGGGGAAGATTATGGGTGACAAAGGAGGTCAGGGACAGCAGAAAAGCCAAAGAGAAAGCACACAATTTGATTGAGGATTGGGAAGAGGATTGGGAAGCCTTGAAAAACCAGTAGAGAATAATGAAAATTGCTGTTATTGATCAGAAGACCACCTCAAAATATTTTTAAGAATGTAACCCCAGACCTGAACCTTCTCTTATTTTTAAAAGCAAATATGAAATGTCTGTTCTGGATGCATTGAGACCTCTCACTGTTAAGCGGAATGCAATTTATTTAAACACTGCAGTTAAAATACAACCAAAGGAAGAGGAATTTAGAATAGCTTAACTCTATTGGAAAACACAGCAGAATAACACATACAGCGTCTATTGCTAATTCATTTGTCCTTGGCAAAAAGGAAAATTCAGACAACAGATTTTCAAATGCAGTTCTCCTGATCCAGCAGGGAAAAAGCATGAAGAGAAAATTCAGAAGATACAGCAGTGGCCAGAAGCTCCCAACGCTATTGAGACCCCTACAACTTCTAATGCTAATTTTGAA
The DNA here is from genome assembly GCF_030684315.1 of Stegostoma tigrinum. Classification (NCBI taxonomy): domain Eukaryota; kingdom Metazoa; phylum Chordata; class Chondrichthyes; order Orectolobiformes; family Stegostomatidae; genus Stegostoma; species Stegostoma tigrinum. Next base: position 16,665,854 of record NC_081387.1, on the reverse strand, counting down.
AAATCCAAAGCTCAGAAATCCGGACCAGTGAGAGCTGGCCACACTCAGTCAGGCTTTTAAACAGAAACCCAAGGTCTGCTAAGCGGTTTATTTCACTCCAGATTGCTTGGTACCTCTCCCATACAACCGTTCTTCAAAAAAAAAGGACAAAACAACTTCTTAAAAGCTACATCAGTTGGATGGGGGTGAAATATGAGGCTGAGTTAGCTAGTGTCATAAAAGAGATTGTAAGCGTACTGAGATAGTGAAAAGGTAAGAGCAAGACAACAGCAGACATTGAAATACTGGAAAATGAGCCTGGAGTAATCGAGAGCAATGAAATGGGAGAGGAATTGAATAGGTATTTTGCATTGGTCTTCATGGTGGGAGACACAGGTAACATACAGGAAGCCCCAAGGGTTCATGGGGCAGAGGTGAGAGCAGTGGCCGTCACGAAGGAGACGGTGTTGGGGGAGCTGAAAGGTGGATAATTCCTCGATTGAGCAATATCGCAGGCTTTGGAAGAATATGGTTGAGTTCATTGTAGAGGCGTTGCTGGTGATCTCTCAGGCATCACTGGAATGAGGGACGTTCCCAGAGCGACTGGAAAAAGGCCAATGTAAGATCCCTCTCTATGAAAGGAGTGAGGCGGGAGATAGGAGACTTTCTCCTGGTTAGCCTACCTCAATTTGGAGGCAAGATTTTAGACTCCATTATTAAAGATGAGACGGCGGAGTACTTGGATGTGCATGGTCAAATAAGGCTGAGTCAGCACGATTTTGTCAAGAAGGGGAGAGGGGAGGGGCATCGTGACTGAGTGATCTGCCGGAAATCTTTAAGTGGGTAACGAGCAAGTCAGACAAAGGACAGCCAGTGGACATGATCTGTTTGAATTTCCAGAAGGCCTTTGACAAGGTGCTGCACTGAGATTGCAAAATGAAGTCAGAGCCACGGTGTGAGGGACAAGGTACTCGCGTGGATAGAGGATTGGCTGACTAGCAGAAGACAGAGAGTGGGGTTAAAGCGGTGTTTTTCAGGATAGTGGCCAGAGACTAGTGGTGTCCCTGTTAGGACTACAACTATTCACATCATGCATTAACATTCCAATCGAAGGAAGTGAGGGGATGCTCGCTCAGTTTGCAGATGACACAAAGATAGGTGGAGGGACAGTTTGGTGTTGAGATAGACATAGACATAGAACATTACAGCACAGTACAGGCCCTTCGGCCCTCGATGTTGTGCCGACCTGTCATACCGATCTCAAGCCCATCTAACCTACACTATTCCATGTACGTCCATACGCTTGTCCAATGACAACTTAAATTTACCTAAAGTAGGCGAATCTACTACCGTTGCAGGCAAAGCGTTCCACTCCCTTACTACTCTCTGAGTAAAGAAACTACCTCTGACATCTGTCCTATATCTTTCACCCCTCAATTTAAAGCTATGCCCCCTCGTGCTCGCCGTCACCATCCTCGGAAAAAGGCTCTCCCTATCCATCCTATCTAACCCTCTGATTATTTTATATGTTTCAATTAAGTCACCTCTCAACCTTCTTCTCTCTAATGAAAACAGCCTCAAGTCCCTCAGTCTTTCCTCATAAGACCTTCCCTCCATACCAGGCAACATCCTAGTAAATCTCCTCTGCACCCTTTCCAAAGCTTCCACATCCTTCTTATAATGCGGTGACCAGAACTGTACGCAATACTCCAAGTGCGGCCGCACCAGAGTTTTGTACAGCTGCAGCGTAACATCTTGGTTCCGGAACTCGGTCCCTCTATTAATAAAAGCTAAAACACTGTATGCCTTCTTAACAGCCCTGTCAAACTGGGTGGCAACTTTCAAGGATCTGTGTACATGGACACCGAGATCTCTCTGCTCATCTGCACTACCAAGATCTTACCATTAGCCCCGTACTTTGCATTTTATTCGGTTAGATTTAGCTTGTACAGGAGTGAAACTATCCTTTGCATTTTACAGGAGCCTGTATTCCAGAGGATTTAGGTGCCAAATAACATAAGAACGAGGAGCAGGAGTAGGCCGTATGGCCCTTTGAGCCTGCTCCACTATTCACTAAGATCGTGGCTGATCTTTTTGTAGACTCAGATACACTTACCGTGCTTTCACCATATCCCTTAATTCCTTTATTGTTCAAAAGAATCTACCTTAGCTTTAAAAATGTTTACTGAAATAGAGCCAACTACTTCACTGGGCAAGGAATTCCATAGATTAACAGCCTTCTGGGTGAAGAAGTTCCTTCTCAATTCAGTCCCAAATCTGCTATCACTAATCGTGAGGCTATGTCCTCTTGCCCTGGCTTCACCTGCCAGTGGGAGCATCCTCTCTACTTCTATCTAATCTATTCCCTTCATAATTTTATTGTGTTTCTTTAAGATCCCCCCTCATGAATGAATGGAATGAATGAAACTGTGTTTCAGCTGGAGTTAGGTTTTATAGAACTGAAACTGCATTGCAGCTTGAGCTGGGATCTACAAGAGAGAAGTGTCTTTGCACATTCAGCCCATTGAAAGTTAAGGTTTCTAAAAGCCATGTTCCATGAAAAAGCCTGAGCGGAGTCCATTCTCCCTGAAAGCAAGTGTGGGGACTGCACAGATCCTAACTTGTGAGTCTACAGGAGTGTTGTGTCTGTGAAACGGAACACCTGTTAAATTCAGGCTCTTTCCAATCACAGGGGTGCTAGACCTTTGCAGGGCAGAAGGACGCGATGTTGTTGATCATGTCTGCTCTCCAAAAATACTTCCCCCGCCCTACCTATTCCTGTAGCCCTGCATCTTCTCCCTGTTCGCCTCCGGAACTATGAACGAGGCAGGTAAAGAGATCCAGGAGGTAGTGCTCAAGGAGCCTCAACCAAAGAGCTTTACTGAGAGACATGAGATGATTGCTCCCTGTTTGGATGAGAGCAGGTGCTGTACGAAGAATGAGCAAACCAACCATAGCACAGGGAAACTATTCAAAAGGGAATAGGGTTGAGGGTGGAAGAAATGAGAAATGTAGTTGCGGTGCTCTGGAGCTCAGGGGAGGTGTCTGCAGGCTGCGCTGCTGTGCTTGTTCTGCTGCAGGGCTTGGCCTGTGCTTACTGCAGCCCAGCACAAGGCACGGCCCACTCACATCCTCCCACCACAGGATACGGCCCACTCACGCCCTCCCACCACAGGATACGGCCCACTCACGCCCTCCCACCACGGGACATGGCCCACTCACGCCCTCCCACCATGGGACACGCCCACTCACGCCCTCCCACCACGGGACACGGCCCACTCGCTCCCTCCCACCACGGGACAGAGCCCACTCGCTCCCTCCCACCATGGGACAAGGCCTACTCGCTCCCTCCCACCACGGGACAGAGCCCACTCGCTCCCTCCCACCACGGGACAAGGCCTACTCGCTCCCTCCCACCACGGGACAGGGCCCACTCACGCCCTCCCACCACGGGACACGGCCCACTCGCTCCCTCCCACCACGGGACACGGCCCACTCGCTCCCTCCCACCACGGGACAGGGCCCACTCGCTCCCTCCCACCATGGGACAGGGCCCACTCGCTCCCTCCCACCACGGGACAGGGCCCACTCGTTCCGTCCCACTGCACTGAAAGGCCCACTCGCTCCGTCCCACCGCGCGACATGGCCCACTCGCTCCGTCCCACCGCAGGACATGGCCCACTCGCTCCGTCCCACTGCGGGAAATGGCCACTTGCTTTGCTTCTCCACTCTCCAGGTGGGTGGACTGAGCGGAAGAAAAGGAAGAACTTCGAAAGGAAAAGAAAAACAAGATGAAAAGAGGTAAAAAGTGAGAGATGAGCAGAGGAACTCCTACCGGTGCACCCTACTCTGATAGAATTCAGCCTGCAGTTTGAGAGGGAGAAGCTTGAATGGGATGCAATGGGACGTATTACAACTGAATAAAGGGAACTACAATGACTTGAGTAAGGAGCTGGCCAGTGTTGATTGGAACAAGACCCTAATAGGAAGGACAGTGGAGCAGCAATGGCAGGAGTTTCTGGGGCTAATCCAGGAGGCACAGCGGAAACTCATCCCAAGGAAAGCTGCCAAGGGGAAGATTATGGGTGACAAAGGAGGTCAGGGACAGCAGAAAAGCCAAAGAGAAAGCACACAATGTGATTGAGGATTGGGAAGAGGATTGGGAAGCCTTGAAAAACCAGTAGAGAATAATGAAAATTGCTGTTATTGATCAGTAGACCACCTCAAAATATTTTTAAGAATGTAACCCCAGACCTGAACCTTCTCTTATTTTTAAAAACCAAATATGAAATGTCTGTTCTGGATGCATTGAGACCTCTCACTGTTAAGCGGAATGCAATTTATTTAAACACTGCAGTTAAAATACAACCAAAGGAAGAGGAATTTAGAATAGCTTAACTCTATTGGAAAACACAGCAGAATAACACATACAGCGTCTATTGCTAATTCATTTGTCCTTGGCAAAAAGGAAAATTCAGACAACAGATTTTCAAATGCAGTTCTCCTGATCCAGCAGGGAAAAAGCATGAAGAGAAAATTCAGAAGATACAGCAGTGGCCAGAAGCTCCCAACGCTATTGAGACCCCTACAACTTCTAATGCTAATTTTGAAAAATCCAAAGCTCAGAAATCCGGACCAGTGAGAGCTGGCCACACTCAGTCAGGCTTTTAAACAGAAACCCAAGGTCTGCTAAGCGGTTTATTTCACTCCAGATTGCTTGGTACCTCTCCCTTACAACCGTTCTTCAAAAAAAAAGGACAAAACAACTTCTTAAAAGCTACATCAGTTGGATGGGGGTGAAATATGAGGCTGAGTTAGCTAGTGTCATAAAAGAGATTGTAAGCGTACTGAGATAGTGAAAAGGTAAGAGCAAGACAACAGCAGACATTGAAATACTGGAAAATGAGCCTGGAGTAATCGAGAGCAATGAAATGGGAGAGGAATTGAATAGGTATTTTGCATTGGTCTTCATGGTGGGAGACACAGGTAACATACAGGAAGCCCCAAGGGTTCATGGGGCAGAGGTGAGAGCAGTGGCCGTCACGAAGGAGACGGTGTTGGGGGAGCTGAAAGGTGGATAATTCCTCGATTGAGCAATATCGCAGGCTTTGGAAGAATATGGTTGAGTTCATTGTAGAGGCGTTGCTGGTGATCTCTCAGGCATCACTGGAATGAGGGACGTTCCCAGAGCGACTGGAAAAAGGCCAATGTAAGATCCCTCTCTATGAAAGGAGTGAGGCGGGAGATAGGAGACTTTCTCCTGGTTAGCCTACCTCAATTTGGAGGCAAGATTTTAGACTCCATTATTAAAGATGAGACGGCGGAGTACTTGGATGTGCATGGTCAAATAAGGCTGAGTCAGCACGATTTTGTCAAGAAGGGGAGAGGGGAGGGGCATCGTGACTGAGTGATCTGCCGGAAATCTTTAAGTGGGTAACGAGCAAGTCAGACAAAGGACAGCCAGTGGACATGATCTGTTTGAATTTCCAGAAGGCCTTTGACAAGGTGCTGCACTGAGATTGCAAAATGAAGTCAGAGCCACGGTGTGAGGGACAAGGTACTCGCGTGGATAGAGGATTGGCTGACTAGCAGAAGACAGAGAGTGGGGTTAAAGCGGTGTTTTTCAGGATAGTGGCCAGAGACTAGTGGTGTCCTTGTTAGGACTACAACTATTCACATCATGCATTAACATTCCAATCGAAGGAAGTGAGGGGATGCTCGCTCAGTTTGCAGATGACACAAAGATAGGTGGAGGGACAGTTTGGTGTTGAGATAGACATAGACATAGAACATTACAGCACAGTACAGGCCCTTCGGCCCTCGATGTTGTGCCGACCTGTCATACCGATCTCAAGCCCATCTAACCTACACTATTCCATGTACGTCCATACGCTTGTCCAATGACAACTTAAATTTACCTAAAGTAGGCGAATCTACTACCGTTGCAGGCAAAGCGTTCCACTCCCTTACTACTCTCTGAGTAAAGAAACTACCTCTGACATCTGTCCTATATCTTTCACCCCTCAATTTAAAGCTATGCCCCCTCGTGCTCGCCGTCACCATCCTAGGAAAAAGGCTCTCCCTATCCATCCTATCTAACCCTCTGATTATTTTATATGTTTCAATTAAGTCACCTCTCAACCTTCTTCTCTCGAATGAAAACAGCCTCAAGTCCCTCAGTCTTTCCTCATAAGACCTTCCCTCCATACCAGGCAACATCCTAGTAAATCTCCTCTGCACCCTTTCCAAAGCTTCCACATCCTTCTTATAATGCGGTGACCAGAACTGTATGCAATACTCCAAGTGCGGCCGCACCAGAGTTTTGTACAGCTGCAGCGTAACATCTTGGTTCCGGAACTCGGTCCCTCTATTAATAAAAGCTAAAACACTGTATGCCTTCTTAACAGCCCTGTCAAACTGGGTGGCAACTTTCAAGGATCTGTGTACATGGACACCGAGATCTCTCTGCTCATCTGCACTACCAAGATCTTACCATTAGCCCCGTACTTTGCATTTTATTCGGTTAGATTTAGCTTGTACAGGAGTGAAACTATCCTTTGCATTTTACAGGAGCCTGTATTCCAGAGGATTTAGGTGCCAAATAACATAAGAACGAGGAGCAGGAGTAGGCCGTATGGCCCTTTGAGCCTGCTCCACTATTCACTAAGATCGTGGCTGATCTTTTTGTAGACTCAGATACACTTACCGTGCTTTCACCATATCCCTTAATTCCTTTATTGTTCAAAAGAATCTACCTTAGCTTTAAAAATGTTTACTGAAATAGAGCCAACTACTTCACTGGGCAAGGAATTCCATAGATTAACAGCCTTCTGGGTGAAGAAGTTCCTTCTCAATTCAGTCCCAAATCTGCTATCACTAATCGTGAGGCTATGTCCTCTTGCCCTGGCTTCACCTGCCAGTGGGAGCATCCTCTCTACTTCTATCTAATCTATTCCCTTCATAATTTTATTGTGTTTCTTTAAGATCCCCCCTCATGAATGAATGGAATGAATGAAACTGTGTTTCAGCTGGAGTTAGGTTTTATAGAACTGAAACTGCATTGCAGCTTGAGCTGGGATCTACAAGAGAGAAGTGTCTTTGCACATTCAGCCCATTGAAAGTTAAGGTTTCTAAAAGCCATGTTCCATGAAAAAGCCTGAGCGGAGTCCATTCTCCCTGAAAGCAAGTGTGGGGACTGCACAGATCCTAACTTGTGAGTCTACAGGAGTGTTGTGTCTGTGAAACGGAACACCTGTTAAATTCAGGCTCTTTCCAATCACAGGGGTGCTAGACCTTTGCAGGGCAGAAGGACGCGATGTTGTTGATCATGTCTGCTCTCCAAAAATACTTCCCCCGCCCTACCTATTCCTGTAGCCCTGCATCTTCTCCCTGTTCGCCTCCGGAACTATGAACGAGGCAGGTAAAGAGATCCAGGAGGTAGTGCTCAAGGAGCCTCAACCAAAGAGCTTTACTGAGAGACATGAGATGATTGCTCCCTGTTTGGATGAGAGCAGGTGCTGTACGAAGAATGAGCAAACCAACCATAGCACAGGGAAACTATTCAAAAGGGAATAGGGTTGAGGGTGGAAGAAATGAGAAATGTAGTTGCGGTGCTCTGGAGCTCAGGGGAGGTGTCTGCAGGCTGCGCTGCTGTGCTTGTTCTGCTGCAGGGCTTGGCCTGTGCTTACTGCAGCCCAGCACAAGGCACGGCCCACTCACATCCTCCCACCACAGGATACGGCCCACTCATGCCCTCCCACCACAGGATACGGCCCACTCACGCCCTCCCACCACGGGACATGGCCCGCTCACGCCCTCCCACCATGGGACACGGCCCACTCACTCCCTCCCACCACAGGACACGGCCCACTCACGCCCTCCCACCATGGGACACGCCCACTCACGCCCTCCCACCACGGGACACGGCCCACTCGCTCCCTCCCACCACGGGACAGAGCCCACTCGCTCCCTCCCACCATGGGACAAGGCCTACTCGCTCCCTCCCACCACGGGACAGAGCCCACTCGCTCCCTCCCACCACGGGACAAGGCCTACTCGCTCCCTCCCACCACGGGACAGGGCCCACTCACGCCCTCCCACCACGGGACACGGCCCACTCGCTCCCTCCCACCACGGGACACGGCCCACTCGCTCCCTCCCACCACGGGACAGGGCCCACTCGCTCCCTCCCACCATGGGACAGGGCCCACTCGCTCCCTCCCACCACGGGACAGGGCCCACTCGTTCCGTCCCACTGCACTGAAAGGCCCACTCGCTCCGTCCCACCGCGCGACATGGCCCACTCGCTCCGTCCCACCGCGGGACATGGCCCACTTGCTCCGTCCCAACGCGGGGCATGGCCCTCTCGCTCCGTCCCACCGCGGGACACGGCCCACTCGCTCCGTCCCACCGCAGGACATGGCCCACTCGCTCCGTCCCACTGCGGGAAATGGCCACTTGCTTTGCTTCTCCACTCTCCAGGTGGGTGGACTGAGCGGAAGAAAAGGAAGAACTTCGAAAGGAAAAGAAAAACAAGATGAAAAGAGGTAAAAAGTGAGAGATGAGCAGAGGAACTCCTACCGGTGCACCCTACTCTGATAGAATTCAGCCTGCAGTTTGAGAGGGAGAAGCTTGAATGGGATGCAATGGGACGTATTACAACTGAATAAAGGGAACTACAATGACTTGAGTAAGGAGCTGGCCAGTGTTGATTGGAACAAGACCCTAATAGGAAGGACAGTGGAGCAGCAATGGCAGGAGTTTCTGGGGCTAATCCAGGAGGCACAGCGGAAACTCATCCCAAGGAAAGCTGCCAAGGGGAAGATTATGGGTGACAAAGGAGGTCAGGGACAGCAGAAAAGCCAAAGAGAAAGCACACAATGTGATTGAGGATTGGGAAGAGGATTGGGAAGCCTTGAAAAACCAGTAGAGAATAATGAAAATTGCTGTTATTGATCAGAAGACCACCTCAAAATATTTTTAAGAATGTAACCCCAGACCTGAACCTTCTCTTATTTTTAAAAACCAAATATGAAATGTCTGTTCTGGATGCATTGAGACCTCTCACTGTTAAGCGGAATGCAATTTATTTAAACACTGCAGTTAAAATACAACCAAAGGAAGAGGAATTTAGAATAGCTTAACTCTATTGGAAAACACAGCAGAATAACACATACAGCGTCTATTGCTAATTCATTTGTCCTTGGCAAAAAGGAAAATTCAGACAACAGATTTTCAAATGCAGTTCTCCTGATCCAGCAGGGAAAAAGCATGAAGAGAAAATTCAGAAGATACAGCAGTGGCCAGAAGCTCCCAACGCTATTGAGACCCCTACAACTTCTAATGCTAATTTTGAAAAATCCAAAGCTCAGAAATCCGGACCAGTGAGAGCTGGCCACACTCAGTCAGGCTTTTAAACAGAAACCCAAGGTCTGCTAAGCGGTTTATTTCACTCCAGATTGCTTGGTACCTCTCCCTTACAACCGTTCTTCAAAAAAAAAGGACAAAACAACTTCTTAAAAGCTACATCAGTTGGATGGGGGTGAAATATGAGGCTGAGTTAGCTAGTGTCATAAAAGAGATTGTAAGCGTACTGAGATAGTGAAAAGGTAAGAGCAAGACAACAGCAGACATTGAAATACTGGAAAATGAGCCTGGAGTAATCGAGAGCAATGAAATGGGAGAGGAATTGAATAGGTATTTTGCATTGGTCTTCATGGTGGGAGACACAGGTAACATACAGGAAGCCCCAAGGGTTCATGGGGCAGAGGTGAGAGCAGTGGCCGTCACGAAGGAGACGGTGTTGGGGGAGCTGAAAGGTGGATAATTCCTCGATTGAGCAATATCGCAGGCTTTGGAAGAATATGGTTGAGTTCATTGTAGAGGCGTTGCTGGTGATCTCTCAGGCATCACTGGAATGAGGGACGTTCCCAGAGCGACTGGAAAAAGGCCAATGTAAGATCCCTCTCTATGAAAGGAGTGAGGCGGGAGATAGGAGACTTTCTCCTGGTTAGCCTACCTCAATTTGGAGGCAAGATTTTAGACTCCATTATTAAAGATGAGACGGCGGAGTACTTGGATGTGCATGGTCAAATAAGGCTGAGTCAGCACGATTTTGTCAAGAAGGGGAGAGGGGAGGGGCATCGTGACTGAGTGATCTGCCGGAAATCTTTAAGTGGGTAACGAGCAAGTCAGACAAAGGACAGCCAGTGGACATGATCTGTTTGAATTTCCAGAAGGCCTTTGACAAGGTGCTGCACTGAGATTGCAAAATGAAGTCAGAGCCACGGTGTGAGGGACAAGGTACTCGCGTGGATAGAGGATTGGCTGACTAGCAGAAGACAGAGAGTGGGGTTAAAGCGGTGTTTTTCAGGATAGTGGCCAGAGACTAGTGGTGTCCTTGTTAGGACTACAACTATTCACATCATGCATTAACATTCCAATCGAAGGAAGTGAGGGGATGCTCGCTCAGTTTGCAGATGACACAAAGATAGGTGGAGGGACAGTTTGGTGTTGAGATAGACATAGACATAGAACATTACAGCACAGTACAGGCCCTTCGGCCCTCGATGTTGTGCCGACCTGTCATACCGATCTCAAGCCCATCTAACCTACACTATTCCATGTACGTCCATACGCTTGTCCAATGACAACTTAAATTTACCTAAAGTAGGCGAATCTACTACCGTTGCAGGCAAAGCGTTCCACTCCCTTACTACTCTCTGAGTAAAGAAACTACCTCTGACATCTGTCCTATATCTTTCACCCCTCAATTTAAAGCTATGCCCCCTCGTGCTCGCCGTCACCATCCTAGGAAAAAGGCTCTCCCTATCCATCCTATCTAACCCTCTGATTATTTTATATGTTTCAATTAAGTCACCTCTCAACCTTCTTCTCTCGAATGAAAACAGCCTCAAGTCCCTCAGTCTTTCCTCATAAGACCTTCCCTCCATACCAGGCAACATCCTAGTAAATCTCCTCTGCACCCTTTCCAAAGCTTCCACATCCTTCTTATAATGCGGTGACCAGAACTGTATGCAATACTCCAAGTGCGGCCGCACCAGAGTTTTGTACAGCTGCAGCGTAACATCTTGGTTCCGGAACTCGGTCCCTCTATTAATAAAAGCTAAAACACTGTATGCCTTCTTAACAGCCCTGTCAAACTGGGTGGCAACTTTCAAGGATCTGTGTACATGGACACCGAGATCTCTCTGCTCATCTGCACTACCAAGATCTTACCATTAGCCCCGTACTTTGCATTTTATTCGGTTAGATTTAGCTTGTACAGGAGTGAAACTATCCTTTGCATTTTACAGGAGCCTGTATTCCAGAGGATTTAGGTGCCAAATAACATAAGAACGAGGAGCAGGAGTAGGCCGTATGGCCCTTTGAGCCTGCTCCACTATTCACTAAGATCGTGGCTGATCTTTTTGTAGACTCAGATACACTTACCGTGCTTTCACCATATCCCTTAATTCCTTTATTGTTCAAAAGAATCTACCTTAGCTTTAAAAATGTTTACTGAAATAGAGCCAACTACTTCACTGGGCAAGGAATTCCATAGATTAACAGCCTTCTGGGTGAAGAAGTTCCTTCTCAATTCAGTCCCAAATCTGCTATCACTAATCGTGAGGCTATGTCCTCTTGCCCTGGCTTCACCTGCCAGTGGGAGCATCCTCTCTACTTCTATCTAATCTATTCCCTTCATAATTTTATTGTGTTTCTTTAAGATCCCCCCTCATGAATGAATGGAATGAATGAAACTGTGTTTCAGCTGGAGTTAGGTTTTATAGAACTGAAACTGCATTGCAGCTTGAGCTGGGATCTACAAGAGAGAAGTGTCTTTGCACATTCAGCCCATTGAAAGTTAAGGTTTCTAAAAGCCATGTTCCATGAAAAAGCCTGAGCGGAGTCCATTCTCCCTGAAAGCAAGTGTGGGGACTGCACAGATCCTAACTTGTGAGTCTACAGGAGTGTTGTGTCTGTGAAACGGAACACCTGTTAAATTCAGGCTCTTTCCAATCACAGGGGTGCTAGACCTTTGCAGGGCAGAAGGACGCGATGTTGTTGATCATGTCTGCTCTCCAAAAATACTTCCCCCGCCCTACCTATTCCTGTAGCCCTGCATCTTCTCCCTGTTCGCCTCCGGAACTATGAACGAGGCAGGTAAAGAGATCCAGGAGGTAGTGCTCAAGGAGCCTCAACCAAAGAGCTTTACTGAGAGACATGAGATGATTGCTCCCTGTTTGGATGAGAGCAGGTGCTGTACGAAGAATGAGCAAACCAACCATAGCACAGGGAAACTATTCAAAAGGGAATAGGGTTGAGGGTGGAAGAAATGAGAAATGTAGTTGCGGTGCTCTGGAGCTCAGGGGAGGTGTCTGCAGGCTGCGCTGCTGTGCTTGTTCTGCTGCAGGGCTTGGCCTGTGCTTACTGCAGCCCAGCACAAGGCACGGCCCACTCACATCCTCCCACCACAGGATACGGCCCACTCATGCCCTCCCACCACAGGATACGGCCCACTCACGCCCTCCCACCACGGGACATGGCCCGCTCACGCCCTCCCACCATGGGACACGGCCCACTCACTCCCTCCCACCACAGGACACGGCCCACTCACGCCCTCCCACCATGGGACACGCCCACTCACGCCCTCCCACCACGGGACACGGCCCACTCGCTCCCTCCCACCACGGGACAGAGCCCACTCGCTCCCTCCCACCATGGGACAAGGCCTACTCGCTCCCTCCCACCACGGGACAGAGCCCACTCGCTCCCTCCCACCACGGGACAAGGCCTACTCGCTCCCTCCCACCACGGGACAGGGCCCACTCACGCCCTCCCACCACGGGACACGGCCCACTCGCTCCCTCCCACCACGGGACACGGCCCACTCGCTCCCTCCCACCACGGGACAGGGCCCACTCGCTCCCTCCCACCATGGGACAGGGCCCACTCGCTCCCTCCCACCACGGGACAGGGCCCACTCGTTCCGTCCCACTGCACTGAAAGGCCCACTCGCTCCGTCCCACCGCGCGACATGGCCCACTCGCTCCGTCCCACCGCGGGACATGGCCCACTTGCTCCGTCCCAACGCGGGGCATGGCCCTCTCGCTCCGTCCCACCGCGGGACACGGCCCACTCGCTCCGTCCCACCGCAGGACATGGCCCACTCGCTCCGTCCCACTGCGGGAAATGGCCACTTGCTTTGCTTCTCCACTCTCCAGGTGGGTGGACTGAGCGGAAGAAAAGGAAGAACTTCGAAAGGAAAAGAAAAACAAGATGAAAAGAGGTAAAAAGTGAGAGATGAGCAGAGGAACTCCTACCGGTGCACCCTACTCTGATAGAATTCAGCCTGCAGTTTGAGAGGGAGAAGCTTGAATGGGATGCAATGGGACGTATTACAACTGAATAAAGGGAACTACAATGACTTGAGTAAGGAGCTGGCCAGTGTTGATTGGAACAAGACCCTAATAGGAAGGACAGTGGAGCAGCAATGGCAGGAGTTTCTGGGGCTAATCCAGGAGGCACAGCGGAAACTCATCCCAAGGAAAGCTGCCAAGGGGAAGATTATGGGTGACAAAGGAGGTCAGGGACAGCAGAAAAGCCAAAGAGAAAGCACACAATGTGATTGAGGATTGGGAAGAGGATTGGGAAGCCTTGAAAAACCAGTAGAGAATAATGAAAATTGCTGTTATTGATCAGAAGACCACCTCAAAATATTTTTAAGAATGTAACCCCAGACCTGAACCTTCTCTTATTTTTAAAAGCAAATATGAAATGTCTGTTCTGGATGCATTGAGACCTCTCACTGTTAAGCGGAATGCAATTTATTTAAACACTGCAGTTAAAATACAACCAAAGGAAGAAGAATTTAGAATAGCTTAACTCTATTGGAAAACACAGCAGAATAACACATACAGCGTCTATTGCTAATTCATTTGTCCTTGGCAAAAAGGAAAATTCAGACAACAGATTTTCAAATGCAGTTCTCCTGATCCAGCAGGGAAAAAGCATGAAGAGAAAATTCAGAAGATACAGCAGTGGCCAGAAGCTCCCAACGCTATTGAGACCCCTACAACTTCTAATGCTAATTTTGAAAAATCCAAAGCTCAGAAATCCGGACCAGTGAGAGCTGGCCACACTCAGTCAGGCTTTTAAACAGAAACCCAAGGTCTGCTAAGCGGTTTATTTCACTCCAGATTGCTTGGTACCTCTCCCTTACAACCGTTCTTCAAAAAAAAAGGACAAAACAACTTCTTAAAAGCTACATCAGTTGGATGGGGGTGAAATATGAGGCTGAGTTAGCTAGTGTCATAAAAGAGATTGTAAGCGTACTGAGATAGTGAAAAGGTAAGAGCAAGACAACAGCAGACATTGAAATACTGGAAAATGAGCCTGGAGTAATCGAGAGCAATGAAATGGGAGAGGAATTGAATAGGTATTTTGCATTGGTCTTCATGGTGGGAGACACAGGTAACATACAGGAAGCCCCAAGGGTTCATGGGGCAGAGGTGAGAGCAGTGGCCGTCACGAAGGAGACGGTGTTGGGGGAGCTGAAAGGTGGATAATTCCTCGATTGAGCAATATCGCAGGCTTTGGAAGAATATGGTTGAGTTCATTGTAGAGGCGTTGCTGGTGATCTCTCAGGCATCACTGGAATGAGGGACGTTCCCAGAGCGACTGGAAAAAGGCCAATGTAAGATCCCTCTCTATGAAAGGAGTGAGGCGGGAGATAGGAGACTTTCTCCTGGTTAGCCTACCTCAATTTGGAGGCAAGATTTTAGACTCCATTATTAAAGATGAGACGGTGGAGTACTTGGATGTGCATGGTCAAATAAGGCTGAGTCAGCACGATTTTGTCAAGAAGGGGAGAGGGGAGGGGCATCGTGACTGAGTGATCTGCCGGAAATCTTTAAGTGGGTAACGAGCAAGTCAGACAAAGGACAGCCAGTGGACATGATCTGTTTGAATTTCCAGAAGGCCTTTGACAAGGTGCTGCACTGAGATTGCAAAATGAAGTCAGAGCCACGGTGTGAGGGACAAGGTACTCGCGTGGATAGAGGATTGGCTGACTAGCAGAAGACAGAGAGTGGGGTTAAAGCGGTGTTTTTCAGGATAGTGGCCAGAGACTAGTGGTGTCCTTGTTAGGACTACAACTATTCACATCATGCATTAACATTCCAATCGAAGGAAGTGAGGGGATGCTCGCTCAGTTTGCAGATGACACAAAGATAGGTGGAGGGACAGTTTGGTGTTGAGATAGACATAGACATAGAACATTACAGCACAGTACAGGCCCTTCGGCCCTCGATGTTGTGCCGACCTGTCATACCGATCTCAAGCCCATCTAACCTACACTATTCCATGTACGTCCATACGCTTGTCCAATGACAACTTAAATTTACCTAAAGTTGGCGAATCTACTACCGTTGCAGGCAAAGCGTTCCACTCCCTTACTACTCTCTGAGTAAAGAAACTACCTCTGACATCTGTCCTATATCTTTCACCCCTCAATTTAAAGCTATGCCCCCTCGTGCTCGCCGTCACCATCCTAGGAAAAAGGCTCTCCCTATCCATCCTATCTAACCCTCTGATTATTTTATATGTTTCAATTAAGTCACCTCTCAACCTTCTTCTCTCGAATGAAAACAGCCTCAAGTCCCTCAGTCTTTCCTCATAAGACCTTCCCTCCATACCAGGCAACATCCTAGTAAATCTCCTCTGCACCCTTTCCAAAGCTTCCACATCCTTCTTATAATGCGGTGACCAGAACTGTATGCAATACTCCAAGTGCGGCCGCACCAGAGTTTTGTACAGCTGCAGCGTAACATCTTGGTTCCGGAACTCGGTCCCTCTATTAATAAAAGCTAAAACACTGTATGCCTTCTTAACAGCCCTGTCAAACTGGGTGGCAACTTTCAAGGATCTGTGTACATGGACACCGAGATCTCTCTGCTCATCTGCACTACCAAGATCTTACCATTAGCCCCGTACTTTGCATTTTATTCGGTTAGATTTAGCTTGTACAGGAGTGAAACTATCCTTTGCATTTTACAGGAGCCTGTATTCCAGAGGATTTAGGTGCCAAATAACATAAGAACGAGGAGCAGGAGTAGGCCGTATGGCCCTTTGAGCCTGCTCCACTATTCACTAAGATCGTGGCTGATCTTTTTGTAGACTCAGATACACTTACCGCGCTTTCACCATATCCCTTAATTCCTTTATTGTTCAAAAGAATCTACCTTAGCTTTAAAAATGTTTACTGAAATAGAGCCAACTACTTCACTGGGCAAGGAATTCCATAGATTAACAGCCTTCTGGGTGAAGAAGTTCCTTCTCAATTCAGTCCCAAATCTGCTATCTCTAATCGTGAGGCTATGTCCTCTTGCCCTGGCTTCACCTGCCAGTGGGAGCATCCTCTCTACTTCTATCTAATCTATTCCCTTCATAATTTTATTGTGTTTCTTTAAGATCCCCCCTCATGAATGAATGGAATGAATGAAACTGTGTTTCAGCTGGAGTTAGGTTTTATAGAACTGAAACTGCATTGCAGCTTGAGCTGGGATCTACAAGAGAGAAGTGTCTTTGCACATTCAGCCCATTGAAAGTTAAGGTTTCTAAAAGCCATGTTCCATGAAAAAGCCTGAGCGGAGTCCATTCTCCCTGAAAGCAAGTGTGGGGACTGCACAGATCCTAACTTGTGAGTCTACAGGAGTGTTGTGTCTGTGAAACGGAACACCTGTTAAATTCAGGCTCTTTCCAATCACAGGGGTGCTAGACCTTTGCAGGGCAGAAGGACGCGATGTTGTTGATCATGTCTGCTCTCCAAAAATACTTCCCCCGCCCTACCTATTCCTGTAGCCCTGCATCTTCTCCCTGTTCGCCTCCGGAACTATGAACGAGGCAGGTAAAGAGATCCAGGAGGTAGTGCTCAAGGAGCCTCAACCAAAGAGCTTTACTGAGAGACATGAGATGATTGCTCCCTGTTTGGATGAGAGCAGGTGCTGTACGAAGAATGAGCAAACCAACCATAGCACAGGGAAACTATTCAAAAGGGAATAGGGTTGAGGGTGGAAGAAATGAGAAATGTAGTTGCGGTGCTCTGGAGCTCAGGGGAGGTGTCTGCAGGCTGCGCTGCTGTGCTTGTTCTGCTGCAGGGCTTGGCCTGTGCTTACTGCAGCCCAGCACAAGGCACGGCCCACTCACATCCTCCCACCACAGGATACGGCCCACTCATGCCCTCCCACCACAGGATACGGCCCACTCACGCCCTCCCACCACGGGACATGGCCCGCTCACGCCCTCCCACCATGGGACACGGCCCACTCACTCCCTCCCACCACAGGACACGGCCCACTCACGCCCTCCCACCATGGGACACGCCCACTCACGCCCTCCCACCACGGGACACGGCCCACTCGCTCCCTCCCACCACGGGACAGAGCCCACTCGCTCCCTCCCACCATGGGACAAGGCCTACTCGCTCCCTCCCACCACGGGACAGAGCCCACTCGCTCCCTCCCACCACGGGACAAGGCCTACTCGCTCCCTCCCACCACGGGACAGGGCCCACTCACGCCCTCCCACCACGGGACACGGCCCACTCGCTCCCTCCCACCACGGGACACGGCCCACTCGCTCCCTCCCACCACGGGACAGGGCCCACTCGCTCCCTCCCACCATGGGACAGGGCCCACTCGCTCCCTCCCACCACGGGACAGGGCCCACTCGTTCCGTCCCACTGCACTGAAAGGCCCACTCGCTCCGTCCCACCGCGCGACATGGCCCACTCGCTCCGTCCCACCGCGGGACATGGCCCACTTGCTCCGTCCCAACGCGGGGCATGGCCCTCTCGCTCCGTCCCACCGCGGGACACGGCCCACTCGCTCCGTCCCACCGCAGGACATGGCCCACTCGCTCCGTCCCACTGCGGGAAATGGCCACTTGCTTTGCTTCTCCACTCTCCAGGTGGGTGGACTGAGCGGAAGAAAAGGAAGAACTTCGAAAGGAAAAGAAAAACAAGATGAAAAGAGGTAAAAAGTGAGAGATGAGCAGAGGAACTCCTACCGGTGCACCCTACTCTGATAGAATTCAGCCTGCAGTTTGAGAGGGAGAAGCTTGAATGGGATGCAATGGGACGTATTACAACTGAATAAAGGGAACTACAATGACTTGAGTAAGGAGCTGGCCAGTGTTGATTGGAACAAGACCCTAATAGGAAGGACAGTGGAGCAGCAATGGCAGGAGTTTCTGGGGCTAATCCAGGAGGCACAGCGGAAACTCATCCCAAGGAAAGCTGCCAAGGGGAAGATTATGGGTGACAAAGGAGGTCAGGGACAGCAGAAAAGCCAAAGAGAAAGCACACAATGTGATTGAGGATTGGGAAGAGGATTGGGAAGCCTTGAAAAACCAGTAGAGAATAATGAAAATTGCTGTTATTGATCAGAAGACCACCTCAAAATATTTTTAAGAATGTAACCCCAGACCTGAACCTTCTCTTATTTTTTAAAGCAAATATGAAATGTCTGTTCTGGATGCATTGAGACCTCTCACTGTTAAGCGGAATGCAATTTATTTAAACACTGCAGTTAAAATACAACCAAAGGAAGAAGAATTTAGAATAGCTTAACTCTATTGGAAAACACAGCAGAATAACACATACAGCGTCTATTGCTAATTCATTTGTCCTTGGCAAAAAGGAAAATTCAGACAACAGATTTTCAAATGCAGTTCTCCTGATCCAGCAGGGAAAAAGCATGAAGAGAAAATTCAGAAGATACAGCAGTGGCCAGAAGCTCCCAACGCTATTGAGACCCCTACAACTTCTAATGCTAATTTTGAAAAATCCAAAGCTCAGAAATCCGGACCAGTGAGAGCTGGCCACACTCAGTCAGGCTTTTAAACAGAAACCCAAGGTCTGCTAAGCGGTTTATTTCACTCCAGATTGCTTGGTACCTCTCCCTTACAACCGTTCTTCAAAAAAAAAGGACAAAACAACTTCTTAAAAGCTACATCAGTTGGATGGGGGTGAAATATGAGGCTGAGTTAGCTAGTGTCATAAAAGAGATTGTAAGCGTACTGAGATAGTGAAAAGGTAAGAGCAAGACAACAGCAGACATTGAAATACTGGAAAATGAGCCTGGAGTAATCGAGAGCAATGAAATGGGAGAGGAATTGAATAGGTATTTTGCATTGGTCTTCATGGTGGGAGACACAGGTAACATACAGGAAGCCCCAAGGGTTCATGGGGCAGAGGTGAGAGCAGTGGCCGTCACGAAGGAGACGGTGTTGGGGGAGCTGAAAGGTGGATAATTCCTCGATTGAGCAATATCGCAGGCTTTGGAAGAATATGGTTGAGTTCATTGTAGAGGCGTTGCTGGTGATCTCTCAGGCATCACTGGAATGAGGGACGTTCCCAGAGCGACTGGAAAAAGGCCAATGTAAGATCCCTCTCTATGAAAGGAGTGAGGCGGGAGATAGGAGACTTTCTCCTGGTTAGCCTACCTCAATTTGGAGGCAAGATTTTAGACTCCATTATTAAAGATGAGACGGTGGAGTACTTGGATGTGCATGGTCAAATAAGGCTGAGTCAGCACGATTTTGTCAAGAAGGGGAGAGGGGAGGGGCATCGTGACTGAGTGATCTGCCGGAAATCTTTAAGTGGGTAACGAGCAAGTCAGACAAAGGACAGCCAGTGGACATGATCTGTTTGAATTTCCAGAAGGCCTTTGACAAGGTGCTGCACTGAGATTGCAAAATGAAGTCAGAGCCACGGTGTGAGGGACAAGGTACTCGCGTGGATAGAGGATTGGCTGACTAGCAGAAGACAGAGAGTGGGGTTAAAGCGGTGTTTTTCAGGATAGTGGCCAGAGACAAGTGGTGTCCCTGTTAGGACTACAACTATTCACATCATGCATTAACATTCCAATCGAAGGAAGTGAGGGGATGCTCGCTCAGTTTGCAGATGACACAAAGATAGGTGGAGGGACAGTTTGGTGTTGAGATAGACATAGACATAGAACATTACAGCACAGTACAGGCCCTTCGGCCCTCGATGTTGTGCCGACCTGTCATACCGATCTCAAGCCCATCTAACCTACACTATTCCATGTACGTCCATACGCTTGTCCAATGACAACTTAAATTTACCTAAAGTTGGCGAATCTACTACCGTTGCAGGCAAAGCGTTCCACTCCCTTACTACTCTCTGAGTAAAGAAACTACCTCTGACATCTGTCCTATATCTTTCACCCCTCAATTTAAAGCTATGCCCCCTCGTGCTCGCCGTCACCATCCTAGGAAAAAGGCTCTCCCTATCCATCCTATCTAACCCTCTGATTATTTTATATGTTTCAATTAAGTCACCTCTCAACCTTCTTCTCTCGAATGAAAACAGCCTCAAGTCCCTCAGTCTTTCCTCATAAGACCTTCCCTCCATACCAGGCAACATCCTAGTAAATCTCCTCTGCACCCTTTCCAAAGCTTCCACATCCTTCTTATAATGCGGTGACCAGAACTGTATGCAATACTCCAAGTGCGGCCGCACCAGAGTTTTGTACAGCTGCAGCGTAACATCTTGGTTCCGGAACTCGGTCCCTCTATTAATAAAAGCTAAAACACTGTATGCCTTCTTAACAGCCCTGTCAAACTGGGTGGCAACTTTCAAGGATCTGTGTACATGGACAGCGAGATCTCTCTGCTCATCTGCACTACCAAGATCTTACTATTAGCCCCGTACTTTGCATTTTATTCGGTTAGATTTAGCTTGTACAGGAGTGAAACTATCCTTTGCATTTTACAGGAGCCTGTATTCCAGAGGATTTAGGTGCCAAATAACATAAGAACGAGGAGCAGGAGTAGGCCGTATGGCCCTTTGAGCCTGCTCCACTATTCACTAAGATCGTGGCTGATCTTTTTGTAGACTCAGATACACTTACCGCGCTTTCACCATATCCCTTAATTCCTTTATTGTTCAAAAGAATCTACCTTAGCTTTAAAAATGTTTACTGAAATAGAGCCAACTACTTCACTGGGCAAGGAATTCCATAGATTAACAGCCTTCTGGGTGAAGAAGTTCCTTCTCAATTCAGTCCCAAATCTGCTATCTCTAATCGTGAGGCTATGTCCTCTTGCCCTGGCTTCACCTGCCAGTGGGAGCATCCTCTCTACTTCTATCTAATCTATTCCCTTCATAATTTTATTGTGTTTCTTTAAGATCCCCCCTCATGAATGAATGGAATGAATGAAACTGTGTTTCAGCTGGAGTTAGGTTTTATAGAACTGAAACTGCATTGCAGCTTGAGCTGGGATCTACAAGAGAGAAGTGCCTTTGCACATTCAGCCCATTGAAAGTTAAGGTTTCTAAAAGCCATGTTCCATGAAAAAGCCTGAGCGGAGTCCATTCTCCCTGAAAGCAAGTGTGGGGACTGCACAGATCCTAACTTGTGAGTCTACAGGAGTGTTGTGTCTGTGAAACGGAACACCTGTTAAATTCAGGCTCTTTCCAATCACAGGGGTGCTAGACCTTTGCAGGGCAGAAGGACGCGATGTTGTTGATCATGTCTGCTCTCCAAAAATACTTCCCCCGCCCTACCTATTCCTGTAGCCCTGCATCTTCTCCCTGTTCGCCTCCGGAACTATGAACGAGGCAGGTAAAGAGATCCAGGAGGTAGTGCTCAAGGAGCCTCAACCAAAGAGCTTTACTGAGAGACATGAGATGATTGCTCCCTGTTTGGATGAGAGCAGGTGCTGTACGAAGAATGAGCAAACCAACCATAGCACAGGGAAACTATTCAAAAGGGAATAGGGTTGAGGGTGGAAGAAATGAGAAATGTAGTTGCGGTGCTCTGGAGCTCAGGGGAGGTGTCTGCAGGCTGCGCTGCTGTGCTTGTTCTGCTGCAGGGCTTGGCCTGTGCTTACTGCAGCCCAGCACAAGGCACGGCCCACTCACATCCTCCCACCACAGGATACGGCCCACTCATGCCCTCCCACCACAGGATACGGCCCACTCACGCCCTCCCACCACGGGACATGGCCCGCTCACGCCCTCCCACCATGGGACACGGCCCACTCACTCCCTCCCACCACAGGACACGGCCCACTCACGCCCTCCCAGCATGGGACACGCCCACTCACGCCCTCCCACCACGGGACACGGCCCACTCGCTCCCTCCCACCACGGGACAGAGCCCACTCGCTCCCTCCCACCATGGGACAGAGCCCACTCGCTCCCTCCCACCACGGGACAAGGCCTACTCGCTCCCTCCCACCACGGGACAGGGCCTACTCGCTCCCTCCCACCACGGGACAGGGCCCACTCACGCCCTCCCACCACGGGACACGGCCCACTCGCTCCCTCCCACCACGGGACAGGGCCCACTCGCTCCCTCCCACCATGGGACAGGGCCCACTCGCTCCCTCCCACCACGGGACAGGGCCCACTCGTTCCGTCCCACTGCACTGAAAGGCCCACTCGCTCCGTCCCACCGCGCGACATGGCCCACTCGCTCCGTCCCACCGCGGGACATGGCCCACTTGCTCCGTCCCAACGCGGGGCATGGCCCTCTCGCTCCGTCCCACCGCGGGACACGGCCCACTCGCTCCGTCCCACCGCAGGACATGGCCCACTCGCTCCGTCCCACTGCGGGAAATGGCCACTTGCTTTGCTTCTCCACTCTCCAGGTGGGTGGACTGAGCGGAAGAAAAGGAAGAACTTCGAAAGGAAAAGAAAAACAAGATGAAAAGAGGTAAAAAGTGAGAGATGAGCAGAGGAACTCCTACCGGTGCACCCTACTCTGATAGAATTCAGCCTGCAGTTTGAGAGGGAGAAGCTTGAATGGGATGCAATGGGACGTATTACAACTGAATAAAGGGAACTACAATGACTTGAGTAAGGAGCTGGCCAGTGTTGATTGGAACAAGACCCTAATAGGAAGGACAGTGGAGCAGCAATGGCAGGAGTTTCTGGGGCTAATCCAGGAGGCACAGCGGAAACTCATCCCAAGGAAAGCTGCCAAGGGGAAGATTATGGGTGACAAAGGAGGTCAGGGACAGCAGAAAAGCCAAAGAGAAAGCACACAATGTGATTGAGGATTGGGAAGAGGATTGGGAAGCCTTGAAAAACCAGTAGAGAATAATGAAAATTGCTGTTATTGATCAGAAGACCACCTCAAAATATTTTTAAGAATGTAACCCCAGACCTGAACCTTCTCTTATTTTTAAAAGCAAATATGAAATGTCTGTTCTGGATGCATTGAGACCTCTCACTGTTAAGCGGAATGCAATTTATTTAAACACTGCAGTTAAAATACAACCAAAGGAAGAAGAATTTAGAATAGCTTAACTCTATTGGAAAACACAGCAGAATAACACATACAGCGTCTATTGCTAATTCATTTGTCCTTGGCAAAAAGGAAAATTCAGACAACAGATTTTCAAATGCAGTTCTCCTGATCCAGCAGGGAAAAAGCATGAAGAGAAAATTCAGAAGATACAGCAGTGGCCAGAAGCTCCCAACGCTATTGAGACCCCTACAACTTCTAATGCTAATTTTGAAAAATCCAAAGCTCAGAAATCCGGACCAGTGAGAGCTGGCCACACTCAGTCAGGCTTTTAAACAGAAACCCAAGGTCTGCTAAGCGGTTTATTTCACTCCAGATTGCTTGGTACCTCTCCCTTACAACCGTTCTTCAAAAAAAAAGGACAAAACAACTTCTTAAAAGCTACATCAGTTGGATGGGGGTGAAATATGAGGCTGAGTTAGCTAGTGTCATAAAAGAGATTGTAAGCGTACTGAGATAGTGAAAAGGTAAGAGCAAGACAACAGCAGACATTGAAATACTGGAAAATGAGCCTGGAGTAATCGAGAGCAATGAAATGGGAGAGGAATTGAATAGGTATTTTGCATTGGTCTTCATGGTGGGAGACACAGGTAACATACAGGAAGCCCCAAGGGTTCATGGGGCAGAGGTGAGAGCAGTGGCCGTCACGAAGGAGACGGTGTTGGGGGAGCTGAAAGGTGGATAATTCCTCGATTGAGCAATATCGCAGGCTTTGGAAGAATATGGTTGAGTTCATTGTAGAGGCGTTGCTGGTGATCTCTCAGGCATCACTGGAATGAGGGACGTTCCCAGAGCGACTGGAAAAAGGCCAATGTAAGATCCCTCTCTATGAAAGGAGTGAGGCGGGAGATAGGAGACTTTCTCCTGGTTAGCCTACCTCAATTTGGAGGCAAGATTTTAGACTCCATTATTAAAGATGAGACGGTGGAGTACTTGGATGTGCATGGTCAAATAAGGCTGAGTCAGCACGATTTTGTCAAGAAGGGGAGAGGGGAGGGGCATCGTGACTGAGTGATCTGCCGGAAATCTTTAAGTGGGTAACGAGCAAGTCAGACAAAGGACAGCCAGTGGACATGATCTGTTTGAATTTCCAGAAGGCCTTTGACAAGGTGCTGCACTGAGATTGCAAAATGAAGTCAGAGCCACGGTGTGAGGGACAAGGTACTCGCGTGGATAGAGGATTGGCTGACTAGCAGAAGACAGAGAGTGGGGTTAAAGCGGTGTTTTTCAGGATAGTGGCCAGAGACAAGTGGTGTCCCTGTTAGGACTACAACTATTCACATCATGCATTAACATTCCAATCGAAGGAAGTGAGGGGATGCTCGCTCAGTTTGCAGATGA
This sequence comes from Stegostoma tigrinum, assembly GCF_030684315.1. Taxonomy (NCBI): domain Eukaryota; kingdom Metazoa; phylum Chordata; class Chondrichthyes; order Orectolobiformes; family Stegostomatidae; genus Stegostoma; species Stegostoma tigrinum. The sequence goes on along the minus strand of NC_081387.1, from coordinate 16,641,192 downwards.
CACAAAGATAGGTGGAGGGACAGTTTGGTGTTGAGATAGACATAGACATAGAACATTACAGCACAGTACAGGCCCTTCGGCCCTCGATGTTGTGCCGACCTGTCATACCGATCTCAAGCCCATCTAACCTACACTATTCCATGTACGTCCATACGCTTGTCCAATGACAACTTAAATTTACCTAAAGTTGGCGAATCTACTACCGTTGCAGGCAAAGCGTTCCACTCCCTTACTACTCTCTGAGTAAAGAAACTACCTCTGACATCTGTCCTATATCTTTCACCCCTCAATTTAAAGCTATGCCCCCTCGTGCTCGCCGTCACCATCCTAGGAAAAAGGCTCTCCCTATCCATCCTATCTAACCCTCTGATTATTTTATATGTTTCAATTCAGTCACCTCTCAACCTTCTTCTCTCGAATGAAAACAGCCTCAAGTCCCTCAGTCTTTCCTCATAAGACCTTCCCTCCATACCAGGCAACATCCTAGTAAATCTCCTCTGCACCCTTTCCAAAGCTTCCACATCCTTCTTATAATGCGGTGACCAGAACTGTATGCAATACTCCAAGTGCGGCCGCACCAGAGTTTTGTACAGCTGCAGCGTAACATCTTGGTTCCGGAACTCGGTCCCTCTATTAATAAAAGCTAAAACACTGTATGCCTTCTTAACAGCCCTGTCAAACTGGGTGGCAACTTTCAAGGATCTGTGTACATGGACACCGAGATCTCTCTGCTCATCTGCACTACCAAGATCTTACCATTAGCCCCGTACTTTGCATTTTATTCGGTTAGATTTAGCTTGTACAGGAGTGAAACTATCCTTTGCATTTTACAGGAGCCTGTATTCCAGAGGATTTAGGTGCCAAATAACATAAGAACGAGGAGCAGGAGTAGGCCGTATGGCCCTTTGAGCCTGCTCCACTATTCACTAAGATCGTGGCTGATCTTTTTGTAGACTCAGATACACTTACCGCGCTTTCACCATATCCCTTAATTCCTTTATTGTTCAAAAGAATCTACCTTAGCTTTAAAAATGTTTACTGAAATAGAGCCAACTACTTCACTGGGCAAGGAATTCCATAGATTAACAGCCTTCTGGGTGAAGAAGTTCCTTCTCAATTCAGTCCCAAATCTGCTATCTCTAATCGTGAGGCTATGTCCTCTTGCCCTGGCTTCACCTGCCAGTGGGAGCATCCTCTCTACTTCTATCTAATCTATTCCCTTCATAATTTTATTGTGTTTCTTTAAGATCCCCCCTCATGAATGAATGGAATGAATGAAACTGTGTTTCAGCTGGAGTTAGGTTTTATAGAACTGAAACTGCATTGCAGCTTGAGCTGGGATCTACAAGAGAGAAGTGCCTTTGCACATTCAGCCCATTGAAAGTTAAGGTTTCTAAAAGCCATGTTCCATGAAAAAGCCTGAGCGGAGTCCATTCTCCCTGAAAGCAAGTGTGGGGACTGCACAGATCCTAACTTGTGAGTCTACAGGAGTGTTGTGTCTGTGAAACGGAACACCTGTTAAATTCAGGCTCTTTCCAATCACAGGGGTGCTAGACCTTTGCAGGGCAGAAGGACGCGATGTTGTTGATCATGTCTGCTCTCCAAAAATACTTCCCCCGCCCTACCTATTCCTGTAGCCCTGCATCTTCTCCCTGTTCGCCTCCGGAACTATGAACGAGGCAGGTAAAGAGATCCAGGAGGTAGTGCTCAAGGAGCCTCAACCAAAGAGCTTTACTGAGAGACATGAGATGATTGCTCCCTGTTTGGATGAGAGCAGGTGCTGTACGAAGAATGAGCAAACCAACCATAGCACAGGGAAACTATTCAAAAGGGAATAGGGTTGAGGGTGGAAGAAATGAGAAATGTAGTTGCGGTGCTCTGGAGCTCAGGGGAGGTGTCTGCAGGCTGCGCTGCTGTGCTTGTTCTGCTGCAGGGCTTGGCCTGTGCTTACTGCAGCCCAGCACAAGGCACGGCCCACTCACATCCTCCCACCACAGGATACGGCCCACTCATGCCCTCCCACCACAGGATACGGCCCACTCACGCCCTCCCACCACGGGACATGGCCCGCTCACGCCCTCCCACCATGGGACACGGCCCACTCACTCCCTCCCACCACAGGACACGGCCCACTCACGCCCTCCCAGCATGGGACACGCCCACTCACGCCCTCCCACCACGGGACACGGCCCACTCGCTCCCTCCCACCACGGGACAGAGCCCACTCGCTCCCTCCCACCATGGGACAAGGCCTACTCGCTCCCTCCCACCACGGGACAGAGCCCACTCGCTCCCTCCCACCACGGGACAAGGCCTACTCGCTCCCTCCCACCACGGGACAGGGCCCACTCACGCCCTCCCACCACGGGACACGGCCCACTCGCTCCCTCCCACCACGGGACAGGGCCCACTCGCTCCCTCCCACCATGGGACAGGGCCCACTCGCTCCCTCCCACCACGGGACAGGGCCCACTCGTTCCGTCCCACTGCACTGAAAGGCCCACTCGCTCCGTCCCACCGCGCGACATGGCCCACTCGCTCCGTCCCACCGCGGGACATGGCCCACTTGCTCCGTCCCAACGCGGGGCATGGCCCTCTCGCTCCGTCCCACCGCGGGACACGGCCCACTCGCTCCGTCCCACCGCAGGACATGGCCCACTCGCTCCGTCCCACTGCGGGAAATGGCCACTTGCTTTGCTTCTCCACTCTCCAGGTGGGTGGACTGAGCGGAAGAAAAGGAAGAACTTCGAAAGGAAAAGAAAAACAAGATGAAAAGAGGTAAAAAGTGAGAGATGAGCAGAGGAACTCCTACCGGTGCACCCTACTCTGATAGAATTCAGCCTGCAGTTTGAGAGGGAGAAGCTTGAATGGGATGCAATGGGACGTATTACAACTGAATAAAGGGAACTACAATGACTTGAGTAAGGAGCTGGCCAGTGTTGATTGGAACAAGACCCTAATAGGAAGGACAGTGGAGCAGCAATGGCAGGAGTTTCTGGGGCTAATCCAGGAGGCACAGCGGAAACTCATCCCAAGGAAAGCTGCCAAGGGGAAGATTATGGGTGACAAAGGAGGTCAGGGACAGCAGAAAAGCCAAAGAGAAAGCACACAATGAGATTGAGGATTGGGAAGAGGATTGGGAAGCCTTGAAAAACCAGTAGAGAATAATGAAAATTGCTGTTATTGATCAGAAGACCACCTCAAAATATTTTTAAGAATGTAACCCCAGACCTGAACCTTCTCTTATTTTTAAAAGCAAATATGAAATGTCTGTTCTGGATGCATTGAGACCTCTCACTGTTAAGCGGAATGCAATTTATTTAAACACTGCAGTTAAAATACAACCAAAGGAAGAAGAATTTAGAATAGCTTAACTCTATTGGAAAACACAGCAGAATAACACATACAGCGTCTATTGCTAATTCATTTGTCCTTGGCAAAAAGGAAAATTCAGACAACAGATTTTCAAATGCAGTTCTCCTGATCCAGCAGGGAAAAAGCATGAAGAGAAAATTCAGAAGATACAGCAGTGGCCAGAAGCTCCCAACGCTATTGAGACCCCTACAACTTCTAATGCTAATTTTGAAAAATCCAAAGCTCAGAAATCCGGACCAGTGAGAGCTGGCCACACTCAGTCAGGCTTTTAAACAGAAACCCAAGGTCTGCTAAGCGGTTTATTTCACTCCAGATTGCTTGGTACCTCTCCCTTACAACCGTTCTTCAAAAAAAAAGGACAAAACAACTTCTTAAAAGCTACATCAGTTGGATGGGGGTGAAATATGAGGCTGAGTTAGCTAGTGTCATAAAAGAGATTGTAAGCGTACTGAGATAGTGAAAAGGTAAGAGCAAGACAACAGCAGACATTGAAATACTGGAAAATGAGCCTGGAGTAATCGAGAGCAATGAAATGGGAGAGGAATTGAATAGGTATTTTGCATTGGTCTTCATGGTGGGAGACACAGGTAACATACAGGAAGCCCCAAGGGTTCATGGGGCAGAGGTGAGAGCAGTGGCCGTCACGAAGGAGACGGTGTTGGGGGAGCTGAAAGGTGGATAATTCCTCGATTGAGCAATATCGCAGGCTTTGGAAGAATATGGTTGAGTTCATTGTAGAGGCGTTGCTGGTGATCTCTCAGGCATCACTGGAATGAGGGACGTTCCCAGAGCGACTGGAAAAATGCCAATGTAAGATCCCTCTCTATGAAAGGAGTGAGGCGGGAGATAGGAGACTTTCTCCTGGTTAGCCTACCTCAATTTGGAGGCAAGATTTTAGACTCCATTATTAAAGATGAGACGGCGGAGTACTTGGATGTGCATGGTCAAATAAGGCTGAGTCAGCACGATTTTGTCAAGAAGGGGAGAGGGGAGGGGCATCGTGACTGAGTGATCTGCCGGAAATCTTTAAGTGGGTAACGAGCAAGTCAGACAAAGGACAGCCAGTGGACATGATCTGTTTGAATTTCCAGAAGGCCTTTGACAAGGTGCTGCACTGAGATTGCAAAATGAAGTCAGAGCCACGGTGTGAGGGACAAGGTACTCGCGTGGATAGAGGATTGGCTGACTAGCAGAAGACAGAGAGTGGGGTTAAAGCGGTGTTTTTCAGGATAGTGGCCAGAGACTAGTGGTGTCCCTGTTAGGACTACAACTATTCACATCATGCATTAACATTCCAATCGAAGGAAGTGAGGGGATGCTCGCTCAGTTTGCAGATGACACAAAGATAGGTGGAGGGACAGTTTGGTGTTGAGATAGACATAGACATAGAACATTACAGCACAGTACAGGCCCTTCGGCCCTCGATGTTGTGCCGACCTGTCATACCGATCTCAAGCCCATCTAACCTACACTATTCCATGTACGTCCATACGCTTGTCCAATGACAACTTAAATTTACCTAAAGTAGGCGAATCTACTACCGTTGCAGGCAAAGCGTTCCACTCCCTTACTACTCTCTGAGTAAAGAAACTACCTCTGACATCTGTCCTATATCTTTCACCCCTCAATTTAAAGCTATGCCCCTTCGTGCTCGCCGTCACCATCCTCGGAAAAAGGCTCTCCCTATCCATCCTATCTAACCCTCTGATTATTTTATATGTTTCAATTAAGTCACCTCTCAACCTTCTTCTCTCTAATGAAAACAGCCTCAAGTCCCTCAGTCTTTCCTCATAAGACCTTCCCTCCATACCAGGCAACATCCTAGTAAATCTCCTCTGCACCCTTTCCAAAGCTTCCACATCCTTCTTATAATGCGGTGACCAGAACTGTACGCAATACTCCAAGTGCGGCCGCACCAGAGTTTTGTACAGCTGCAGCGTAACATCTTGGTTCCGGAACTCGGTCCCTCTATTAATAAAAGCTAAAACACTGTATGCCTTCTTAACAGCCCTGTCAAACTGGGTGGCAACTTTCAAGGATCTGTGTACATGGACACCGAGATCTCTCTGCTCATCTGCACTACCAAGATCTTACCATTAGCCCCGTACTTTGCATTTTATTCGGTTAGATTTAGCTTGTACAGGAGTGAAACTATCCTTTGCATTTTACAGGAGCCTGTATTCCAGAGGATTTAGGTGCCAAATAACATAAGAACGAGGAGCAGGAGTAGGCCGTATGGCCCTTTGAGCCTGCTCCACTATTCACTAAGATCGTGGCTGATCTTTTTGTAGACTCAGATACACTTACCGCGCTTTCACCATATCCCTTAATTCCTTTATTGTTCAAAAGAATCTACCTTAGCTTTAAAAATGTTTACTGAAATAGAGCCAACTACTTCACTGGGCAAGGAATTCCATAGATTAACAGCCTTCTGGGTGAAGAAGTTCCTTCTCAATTCAGTCCCAAATCTGCTATCACTAATCGTGAGGCTATGTCCTCTTGCCCTGGCTTCACCTGCCAGTGGGAGCATCCTCTCTACTTCTATCTAATCTATTCCCTTCATAATTTTATTGTGTTTCTTTAAGATCCCCCCTCATGAATGAATGGAATGAATGAAACTGTGTTTCAGCTGGAGTTAGGTTTTATAGAACTGAAACCGCATTGCAGCTTGAGCTGGGATCTACAAGAGAGAAGTGTCTTTGCACATTCAGCCCATTGAAAGTTAAGGTTTCTAAAAGCCATGTTCCATGAAAAAGCCTGAGCGGAGTCCATTCTCCCTGAAAGCAAGTGTGGGGACTGCACAGATCCTAACTTGTGAGTCTACAGGAGTGTTGTGTCTGTGAAACGGAACACCTGTTAAATTCAGGCTCTTTCCAATCACAGGGGTGCTAGACCTTTGCAGGGCAGAAGGACGCGATGTTGTTGATCATGTCTGCTCTCCAAAAATACTTCCCCCGCCCTACCTATTCCTGTAGCCCTGCATCTTCTCCCTGTTCGCCTCCGGAACTATGAACGAGGCAGGTAAAGAGATCCAGGAGGTAGTGCTCAAGGAGCCTCAACCAAAGAGCTTTACTGAGAGACATGAGATGATTGCTCCCTGTTTGGATGAGAGCAGGTGCTGTACGAAGAATGAGCAAACCAACCATAGCACAGGGAAACTATTCAAAAGGGAATAGGGTTGAGGGTGGAAGAAATGAGAAATGTAGTTGCGGTGCTCTGGAGCTCAGGGGAGGTGTCTGCAGGCTGCGCTGCTGTGCTTGTTCTGCTGCAGGGCTTGGCCTGTGCTTACTGCAGCCCAGCACAAGGCACGGCCCACTCACATCCTCCCACCACAGGATACGGCCCACTCATGCCCTCCCACCACAGGATACGGCCCACTCACGCCCTCCCACCACGGGACATGGCCCGCTCACGCCCTCCCACCATGGGACACGGCCCACTCACTCCCTCCCACCACAGGACACGGCCCACTCACGCCCTCCCAGCATGGGACACGCCCACTCACGCCCTCCCACCACGGGACACGGCCCACTCGCTCCCTCCCACCACGGGACAGAGCCCACTCGCTCCCTCCCACCATGGGACAAGGCCTACTCGCTCCCTCCCACCACGGGACAGAGCCCACTCGCTCCCTCCCACCACGGGACAAGGCCTACTCGCTCCCTCCCACCACGGGACAGGGCCCACTCACGCCCTCCCACCACGGGACACGGCCCACTCGCTCCCTCCCACCACGGGACACGGCCCACTCGCTCCCTCCCACCACGGGACAGGGCCCACTCGCTCCCTCCCACCATGGGACAGGGCCCACTCGCTCCCTCCCACCACGGGACAGGGCCCACTCGTTCCGTCCCACTGCACTGAAAGGCCCACTCGCTCCGTCCCACCGCGGGACATGGCCCACTTGCTCCGTCCCAACGCGGGGCATGGCCCTCTCGCTCCGTCCCACCGCGGGACACGGCCCACTCGCTCCGTCCCACCGCAGGACATGGCCCACTCGCTCCGTCCCACTGCGGGAAATGGCCACTTGCTTTGCTTCTCCACTCTCCAGGTGGGTGGACTGAGCGGAAGAAAAGGAAGAACTTCGAAAGGAAAAGAAAAACAAGATGAAAAGAGGTAAAAAGTGAGAGATGAGCAGAGGAACTCCTACCGGTGCACCCTACTCTGATAGAATTCAGCCTGCAGTTTGAGAGGGAGAAGCTTGAATGGGATGCAATGGGACGTATTACAACTGAATAAAGGGAACTACAATGACTTGAGTAAGGAGCTGGCCAGTGTTGATTGGAACAAGACCCTAATAGGAAGGACAGTGGAGCAGCAATGGCAGGAGTTTCTGGGGCTAATCCAGGAGGCACAGCGGAAACTCATCCCAAGGAAAGCTGCCAAGGGGAAGATTATGGGTGACAAAGGAGGTCAGGGACAGCAGAAAAGCCAAAGAGAAAGCACACAATGTGATTGAGGATTGGGAAGAGGATTGGGAAGCCTTGAAAAACCAGTAGAGAATAATGAAAATTGCTGTTATTGATCAGAAGACCACCTCAAAATATTTTTAAGAATGTAACCCCAGACCTGAACCTTCTCTTATTTTTTAAAGCAAATATGAAATGTCTGTTCTGGATGCATTGAGACCTCTCACTGTTAAGCGGAATGCAATTTATTTAAACACTGCAGTTAAAATACAACCAAAGGAAGAAGAATTTAGAATAGCTTAACTCTATTGGAAAACACAGCAGAATAACACATACAGCGTCTATTGCTAATTCATTTGTCCTTGGCAAAAAGGAAAATTCAGACAACAGATTTTCAAATGCAGTTCTCCTGATCCAGCAGGGAAAAAGCATGAAGAGAAAATTCAGAAGATACAGCAGTGGCCAGAAGCTCCCAACGCTATTGAGACCCCTACAACTTCTAATGCTAATTTTGAAAAATCCAAAGCTCAGAAATCCGGACCAGTGAGAGCTGGCCACACTCAGTCAGGCTTTTAAACAGAAACCCAAGGTCTGCTAAGCGGTTTATTTCACTCCAGATTGCTTGGTACCTCTCCCTTACAACCGTTCTTCAAAAAAAAAGGACAAAACAACTTCTTAAAAGCTACATCAGTTGGATGGGGGTGAAATATGAGGCTGAGTTAGCTAGTGTCATAAAAGAGATTGTAAGCGTACTGAGATAGTGAAAAGGTAAGAGCAAGACAACAGCAGACATTGAAATACTGGAAAATGAGCCTGGAGTAATCGAGAGCAATGAAATGGGAGAGGAATTGAATAGGTATTTTGCATTGGTCTTCATGGTGGGAGACACAGGTAACATACAGGAAGCCCCAAGGGTTCATGGGGCAGAGGTGAGAGCAGTGGCCGTCACGAAGGAGACGGTGTTGGGGGAGCTGAAAGGTGGATAATTCCTCGATTGAGCAATATCGCAGGCTTTGGAAGAATATGGTTGAGTTCATTGTAGAGGCGTTGCTGGTGATCTCTCAGGCATCACTGGAATGAGGGACGTTCCCAGAGCGACTGGAAAAAGGCCAATGTAAGATCCCTCTCTATGAAAGGAGTGAGGCGGGAGATAGGAGACTTTCTCCTGGTTAGCCTATCTCAATTTGGAGGCAAGATTTTAGACTCCATTATTAAAGATGAGACGGTGGAGTACTTGGATGTGCATGGTCAAATAAGGCTGAGTCAGCACGATTTTGTCAAGAAGGGGAGAGGGGAGGGGCATCGTGACTGAGTGATCTGCCGGAAATCTTTAAGTGGGTAACGAGCAAGTCAGACAAAGGACAGCCAGTGGACATGATCTGTTTGAATTTCCAGAAGGCCTTTGACAAGGTGCTGCACTGAGATTGCAAAATGAAGTCAGAGCCACGGTGTGAGGGACAAGGTACTCGCGTGGATAGAGGATTGGCTGACTAGCAGAAGACAGAGAGTGGGGTTAAAGCGGTGTTTTTCAGGATAGTGGCCAGAGACAAGTGGTGTCCCTGTTAGGACTACAACTATTCACATCATGCATTAACATTCCAATCGAAGGAAGTGAGGGGATGCTCGCTCAGTTTGCAGATGACACAAAGATAGGTGGAGGGACAGTTTGGTGTTGAGATAGACATAGACATAGAACATTACAGCACAGTACAGGCCCTTCGGCCCTCGATGTTGTGCCGACCTGTCATACCGATCTCAAGCCCATCTAACCTACACTATTCCATGTACGTCCATACGCTTGTCCAATGACAACTTAAATTTACCTAAAGTTGGCGAATCTACTACCGTTGCAGGCAAAGCGTTCCACTCCCTTACTACTCTCTGAGTAAAGAAACTACCTCTGACATCTGTCCTATATCTTTCACCCCTCAATTTAAAGCTATGCCCCCTCGTGCTCGCCGTCACCATCCTAGGAAAAAGGCTCTCCCTATCCATCCTATCTAACCCTCTGATTATTTTATATGTTTCAATTAAGTCACCTCTCAACCTTCTTCTCTCTAATGAAAACAGCCTCAAGTCCCTCAGTCTTTCCTCATAAGACCTTCCCTCCATACCAGGCAACATCCTAGTAAATCTCCTCTGCACCCTTTCCAAAGCTTCCACATCCTTCTTATAATGCGGTGACCAGAACTGTACGCAATACTCCAAGTGCGGCCGCACCAGAGTTTTGTACAGCTGCAGCGTAACATCTTGGTTCCGGAACTCGGTCCCTCTATTAATAAAAGCTAAAACACTGTATGCCTTCTTAACAGCCCTGTCAAACTGGGTGGCAACTTTCAAGGATCTGTGTACATGGACACCGAGATCTCTCTGCTCATCTGCACTACCAAGATCTTACCATTAGCCCCGTACTTTGCATTTTATTCGGTTAGATTTAGCTTGTACAGTAGTGAAACTATCCTTTGCATTTTACAGGAGCCTGTATTCCAGAGGATTTAGGTGCCAAATAACATAAGAACGAGGAGCAGGAGTAGGCCGTATGGCCCTTTGAGCCTGCTCCACTATTCACTAAGATCGTGGCTGATCTTTTTGTAGACTCAGATACACTTACCGCGCTTTCACCATATCCCTTAATTCCTTTATTGTTCAAAAGAATCTACCTTAGCTTTAAAAATGTTTACTGAAATAGAGCCAACTACTTCACTGGGCAAGGAATTCCATAGATTAACAGCCTTCTGGGTGAAGAAGTTCCTTCTCAATTCAGTCCCAAATCTGCTATCTCTAATCGTGAGGCTATGTCCTCTTGCCCTGGCTTCACCTGCCAGTGGGAGCATCCTCTCTACTTCTATCTAATCTATTCCCTTCATAATTTTATTGTGTTTCTTTAAGATCCCCCCTCATGAATGAATGGAATGAATGAAACTGTGTTTCAGCTGGAGTTAGGTTTTATAGAACTGAAACTGCATTGCAGCTTGAGCTGGGATCTACAAGAGAGAAGTGCCTTTGCACATTCAGCCCATTGAAAGTTAAGGTTTCTAAAAGCCATGTTCCATGAAAAAGCCTGAGCGGAGTCCATTCTCCCTGAAAGCAAGTGTGGGGACTGCACAGATCCTAACTTGTGAGTCTACAGGAGTGTTGTGTCTGTGAAACGGAACACCTGTTAAATTCAGGCTCTTTCCAATCACAGGGGTGCTAGACCTTTGCAGGGCAGAAGGACGCGATGTTGTTGATCATGTCTGCTCTCCAAAAGTACTTCCCCCGCCCTACCTATTCCTGTAGCCCTGCATCTTCTCCCTGTTCGCCTCCGGAACTATGAACGAGGCAGGTAAAGAGATCCAGGAGGTAGTGCTCAAGGAGCCTCAACCAAAGAGCTTTACTGAGAGACATGAGATGATTGCTCCCTGTTTGGATGAGAGCAGGTGCTGTACGAAGAATGAGCAAACCAACCATAGCACAGGGAAACTATTCAAAAGGGAATAGGGTTGAGGGTGGAAGAAATGAGAAATGTAGTTGCGGTGCTCTGGAGCTCAGGGGAGGTGTCTGCAGGCTGCGCTGCTGTGCTTGTTCTGCTGCAGGGCTTGGCCTGTGCTTACTGCAGCCCAGCACAAGGCACGGCCCACTCACATCCTCCCACCACAGGATACGGCCCACTCATGCCCTCCCACCACAGGATACGGCCCACTCACGCCCTCCCACCACGGGACATGGCCCGCTCACGCCCTCCCACCATGGGACACGGCCCACTCACTCCCTCCCACCACAGGACACGGCCCACTCACGCCCTCCCAGCATGGGACACGCCCACTCACGCCCTCCCACCACGGGACACGGCCCACTCGCTCCCTCCCACCACGGGACAGAGCCCACTCGCTCCCTCCCACCATGGGACAAGGCCTACTCGCTCCCTCCCACCACGGGACAGAGCCCACTCACTCCCTCCCACCACGGGACAAGGCCTACTCGCTCCCTCCCACCACGGGACAGGGCCCACTCACGCCCTCCCACCACGGGACACGGCCCACTCGCTCCCTCCCACCACGGGACACGGCCCACTCGCTCCCTCCCACCACGGGACAGGGCCCACTCGCTCCCTCCCACCATGGGACAGGGCCCACTCGCTCCCTCCCACCACGGGACAGGGCCCACTCGTTCCGTCCCACTGCACTGAAAGGCCCACTCGCTCCGTCCCACCGCGCGACATGGCCCACTCGCTCCGTCCCACCGCGGGACATGGCCCACTTGCTCCGTCCCAACGCGGGGCATGGCCCTCTCGCTCCGTCCCACCGCGGGACACGGCCCACTCGCTCCGTCCCACCGCAGGACATGGCCCACTCGCTCCGTCCCACTGCGGGAAATGGCCACTTGCTTTGCTTCTCCACTCTCCAGGTGGGTGGACTGAGCGGAAGAAAAGGAAGAACTTCGAAAGGAAAAGAAAAACAAGATGAAAAGAGGTAAAAAGTGAGAGATGAGCAGAGGAACTCCTACCGGTGCACCCTACTCTGATAGAATTCAGCCTGCAGTTTGAGAGGGAGAAGCTTGAATGGGATGCAATGGGACGTATTACAACTGAATAAAGGGAACTACAATGACTTGAGTAAGGAGCTGGCCAGTGTTGATTGGAACAAGACCCTAATAGGAAGGACAGTGGAGCAGCAATGGCAGGAGTTTCTGGGGCTAATCCAGGAGGCACAGCGGAAACTCATCCCAAGGAAAGCTGCCAAGGGGAAGATTATGGGTGACAAAGGAGGTCAGGGACAGCAGAAAAGCCAAAGAGAAAGCACACAATGTGATTGAGGATTGGGAAGAGGATTGGGAAGCCTTGAAAAACCAGTAGAGAATAATGAAAATTGCTGTTATTGATCAGAAGACCACCTCAAAATATTTTTAAGAATGTAACCCCAGACCTGAACCTTCTCTTATTTTTAAAAGCAAATATGAAATGTCTGTTCTGGATGCATTGAGACCTCTCACTGTTAAGCGGAATGCAATTTATTTAAACACTGCAGTTAAAATACAACCAAAGGAAGAAGAATTTAGAATAGCTTAACTCTATTGGAAAACACAGCAGAATAACACATACAGCGTCTATTGCTAATTCATTTGTCCTTGGCAAAAAGGAAAATTCAGACAACAGATTTTCAAATGCAGTTCTCCTGATCCAGCAGGGAAAAAGCATGAAGAGAAAATTCAGAAGATACAGCAGTGGCCAGAAGCTCCCAACGCTATTGAGACCCCTACAACTTCTAATGCTAATTTTGAAAAATCCAAAGCTCAGAAATCCGGACCAGTGAGAGCTGGCCACACTCAGTCAGGCTTTTAAACAGAAACCCAAGGTCTGCTAAGCGGTTTATTTCACTCCAGATTGCTTGGTACCTCTCCCTTACAACCGTTCTTCAAAAAAAAAGGACAAAACAACTTCTTAAAAGCTACATCAGTTGGATGGGGGTGAAATATGAGGCTGAGTTAGCTAGTGTCATAAAAGAGATTGTAAGCGTACTGAGATAGCGAAAAGGTAAGAGCAAGACAACAGCAGACATTGAAATACTGGAAAATGAGCCTGGAGTAATCGAGAGCAATGAAATGGGAGAGGAATTGAATAGGTATTTTGCATTGGTCTTCATGGTGGGAGACACAGGTAACATACAGGAAGCCCCAAGGGTTCATGGGGCAGAGGTGAGAGCAGTGGCCGTCACGAAGGAGACGGTGTTGGGGGAGCTGAAAGGTGGATAATTCCTCGATTGAGCAATATCGCAGTCTTTGGAAGAATATGGTTGAGTTCATTGTAGAGGCGTTGCTGGTGATCTCTCAGGCATCACTGGAATGAGGGACGTTCCCAGAGCGACTGGAAAAATGCCAATGTAAGATCCCTCTCTATGAAAGGAGTGAGGCGGGAGATAGGAGACTTTCTCCTGGTTAGCCTACCTCAATTTGGAGGCAAGATTTTAGACTCCATTATTAAAGATGAGACGGCGGAGTACTTGGATGTGCATGGTCAAATAAGGCTGAGTCAGCACGATTTTGTCAAGAAGGGGAGAGGGGAGGGGCATCGTGACTGAGTGATCTGCCGGAAATCTTTAAGTGGGTAACGAGCAAGTCAGACAAAGGACAGCCAGTGGACATGATCTGTTTGAATTTCCAGAAGGCCTTTGACAAGGTGCTGCACTGAGATTGCAAAATGAAGTCAGAGCCACGGTGTGAGGGACAAGGTACTCACGTGGATAGAGGATTGGCTGACTAGCAGAAGACAGAGAGTGGGGTTAAAGCGGTGTTTTTCAGGATAGTGGCCAGAGACTCGTGGTGTCCCTGTTAGGACTACAACTATTCACATCATGCATTAACATTCCAATCGAAGGAAGTGAGGGGATGCTCGCTCAGTTTGCAGATGACACAAAGATAGGTGGAGGGACAGTTTGGTGTTGAGATAGACATAGACATAGAACATTAAAGCACAGTACAGGCCCTTCGGCCCTCGATGTTGTGCCGACCTGTCATACCGATCTCAAGCCCATCTAACCTACACTATTCCATGTACGTCCATACGCTTGTCCAATGACAACTTAAATTTACCTAAAGTTGGCGAATCTACTACCGTTGCAGGCAAAGCGTTCCACTCCCTTACTACTCTCTGAGTAAAGAAACTACCTCTGACATCTGTCCTATATCTTTCACCCCTCAATTTAAAGCTATGCCCCCTCGTGCTCGCCGTCACCATCCTAGGAAAAAGGCTCTCCCTATCCATCCTATCTAACCCTCTGATTATTTTATATGTTTCAATTAAGTCACCTCTCAACTTTCTTCTCTCTAATGAAAACAGCCTCAAGTCCCTCAGTCTTTCCTCATAAGACCTTCCCTCCATACCAGGCAACATCCTAGTAAATCTCCTCTGCACCCTTTCCAAAGCTTCCACATCCTTCTTATAATGCGGTGACCAGAACTGTACGCAATACTCCAAGTGCGGCCGCACCAGAGTTTTGTACAGCTGCAGCGTAACATCTTGGTTCCGGAACTCGGTCCCTCTATTAATAAAAGCTAAAACACTGTATGCCTTCTTAACAGCCCTGTCAAACTGGGTGGCAACTTTCAAGGATCTGTGTACATGGACACCGAGATCTCTCTGCTCATCTGCACTACCAAGATCTTACCATTAGCCCCGTACTTTGCATTTTATTCGGTTAGATTTAGCTTGTACAGGAGTGAAACTATCCTTTGCATTTTACAGGAGCCTGTATTCCAGAGGATTTAGGTGCCAAATAACATAAGAACGAGGAGCAGGAGTAGGCCGTATGGCCCTTTGAGCCTGCTCCACTATTCACTAAGATCGTGGCTGATCTTTTTGTAGACTCAGATACACTTACCGCGCTTTCACCATATCCCTTAATTCCTTTATTGTTCAAAAGAATCTACCTTAGCTTTAAAAATGTTTACTGAAATAGAGCCAACTACTTCACTGGGCAAGGAATTCCATAGATTAACAGCCTTCTGGGTGAAGAAGTTCCTTCTCAATTCAGTCCCAAATCTGCTATCTCTAATCGTGAGGCTATGTCCTCTTGCCCTGGCTTCACCTGCCAGTGGGAGCATCCTCTCTACTTCTATCTAATCTATTCCCTTCATAATTTTATTGTGTTTCTTTAAGATCCCCCCTCATGAATGAATGGAATGAATGAAACTGTGTTTCAGCTGGAGTTAGGTTTTATAGAACTGAAACTGCATTGCAGCTTGAGCTGGGATCTACAAGAGAGAAGTGTCTTTGCACATTCAGCCCATTGAAAGTTAAGGTTTCTAAAAGCCATGTTCCATGAAAAAGCCTGAGCGGAGTCCAGGTGGGTGGACTGAGCGGAAGAAAAGGAAGAACTTCGAAAGGAAAAGAAAAACAAGATGAAAAGAGCTAAAGTGAGAGATGAGCAGAGGAACTCCTACCGGTGCACCCTACTCTGATAGAATTCAGCCTGCAGTTTGAGAGGGAGAAGCTTGAATGGGATGCAATGGGACGTATTACAACTGAATAAAGGGAACTACAATGACTTGAGTAAGGAGCTGGCCAGTGTTGATTGGAACAAGACCCTAATAGGAAGGACAGTGGAGCAGCAATGGCAGGAGTTTCTGGGGCTAATCCAGGAGGCACAGCGGAAACTCATCCCAAGGAAAGCTGCCAAGGGGAAGATTATGGGTGACAAAGGAGGTCAGGGACAGCAGAAAAGCCAAAGAGAAAGCACACAATGTGATTGAGGATTGGGAAGAGGATTGGGAAGCCTTGAAAAACCAGTAGAGAATAATGAAAATTGCTGTTATTGATCAGAAGACCACCTCAAAATATTTTTAAGAATGTAACCCCAGACCTGAACCTTCTCTTATTTTTAAAAGCAAATATGAAATGTCTGTTCTGGATGCATTGAGACCTCTCACTGTTAAGCGGAATGCAATTTATTTAAACACTGCAGTTAAAATACAACCAAAGGAAGAGGAATTTAGAATAGCTTAACTCTATTGGAAAACACAGCAGAATAACACATACAGCGTCTATTGCTAATTCATTTGTCCTTGGCAAAAAGGAAAATTCAGACAACAGATTTTCAAATGCAGTTCTCCTGATCCAGCAGGGAAAAAGCATGAAGAGAAAATTCAGAAGATACAGCAGTGGCCAGAAGCTCCCAACGCTATTGAGACCCCTACAACTTCTAATGCTAATTTTGAAAAATCCAAAGCTCAGAAATCCGGACCAGTGAGAGCTGGCTACACTCAGTCAGGCTTTTAAACAGAAACCCAAGGTCTGCTAAGCGGTTTATTTCACTCCAGATTGCTTGGTACCTCTCCCTTACAACCGTTCTTCAAAAAAAAAGGACAAAACAACTTCTTAAAAGCTACATCAGTTGGATGGGGGTGAAATATGAGGCTGAGTTAGCTAGTGTCATAAAAGAGATTGTAAGCGTACTGAGATAGTGAAAAGGTAAGAGCAAGACAACAGCAGACATTGAAATACTGGAAAATGAGCCTGGAGTAATCGAGAGCAATGAAATGGGAGAGGAATTGAATAGGTATTTTGCATTGGTCTTCATGGTGGGAGACACAGGTAACATACAGGAAGCCCCAAGAGTTCAGGGGGCAGAGGTGAGAGCATTGGCCGTCACGAAGGAGACGGTGTTGGGGGAGCTGAAAGGTGGATAATTCCTCGATTGAGCAATACCGCAGGCTTTGGAAGAATATGGTTGAGTTCATTGTAGAGGCGTTGCTGGTGATCTCTCAGGCATCACTGGAATGAGGGACGTTCCCAGAGCGACTGGAAAAATGCCAATGTAAGATCCCTCTCTATGAAAGGAGTGAGGCGGGAGATAGGAGACTTTCTCCTGGTTAGCCTACCTCAATTTGGAGGCAAGATTTTAGACTCCATTATTAAAGATGAGACGGCGGAGTACTTGGATGTGCATGGTCAAATAAGGCTGAGTCAGCACGATTTTGTCAAGAAGGGGAGAGGGGAGGGGCATCGTGACTGAGTGATCTGCCGGAAATCTTTAAGTGGGTAACGAGCAAGTCAGACAAAGGACAGCCAGTGGACATGATCTGTTTGAATTTCCAGAAGGCCTTTGACAAGGTGCTGCACTGAGATTGCAAAATGAAGTCAGAGCCACGGTGTGAGGGACAAGGTACTCGCGTGGATAGAGGATTGGCTGACTAGCAGAAGACAGAGAGTGGGGTTAAAGCGGTGTTTTTCAGGATAGTGGCCAGAGACTAGTGGTGTCCCTGTTAGGACTACAACTATTCACATCATGCATTAACATTCCAATCGAAGGAAGTGAGGGGATGCTCGCTCAGTTTGCAGATGACACAAAGATAGGTGGAGGGACAGTTTGGTGTTGAGATAGACATAGACATAGAACATTACAGCACAGTACAGGCCCTTCGGCCCTCGATGTTGTGCCGACCTGTCATACCGATCTCAAGCCCATCTAACCTACACTATTCCATGTACGTCCATACGCTTGTCCAATGACAACTTAAATTTACCTAAAGTAGGCGAATCTACTACCGTTGCAGGCAAAGCGTTCCACTCCCTTACTACTCTCTGAGTAAAGAAACTACCTCTGACATCTGTCCTATATCTTTCACCCCTCAATTTAAAGCTATGCCCCCTCGTGCTCGCCGTCACCATCCTAGGAAAAAGGCTCTCCCTATCCATCCTATCTAACCCTCTGATTATTTTATATGTTTCAATTAAGTCACCTCTCAACCTTCTTCTCTCTAATGAAAACAGCCTCAAGTCCCTCAGTCTTTCCTCATAAGACCTTCCCTCCATACCAGGCAACATCCTAGTAAATCTCCTCTGCACCCTTTCCAAAGCTTCCACATCCTTCTTATAATGCGGTGACCAGAACTGTACGCAATACTCCAAGTGCGGCCGCACCAGAGTTTTGCACAGCTGCAGCGTAACATCTTGGTTCCAGAACTCGGTCCCTCTATTAATAAAAGCTAAAACACTGTATGCCTTCTTAACAGCCCTGTCAACCTGGGTGGCAACTTTCAAGGATCTGTGTACATGGACACCGAGATCTCTCTGCTCATCTTCACTGCTAAGAATCTTACCATGAGCCCTGTACTTTGCCTTCCGGTTACTCCTACCAAAGTGCATCACCTCACACTTGTCTGCATTAAACTCCATTTGCCACCTCTCAGCCCAGCTCTGCAGGTTATCTTATGTCTCTCTGCAACCTACAGTATCCTTCGTCACTATCCACAACTCCACCGACCTTAGTGTCGTCTGCAAATTTACTAACCCATCCTTCTACACCCTCATCCAGGTCATTTATAAAAATGATAAACAGCAATGGACCCAACACCGAACCTTGTGGAACACCACTAGTAAATGGTCTCCAGGATGAACATTTCCCATCAACTGCCACCCTCTGTCCTCTTTCAGCAAGCCAATTTCTGATCCAAACTGCTATATCTCCCACAATTCCATTCCTCTGGATTTTGTACAATAGCCTATTGTGGGGAACCTTATTGAACGCCTTGCTGAAATCCATATACACCACATCAACCGGTTTACGCTCATCTACCTGTTTGGTCACCTTCTCAAAGAACTCAATAAGGTTTGTGAGGCACGACCTTCCCTTCATAAAACCGTGCTGAGTATCCCTAATCAATTTATTCTTTTCTAGATGATTATAAATCCTATCCCTTATAATCTTTTCCAACACTTTACCAACAACTGAGGTAAGGCTCACTGGTCTATAATTACCAGGGTTGTCTCTACTCCCCTTCTTGAACAGGAGATCCACATTTGCTATCCTCCAGTCATCTGGCATTATTAATGTAGCCAATGACGAGTTAAAGATCAATGCCAAAGGCTCGGCAATCTCCTCCCTGGCTTCCCAGAGGATCCGAGGATAAATCCCATCCGGCCCAGGTGACTTATCTATCTTCACCTTCTGAAGGATTTCTAATACCTCTTCTGTGTGAACCTCAATCCCACCTAGTCTAGTAGCCTGCATCTCAGTATTCTCCTTGACAACATTGTCATTTTCTAGAGTGAATACTGTTGAAAAATATTCATTTATCCCTTTCCCTATCTCCTCTGACTCCACACACAACTTACCACTACTATCCTTGATTGGCCCTTACTTTCGTCATTCTTTTATTCCTTAAATACCTATAGAAAGCCTTAGGGTTTACCCTGATCCTATCCGCCAACAGCTTCTCATGTCTCCTCCTGGCTCTTCTGAGCTCTCTCTTTAGATGGGCAAGCTGCAGAAGGCAGTCAGAGAGTGGGCAAAGAAGTGGCATATGGAATACAGTGTGGGCACATGTGAGGTTATATCCTTTGGTAGGATGAGTAGAAGTGTAGATTATTTTTTGAATGGGGAATGACTTCAGAAATCTGAAGCACAAAGAGACTTGGGTGTTCTTGTTCAGGATTCTCTAGGCTGTATGTGTGGAGTTTACACATTTACCCTGTGTCAGCATGGATTTCCTTCGGATGCTCCGGTATTCCCCCACAGTCTTAGGAAGTGCAGGTTTATTGTATTAGCCATGGGAAATGCAGGGTAACAGGGATAGGGTTTTGGGGGTTGGGGGAGGAGTGCGAGTCTGGGTGGGATGTGATTCAGAGGGTCAGTGTGGAATTGACAGCCTGAATGTAGGGATTCCACACTGTAGTGGTTCTATGATGAGTTGAAAATATAGCAATATATGCAGCTTCTTTCAAAGTTGGACATCCAGCCAGCTTCCAGCAGGCAAACTGATGTGGGATGTGGGCATCGCTGGAGAAGCGAGCAGTTATTTCCCATCCCTAAATGCCACTCAAACTGACAGGTGTCCTAAGTCCATTTTGGAGGGCAGTTCAGAGACAAGCATGTTGTTGTGGGTCAGGATTCACATATAGGCTGGAGCAGGAAAACATGACAGACTGAGGCCTGAATCTGGTAAAAGCCTGAAGTGAGATGGGGGGTCAGGGGCAGTATTGCGTTCCTGGCTCAGATTTTTCACTTCAACCTCTGGCCTGATCCAAATTCTCCCGTTTCTGAAAGCTGACATCACACCCCCACCTTCCCCTTTGTCTCTGAACGGGATTGACATTGAGTTCCACATCTAGCTGTCTGGTCCTGGTGTTGAGATTTCGAATGACTGGCAACTTTTAATGGTGTGGATGTAATTTCTGATTTCCGCATATCGATGGCCAGTCTCTGGGCAGTGAAATCAGGCAACTGTCATGCTGCAGTGCTGGTGATACATTGTACGACTATGCTTTCACCTAATCTACCCACATAAAAACTGGGGGCTATCTCTAATCTTCCGCCCGTGACCAATTGACAGTGGAAAAAATATTCATCGAAGTTGAGACTCTTCTGAATTAATGGTCCACCACATGTTGCCATTCTGTCAAACTGCTAGCTACAAATTAGTCCATTGGTCTCCTTTATTCCTGTGCCTCACTTATAGACGGTACAGATTGCCTCAACGCTGCCCAGACATTGGCAGCATTCCAGAACTGCCTTGGATTTTGAGGAACTTAAGCATAATTTCCAAGAATACTGACGTGAGCAAATCTTGAGCGATAGGCATTGGGGCAGGAACATTGCAATTGACTGAATATGAAAAATGATCCAATCTGGAAATAAAGCATTCATTCACTTTCTGATTGGCAGTGCAGCAAAAAAAGATTGATACGTTGGCTGGCCAATGGCAGGGTTGTGTGGGCAGAGTGATTGCAAACTGGATGGTCATGTGATTAGCCATCCAAGAATATTTACAAGTCGATTTGGCAGCTGTAATGTTGCCTTCGGTCAAGGCTGGTGTCAGATAGATGCTCTCTCAAAATGAGGTAAAGTAAGAGTAAAGAAGGACGTGGGGTTAATTGTGGCATAGAAATGGAGGAAAAAATACAGGGGCAGAAATACCTTTAAGAGAATCTCAGACTCGAATTGGGCGTGTTAGTGTAAACGGGGCTGGGATTAGAGGTACGTGAGCAGAACTTGAGTGAATATTTAAATACATGGCATTGGGGAAGAATTGAATGCAGAAAATTGATTGAAGTAAAAAAGAACTCGCAGGTAATTTCAGGTTCTGAGGTGGCACCAATTAGAATTCAAATCAACTCAAAGCCAAACTGGGCAACAGAAATGAACCTTTAAGGGACACTACATTGGACAAACAGGCAGAAAGCTAGCCACCAGGATACATGAACATCAACTAGCCACAAAACGACATGACCCACTATCACTCGTATCCTTACATACAGATGAGGAAGGACACCACTTTGATTGGGACAACACATCCATCCGAGGACAAGCCAAACAGAGACACACACGAGAATTCCTAGAAGCATGCATTCCAACCGGAACTCCATCAACAAACACACTGACTTGGAACCAATCTACCATCCCCTGAGAAAAAGAACTGGAAATGACATCACAAACACAGGAAATGACATCACCAACCCAAGGAAACCTAAACAGATCAATAGAAAGCGGGACATAACACCAGCGCTACATCGGAGGCTCACTGATGATGTTACCTAGAATGGTGACGAAACGTCTGAAAACTAACCTTCCAGCTCAGCGAGCAAACTCACATCCATGAGCAGAATAATTTGCATGTATAGATAAATAGACTTTCCTTTCCACTGATATGCGTTTGGCAAACACACCATCATTTGACCAGAAATAATGAAAGTAACAATTCTCTCGGCTTCCTTTCTACATATTTTCAATTTGTCTCTCTGCCGGTTTCTCCAGTGAATCTCTCTCCATGCTGAAAACACCTTCAACCTTTCAGGGTACTCTTCACGTGCACCAGTTTCATCCAGTTCACATCCAGGGACATTGACATCCGAGATAACAAAGTGCAGAGCTTCACCCAGCTGGATTCTCCAGCATCTGCAGTCCCGATTATCTCTGATACAACATTGACATTCGATATGTACCAGCCTCTGCTCCACTCACAAGATGCTTCTGAATTTGTGCGCTGCGCCCTTGTGTGCTCCAGCAACTTTCATGCTGCAGTAGGATAGTGTGCTCTCAGGGCCATACACCCAGCTCACGGTATGGATCAGGCTGTATCTCTGGGCTGTTCGCACATAGTCAAAGCACACACTCACTGTGGGCCTGCCTGGACAGGACAGTAGATGGCCCAGTGGTGTTATCACGAGGCCGTTAAACCAGAGAGCCAGGCAACATTCTGAGGGTTCAGGTTTGAGTCCTGCCAGGATCAGTGACTAGATTTGAATACAATAATGATCTGGAATTAAGAGTCTAATAATGACCGTGACACTGCTGCAGATTATTGGGGAAAACAAGCTGTCTGGTTGAGGAAAGTCCTTTAGGGAAGGAAATCTGCTGACCTTACCTGATCTGGCCTACAAGTGACTCCAGACCTACGGAAATGAGGTTGACTCTGAACTACCGTCTGGCCAATAAATGCTAGCCTAGCCGATGTTGCCGAAATCCCAGGAATGAATCTAAAAAATAAATGCTCACAACATCCCTGCCTGACCTTTTCATCTGGCTCTTTGCCCCTCAGCCTGCGATACCGGACATATACTATTCCTGTTCTTCGTGCAGACACAATGCCAGGAATCTAGTCCTGGTTGTCAGCAATGCACACTATCGTCAAGGTAAATAGTCTTTGCTCGGGGGACCCTGTGACAGGAAGTCAAGGGCCGCCCCGATATCAGTCCGTCAGCTGCTCAGGGCAGTCAGAGTCAGGGCATTGTCTACGTAAGGGCTGAGAGGTCAAAGATCAGGCAACGCACCATCTGTGAAGAACCTTGTTGCCCTGTTTTCTGTCTGGGAGTGAGAGAGACGTGGG
This sequence comes from Stegostoma tigrinum, assembly GCF_030684315.1. Classification (NCBI taxonomy): domain Eukaryota; kingdom Metazoa; phylum Chordata; class Chondrichthyes; order Orectolobiformes; family Stegostomatidae; genus Stegostoma; species Stegostoma tigrinum. The sequence goes on along the minus strand of NC_081387.1, from coordinate 16,618,108 downwards.
TATTACAGGAACTGCGATAGGGCACAGCCCTGACTGTTGGTGAAGGGGGGGGTGAGATGTTCTGGTTGAGTGAGCAGGCAGCGCAGGGGGTACTTGGTCGTGTTGGGGGGGATGAGGTGAATGACAGAGACTGATGGAAGATGTTGCGGGCAATTATGAGAGAGGCAGAGCTTTGGGGGGAGGTGGCTCCAGCAGCAGATATAGAGGCCCCAGGGAGAAGATTGCAGGGTTTACCCTGGCAGAGTGTGGACGGACATCTTCCAAAAGCACTAGGCATTCCTCCAGGCAACTGAGACAGCTTCACCTGGGGTGACACTCTCTAACCAGGCTGGTATGATCTGTTGTGGTGCAGGAGAGAAAGTCTTATGTTACCATCATCTCACTGAACAGAACTTCTGGACCTTTCCAAAAAAGTGGGGGCACGGATTTCCTCCCATTCGCCATGTCCAGGGCAAATGTGAAGGACCATGTAGGCGTGTTTGAAGTTGGTTTTTTAAACTGGCGCCCTGTGACCAGCGCAGTGCCACCAGGAAAGGTTCTGGGTCCACTGCTTTTTGTCATTGATATGAATAATTTGGATTTGAATAGAGGAACAATGGTTAGTAAGTTTGCAGATGACACCGATATTGGTGATATCGTGGTCAGCGAAGAAGGTTGTCTTAGAGTCCAATGGGATATTGATCAGATGGGCTGATAGGCTAAGGAGCGGCAGATAGAGTTTAATTGAGATAAATCTGTGGTGTTGCAATGTGGGAAGGCAAATCAAGGCAGGTAAATGTATACGCACAATGGTTACGTTGCTGACAAAAGAGACCTTGAGGTAGAGTGCCATCGTTCCTTAAAAGCAGAGTGGCAGGCAGACAGGTGGATTAGGCATTTGTACGCTTGCCTTTATTGGCCAGCGCATTGAGACTAGGAGTTGGGAGGATCATGTTGCGACTGTACAGGGCTTTTTGTCCATGTGTCTCTTATATTTTACTGTGAAAAACATTGGAATGGACATCAATTCATAACTTATTGCAGGAATTTCAATTGGAATCTCGTGTCTTTGTTCATCAGCTACTCAATTTGAATCATTCAACGTGAACTTTGTCAGTTCGGCTTTTTTCCCATTGTCCCATTTTGGAAAACTTATGTGAGGAATTGATTGATCATTAAGGAGCAAAAACATTGCATCTATAGATTCCAAGTGGAAGTATTTAACAAATGTGCACACACATTACTGTACAAAATTCTCTTGAACACAGTCTGAAACATTTGCCCCTCTCTGACCTCAACATTACAGTGTCCCATCTTTCATGAGCTGATTACAATCAGTCATCATAAGTTTTCTAGAATGATTGCACCTCACGAGAATTTACTTGCAGACTTGCATTTTTATTTTGTGCAGATTGGTTACAGGAAAATACATTGAGCTCTGGCTGTCTTAGTTGACTATATTCACAGTTGATTGATTATTGGATTTTGATGCCTCCTATCAATATACATACAACATAGCATTTCAGAAATGATTAGTCATAAATTACTCTTGAAATTAATTTCTCAGTTTCTGATTATACAATGCAGCATAGTAAAAGATGTCCACTTGTAATAAACAATATTTTAAAGATCAATTGCTGACTTCATTCTGTGTGTGAAGAGAAATTTCATTTTGGTTATTCCTTCCTTCACATAAAATGGAATTGGAAATTGCTCTTTTACAAACTGTTCATTGCAGGGTTAATTTGTGATGGGTCTCTTCATCATAAAGTCCATTCTGTTAGTTGCTGGGTGCGTTGCAAATTATTCTTCAGAGATTTGATGCTGTTGGGAAAAGACAATCGCAGCTAAAAGCATGAACTTTCAAAAGTTTCAACAAAGAAAGCAGAAGATTCCTTGATTTCCTTTTCAAAAGCACACAATCAATATCTAAACATCGCTATTGCAGAAATATACATTCTGGGCAAAAGTATTTTTGGTTGTAATGAACTATGTTCTTTAACCCCCACATGATATTTTCATTCTGTGGAGTCAGGGGAATGTTTTGGAATTGTGTGCACTGCATTTGGAGGCAGATCTGAGGTTGTAAATGGAAAGACAGAAAGGATTGGAGATTGAACTACCCATCCCAGCACTTCAGTTAGGACAGGCTACCAGCATCATTGTCCTATATCAGCAAATCTGTGCAAAAATAACTGGAAACCAGGATGGAGTGGGAGTCTGGAATCAGGCCCTGACTGTTTCAAGGGGTTTCTAAGTCAGCTTGACCGAGGCAAAGATTTCTGTCATGTTCTCCACACACTATGCACTTATCAGGATCATTCCAATCATGTTGGGGAGTATTCCCTTGCATAATACTTACCACTTTCTTTGAGTGGAAAAGTTTCCTCAATTTCTCTTGTTTGAGCTGCACAATGAGATGATGCATTGTTGGGGAATAGTGTAGACAACGTGTTTTCACATTCTTCTTCTGCGTGCTTCAGTGCTTTGTCTTTCAGTTTCTCCATCATCAGGTTACCCTTCTCCTTTTCACATATGTTTCCAAACTCCAACACATATTCCATGTCGTGGTCATTATATTTGCATCGAAAACAGTGGACAATGAACAATGCAATTAAAAATGAGACCAGTACCATACCACCGATGAGCTGTTATGGTGAGAGTAGAGAAATAAGTTGAATGACACAATAATACTTGGAAATAGACAATGCAAACAGTGCAAGGAGGTAAATCATGCATTCATCATATTGTTCAGCTTGAAAAAAACAGTATCCCATTAGCCCCACCCATGACACCATAACAAACAACAAGAAGAGTGGCATTTAGCCCCTCAACCCTGCTTAGCCATTCCATAGGATCTTGGGTGATCCCACACTCCCCACCTCCTTTACCCCATAACCCTTGATTTTCCTGTTGATCAAGAGTCTGTCTATCTCAGCCTTACATATACAAAGGGCACTATCCTCTCAGCTCTCCGTGACAAGGATTTCCAAAGGCTCACAACCCACTGAGAGGACTTGCTCTTTCTTGCTGTCTCTTAGGTACACCTTTATGCTGAGGCTATGTCCACTAAGGGAGTTCTGAGTTCTGAGGAAGTGTCACCAGATCCGAAACGTTAACTCTGATTTTTCCTTCACAGATGCTGCAAGGCCTGCTGAGCTTTTCCAGCAACTTTGTTCTTCTCCACGTACAGACTTTGTTCTTTCAAGAGTTTCATCAAATTTTCAACAGGAACGTATTTTCACTTTTGCTTCCCTCACCCTTTGAAGTGGAGTGTTCCATATCAGAGAATCCCATGCATAATTTATTCTACCTCATGGTTCTTTTGCAAATTATCTAAAATTTGTGTATTCTAATTACTCAACTGTTAGCCTATGGAATTATTTATCTCCATAGCTACACTATCAAACATGATGAGACTTGGACACCACTATGTTTAACCTTCTGTTCTAGAGCATACAGTTGCCAATTTCTCGATCCTCTCCTACAAGTGAAATGCCCGTTCCTGTGGTTCCATCGCTGATTAATTTCTCTGCACCCTCACTGAAACCCTGACAATTATTCCAAATTATGATATTCACTGTTCAATTTGAGAGTTGACCATTCTGCTTCCTGTCTCTGCAGCCACAATCCTCAGGTCCTCCAGTCCCATATCCCTCCTGCATTCCCCGTTCCTCCAATTCTTGTCTGCTGCACATTCCACTCTGGCATTTCATTCAGCTGTCTACCCACTCCTAAGCCCACACCTCAACCCATCGAATCCCTCAATGTTATTGCATTTTCTCATAAATAATGCACTTCCTAGAAGTCGTCCTGGATAGTTCGTTCATTTTCCTTCCCCTAACTCCAACTGAGGTCTCTTTATCAGTGAAGACAGTTCTCAAATTAAGTGTTGCATCTAACCTGCTGCTTTAAAGAAAGTCATTTTACATGTTCTGGCCTGGAGTTGAGTTCCTTGAAATTAATGAGGCTGAGGCGTGATCTGTATTGTTTTCATGGCAATAGAGCTAACTGCCAAGGTAGAAAATATTTCTGCTGACTGGGGATTTTAGAACTAAGGGAGATAATCTCACATTTAAAGCCAGACCTCCCAAGATTAAAACTAAAATACTTTCACATGAAGGGTAATAACAATGTGGAATACTTTTGTGGATAAGTAGACTGTTATTTTTAACAATAGGATTGAGAGACGCAAATAGCATTTTCAGATAGGAGGCAGAGATAAAGAGTTTGCTCACATGGAATTGAATGATAGAAGAAGTGTGAATTACAAACTACAGCAAGCACTTTAAGAAATTACTTACTTGTGATGTAATGCAGTGCTTTTCTAGAGCTGCGCGGGGCTTCTCATTGCATTTCAATCCGCATTGAGTTTCATTTTTACCAATTAATTTTGAGCAGGAATAGTAATCACCATCCAGGAAGAGTAGAACAATCCATACAACTGCTGGAGTTGATGCTTTTAACACCAACAGGAAAGTAGAACAGCACAGCTCCTGGTGTTTGCAAAACTGCTTCAATAAATTACATTGCAGCATGAAACCAAGGATAAGCAACACAATTACGGGGACAACAAATGTTACTAAGATGTAGTAGAGATTCAAATGCTGCTCACAGGGGCACTTTATCTCCTTTTCCATTAAGGTTTTAATTCCAAAGAGGATCAGAGAAAGTGCAGTGTTCCCAAAGACATGAGTGAATGCCGGAAGAGAGTCACACGAGAAGTTTTTGACCTTGTCCAGGATGAATGCCTGCCATGCCATCTTACCAGCAATACAAACAATACACAACCGACTCAAGCACCTGCAACACCAGAGCTTATTACCTCTGGGAAGGAAAGCTTGTCACAGACTTGCGTAACACCGACTGAGAGATTTCTTGAAAAGATCATTTGTATGGATTAATCCAAATGTGGGCCGTCCCTCAGAAATTGCAGAGAGAAGCAGTTTATCAGGAAACCACTGGTGTCGATTTTTTTAAATACAAGGAAGTGGTCATTGGCGGCGCAGGAGTGAATTCTAGAGGATATCTTTTGCGACTGAAGGTGGATCAAACAGATTTGACCATAACCTAATTCAAAGGCATATCAATGTTGTGTAGGTCAGCAGTTAAAGAAATAGGGAACTGAAATAGGTTCAACAGACTTTGACGATGGAGGTCAATAATTTGTTGAATGATTAGAATTAATGTTCTGTTATGTAGCAGGTTACTGATAATCTGAAGTTTGCAGAGGGAGGATGATGAAAAGCTAATCAGGAAAACGGTTAAATTTGGGCCAACAAAATCACAAAGATACATTTCAAAATGAGCTATGCTGAGGTGCGAGGGAAGGAGCAAATCGAGAGACATGCACAGTCCTTTCAAACACTCCTCTATGTCAACTCAATCCCACACTCATTGCTTTAGATTAATTCTCTAAGAGGGTTTGAAAAGTTGACCCACGTATAGCAAGATGTTCTGCAAAGGTATGGCTAGATTTCATTGCGCGCTATACAATCCAGTTACTGAGCCTCTGAGCATGTTCAGTATATTTTCAATAAATTGAGGAAATCAGCGTTAAGAGTATTTTGCATTTGAGTGATGTTAAGAATTAATCTGAAAGCAAATGTTTGATAATTTGGCATATTTTTTTTGCTCAGGGCCATAATGCTCAAGAGAAGCACCTAATGACATTTTATTTTCTAGCTTTGTGTTATTGGCACAAGTTCAGATGAAGTAAGGATTACAGGTTCGAACATCCCGGAATCTTCACTTGTTGGTAAAGCAGCTTGCAGAGGGGCCCCATGAAACCCCTACACATGTGTATACACACACACACACACACACACACACACACACACACACACTCCCTCCCACACACACACACACACACACAGACACACAGACAGACACACACACACAGACACACACACACAGACACACACAGACACACAGACACACAGACACACACACACACACACAGACACACACACACACAGACACACACACACACACACACACACACACACACACACATACAAACACACAGACGAAGAGGGGTGTTTGTTTCTCAGCTTCTATCACGATCACTCACCCTGTTTGCAAAGAAACCAGCTAGCACGGCAATCTCTGACCTAAGTGCTGTTTGGAGTTCTTTATAATTTTTCCACACAAGAGAAAACATCTGCTTTAGGTGAGGTTATGCTTTTTAGTTGAATTAATTCTCTCAGTTCACCCCTTACATTCTGTGGTTAACCTCTTGATTTTCCATTCTCTACTTGGAACTTAGCGACTTGTTGAAATATTTTCTCTGTTTCTTCCACCCCATTACATACTTCCATTTCCTGTCCTAACAGAGTGTGTAAGTGGTCACTTTCACTTCGTGACAAGTTATTGACTTGTTATCTTGGCTCCCTGTATTTTTCTATTCAGTTACCAGGCGCTCACATAGGGGCTGTAGGCCCATTTCCTCTGGATTTTAAAAATGCTAATCTTATCCTTCTGAACCTCCCTAGAAAGTCTAACAAGAGCAGAGCCAGTCTCTATTGCAGTGTCCCACTCTTCCTAGTACATCTTGTAGCTGTCCAACTAATTTTAAACTTGACACTGGGGCAAATATTACTGTTTTACCTGAGAAACTCAAACGACCATTGACAGTTAGGGAAGCAAGGGTCAGGGAGAAAAGGCAGGAAAGTGGATTTGGAGATAATCACATCAGCCACAATCTCATTGAATCTTGATGGGCTGAATGGCTTATATCTGCTCCTACATCTTTTAGTAAGTTGTCTTAATGCACAAAACAAAACTCCATTAATTCATAAAGCAAACTGGGCAGCAGAAATGAACAACCCTGAAAGAAAACCCAAAGAACTGTGGAATCTGAAAGTCAGAAACAAGCACAGAAATTGATGGAAAAAACTCAGCCTGTCTGCAGCATCTGTGTCGAGAAAGCAGAGTCAACATTTTGGATCCAGTCACCCTTCTTCAGAACACCTTCTTCAAGTTTAGAAGAAACTTTAAATTTACGTGCATTTAAAATGCAAGTAGCTATTGTTGGGCCAACCTCATAGAATTCAGCTGGAATGCATTTGCAACATTTCCTTCCTGTTGAGAAAAACCACTTTGAAATGTATTCAAACGCAAAACTAAAGCGGTAGCAAAAGTACCTGCAGATTTAGAGATTAAGCTGCCTGTTGATTTGTACCATGATCACGGTTATGATACATAAACGACTGGTATTAACGGATTAATTTGCATGTACAAATAAATAGACTTTCCTTCCCACTGATATGCGTTTGGCAAACATACCATCATTTGGCCAGAAATAAAGAAAGTAACAATTCTCTCATCTTCTTTTCTACAAATTTTCAATTTGACTCTCTGCTGGTTTCTCCAGTGAATCTCTCTCCATGCTGAAAACAGGGCATCAACTTTTCAGGGTACTCTCCACGTGCACCAGTTTCATCCAGTTCACATCCAGGGACATTGACATTCGAGATAACAAAGTGCAGAGCTTCACCCAGCTGGATTCTCCAGCATCTGCAGTCCCGATTATCTCTGATACAACATTGACATTCGATATGTACCAGCTTCTGCTCTACTCACAAGATGCTTCTGAATTTGTGCGCTGCACCCTTGTGTGCTCCAGCAACTTTCATGCTGCAGTAAGGATAGTGTGCTCTCAGGGCCATACACCCAGCTCACGATATGGATCAGGCTGTATCTCTGGGCTGTTCGCACATAGTCAAAGCACACACTTACTGTGGGCCTGCCTGGACAGGACAGTAGATGGCCCAGTGGTGTTATCACGAGGCTGTTAAACCAGAGAGCCAGGCAACATTCTGAGGGTTCAGGTTTGAGTCCTTCCAGGATCAGTGACTGGATTTGAATACAATAATGATCTGGAATTAAGAGTCTAATAATGACCGTGACACTGCTGTAGATTATTGGGGAAAACAAGCTGTCTGGTTGAGGAATGTCCTTTAGGGAAGGAAATCTGCTGACCTTACCTGATGTGACCTACAAGTGACTCAAGATCTTGCGTAAATGAGGTTGACTCTTAACTGCCATCTGGCCAATAAACGCTCGCGTAGCCAATGTGGCCGAAATCCCAGGAATGAATCCAAAAACTAAATGCTCACAAGGCCCCTGCCAGAACTTTTCACCTTTGCTCCTCAGCCTGCAATACCGGACACATACTATTGTTGTCCTTCACGCAGACACAATGCCAGGAACCTTGTCCTGGTTGTCAGCAATGCTCACTATCATCAAGGTGAATAGTCTTTGCTCGGGGAAGTCAAAGTCAGTCCCTGCTGTCAGTCCAGAGGCTTGGACATGGTCAGTCAGCTGCTCAGGGCAGTCAGAGTCAGGACGTTTTCCACATAAGGGCTGAGGAGTCAAATGTTGGGGAGCCCACCATCTGTGAAGAGACTTTCTGCCCTCTTTTCCCTTCTGGGAATGAGAAAGACGTAAATATTGCAGTAGCTGAGAGCGGGTGGTACCGCCCTCACTGTTTGTGCAGGTGGGAGTGGTGTCCCAAGTTCGTGAGTAGGCAGCGCAGGGGGTACTTGGTGATTTGGCTGCGGGTTGAGGTGAGTAAGGGCAATTGATGGAAGATGTTGCAGGCAAGAAGGAGAGAGGCGGAGCCTGAGATTTGCGGGGAGGTGGATACAGAGACAGAGGGAGTGTGAGATATCAGAGACGAGATGGAGGGTGACTTAATGTGCCGGAGTGCAGAGGATATCACCCCACAGTGCTGCGCATTCCTAGAGGCTGCTGGGACTGCTTCACCTGAATCTCTGACCGAACTGGCATGGTCTGGTACGGTTGGGGGACAGGAAATCCTATGTTAGCGTCATCCCATCAAACAGAACCTCTGGATCTTTCCCACAATGTGGGGGCACGGATTTCCTCCCATTGGCCATGTCCAGGACAAATATGAAGAGCCATGTAGGGGTGGTACAGGGTGGTTTTCTCGCACTGGTGCTCTGTGGCCAGTGGTGTTCCACAAGGGCTCGTACTGGGTCCAGTGCTTTTTGTCATTGATATCAATAATTTGGATGTGAATAGAGGAACAATGGTTAGTAAGTTTGCAGATGACATCTATATTGGTGGTGTCGTGGTCAGTGAAGAAGCTTGTCTCAGAGTATAAAGGGACATAGATCAGTTGGGCAGACGTTGTGGAGAGTTCGCAAAATGAAACTACAGATTAAGGTAACAAGGCGTAAAGCTGAACAAAGGTCTAGGCCCGAAACATCGGCTTTCCTGCTCCTCTGACGCTGCTTGGCCTGCTGTGTTCATCCAGTTCTGCACCTTGTTATCGCAGATTCTCCAGCCAGCATCAGCAGTTCCAACTATCTCTGCAGATTAAGGTAATCTCTCACACTCTTTTTGTAAAATCTTGTTGGACCAGAGGTTCACATTCTCTTCCACTGTTGTAAATGAATAACTCATTTAAATCTTGCAGTAAATGCAAGCAGATACTCTGAGCTGGAGGAGAATTTGACAAGTTTGGATCCTTTTCTATTGAACTCGTGTGTGAGTGGAGGGTGGGATACAGTAGAGTTCAGCTGTGAGATTTTGGTGGTTTGTGAATGTGATAATAAGGCAGCATGTGAGTACATGTTTTGTTATGTTCTGTTTTGTTTCCCCTGAAGACAAAGTTTCCATTCTCACGCAGGACTGGTTAAGGAGGATGAGTTCAGTGTATTCAAAAGTCCAAGGTAGGTTTGCCCATCAGACAGAAGGAAGGACGCAGTACTTGTACTGTAGTTACAGGGGAAGATTGCTGTCAAAGACTGGTAACTGTAATCTGTAATACTCCCATGAGCAGCCCTGTCTGACCCTTGCGTGCACTCACATGTGCAGAGATAGCTGACAAGTACTGCAGGGACAGTTCTTAATTTATTCACTTTGGGACATCTGGGCATCGTTGGCTGGACCAGCATTTATCACCCCTTCCTAGCTGCCCTTGATGAGGTGGGGGTGAGCTGCAACATTTATGAATAACAATACCTGGGTCACCAATCATGACAAAACGATGTTTTCATTGGAGATGTGCCAATGTGTCGACTGATGGCCTGGACTGGTAAGTTTGGTTCATAGTGATTCAGACAAGAGGAAGGAGGAGTGCAGAGGTACCATCGATGCCAGTAGCCCAAGTGTCTGTGACACCATAACTACATTTCAGTCAGTCATACTTCACAAGATTAATGCTTTATCCCTACTCAGAGTTAGGGCCTGCAGAAATGAACCTGTATCTAGGTCAGAATTGAGGATTGCAGGATTACAACCGCAGACAATCAGTGTCAGGGTCCACAGGGGTGAAACTTTGCCTTGATTGAGTCATTATAACAGAAATCCTTCTTCAGTTGCACTTATGTTCTACAGGAATGAAACTGTATTCCTCATCGAGTTATTTCCTACACAAATCTCGATTCAATTGGATGTAGTTTGCAGGAATCTGTACTTTGTTACAATTAGATTTTACCGAACTGAAACTGCTCGAGCTGGGATCTGCAAGAGACAAGTGCCTTTGCAAATTCAGCCCATTACAAGTCAAGATTTATAAAAGCCGTGTTCCATGAAAAAGGCCTGAGCTGAGTTCCATTCTCCCTGAAAACAAGTGTGGTGAACCCACAAATCTTAACTTGGTCTACAGAAGTGTTGTGTCTGTGAACCAGAACCCCTGTTAATTTCAGGCTCTTTCCAGTCATGGTGTACTAAACCTTTACAGGGCAGAAGGAGGCTATTTAGCCGATCATGTCTGCTCTCCAAAAATACCTCCCCCCCACCCTATTCCTGTAGCCCTGCACCTTCTCCCTCTTCTCCCCTTAGGCTTCTCTTCTCCAAGGGAAACACTCTGACCTTCTCCAATGTTTCTCATCCTGGGAACCATTCTTGGGAGGCTTTGTCTCAACTTCTTTTGTTAAGTGCAGTCCCTAGAAGTGAATGCTTTATTCCAGCTGAGGTTCATTTTACATGACTTTTACATGTTGAAGTACGCTTCATCAGTCATTCTGGTTACGTCCTGGTAAATCTTTTCTGATCCCTCTCCAGATTAATGAGACTCTCCCTATAACAGGGTGACCAAAAGTTCACACAGTACCTCAGTAGAGCCCTTGCCCACCTCTTCGACAACCTCAGTGTGATGCCCCAACTACTGTACTTAAAGTTCTGAGTGATGAAGGCTCGCATGCTAAACGCATTCTTAACCATCCTGTCTACATATGATATAAATTTCAAAGCATTATTTTCCTGCCCCAGATCTCTCTGTTCTACAAGCCCCAGTGCATGACTGTAAATTGTACAAGTTCTGCCCTTGTTTTGTTTTACCAAAAATGCAATGCATTGCATCTTTTAAAAAGTACTTGGTTGAACACTTGAAATGTCAGAACGCTCAAGACTCTGGTCCGATTGCTGCAAAGTGGGACGAGTGCCGATTCGGAGTCTTATTTTTGTCGCAGCAGACTTTCTGAGCCAAAAGGCCTCTCCTGCCCTGTTTGACTTTCTGAACTTAACAAAGTAGTCACTAACGGAAGCAAAAGCACACAATGCTGCAGCCTTTGTCTTAACAAAAAAAAAGCAGAAGTTTATTAGCAAAATAATTGCAGATCAAACAGAATAAACTAAGCTATGCACTAACAAAACAAATTCAAAGATTTTTAAACACACAGTTGAAGCTTAATTCAATTTATCGCAAAACACTTTGTCGTAAATTGAAAAGTAAAATAGCATCTGTATCGTCACCGAAATCCACTGCTGGTACATTAAAGTGAAGGAGGTCAGTGAGTTGAGTTGACTTAACTGCTGGCTTGCAATACGATGTGATGGCAATTTCTTGGGTTCAGTTCCTGCACCAATTGATGTTCCTATGAAGGACTCACCTTTTTAGCCTCTCCCCTAGCCTGAGGCATGCTGACCTTCAATTCAAACCAACCGCAGTCACCTCTCTCTCGAATGCGATCTGTTCAAATTTACGGGTGGAATAGGCAAGTTCAATATGAATTTATTCTTCATAAAGGAGCTAATTCCCAGGAGACACAGATTTAAGGTAAGTGCCAGCAGATTTAGTGGATCTAAAGAGAACTTTTTTCCATCCAGTGGGTGTTGGCAATCTGGAAATACCTTAAAGGGTAGCTGTGTCGGGAACCATCACAACATTTAAGAAATATATCGCTATACACTTGAAACGCTAAAGCATGCAAGGCTAAGGACCAAGTGCTGGCAAACAGTAGATAGGTGCTTGATGAGCAGCATAGACATGATGGGCCAAAGCGTCTCTTTCTATGCTGTAATACTCTATTGACACCTTGTGTGCCATCCCAAAACAACACTCATACAGTACTCACAGCAGAGTCGCTGTTCCGGCATGTTGACAGGCTTATGTCTCATCATGTTTTCTCCTTTTTCCCAAAAGGAGCACTGGGTTAGTATGCCCTAACTCTTTCGATTTAGGGGCTATACCTTGACTATAACCAAGCCATCTCCTTTTTGAAGGTAGCCCATTGTTCAGCTAGTTTTGTTCCTTCAGAATTTCAGGCCCATCCAGGCTCCCTCTGCCTTTGTCCCCATTGAAGTTAACTTTCTCTGAGTTACTTATTCCCACTTGGATTGGATATTGTTCTTTTGCACCTTCATCCGAAGTTTTATGTTATGATGGTTAAACTGTTCGCCCACGTAATTCAATCTACTTGCCCCACCTCATTGCCAGGAAACATATTTGGCAGTGATTGACTTCTTGTTGGATTGGACACACTGTACAAAATTCTCTTGAACACAACCTGAAAGACCTACCCCTCTCTGACATCAACATTACAGTATCCCATCTTTCTTCAGGTAATTACAATCCATCATCGTAAGTATTCTAGAAGGGTTACACCTCTCTATAATTTAATTGCAGACTTGCTCCTTTACTTCCTGTAGATGAGTTACAGGAAAATACGTTGAGCCCTGTAGATGGGTTACAGGAAAATACGTTGAGCCCTGGCAGTCTTAGTTGATTGTATTCACAGTTGATCGATTATTGAATTTTTATATCTACTGTCAATGTACATACAACAGAGATTTTAGGAAATGATGTCATAAATTGCCCTTGAAATTAATTTCTCAGTTTCTGATTATTCAATGTAGTATATTAAAACATTTCGATTTGTATTTAACAATTTGTTAAAGATCAATTTCTGAATTTTGGCATTCAGTATGTGAGGAGAGATCTCATTTTGGATCCTCCTCCCTTCACACAGAATGAAATTGGAAATTGATCTTTTGCGAACTGTTCATTGCAAGATTAATTCGTGATGGGCCTCTTCATCATAAAGCCCGTTCTGCTAGCTGCTGGGTGTGTTGCGAATTATTCTTCAAAAATTTGTTTCTGTTGGGGAAACACAATCACAGATATAAGCATGAACTTTCAAAATATTGAACAAAGAAAGCAGAAGATTTCTTTATTTCCTTTTTGGAAGCATATAATCAATATCTAAGCATCGCTAATGCAGAAATATACATTTGGGGCAAAACCTATTCTCGGTTGCAATGAGCTACATTATTTAACCCCGACATGGCATTTTCATTCTGAGGAGTCAGTGGAATGGGTTGGAATTGTGTTCACTGGTTTTGGAGGCAGATCTGAAGTTGTACAGGAAAAGGCAGATGATCAAGCTGACAGTGTAGATTGAGGTATTGAGCCTGGTTTCAATGACGAATGGCAGATCTACAAATATTCCTTCACACACCCTTTCCACACCGACACACATGTCCCTCATGCTACTATGCTGTCTCTATATTCTCTTGTATTCCACATAACCTGACGTAGCACAACAATGACATCATGTCATCTAAAAATGTTCTTCCTTCCACTTCTTTTTGTAGCAAACCACTGTTCCTTTCATGCTTCCTCGTATTCTGCACCCTCCCTGCATACTTGCCTTGTATTCTCCATAGCCATTCATCTAGAATCCACAATAGACAAATCCCAAGAGCTATGTCTTTCATATGGGCACCAATGGAAACTAATTTAATACATCTAAAACATATTAATATTATAATGCAAATACAGCTCTTGGAGAAAAGCTCCTTCAAAAATATTTAAATCTCTGTTATTAAGGCAAATTAGCCTCTATCCCAAAAACAATATACAAGACAATCCTTTAATGACTTCCTAAGACCAGCAATCAAATTGTCAACAATGCACTTCAGTGAAATAAATGATTCTGGCTTTTGGAACACAGCCAACTATTTACAACAGTTTCAGCTTTAATTAAAAACAATTGTGGCTACAAGACAAAGAAACTGATTTAAATTTCAAAAATTGATGGCTTTTTAAACTATTTGAATTTTTTCCGTGGGAATGGAGATTTAATTTATTTTAAGTAGTGACTCGTAGGGTTTCCAAAAAGTAAAGCTTTTTTTTTGTTTATGCATAGTCTAATGTGAATGTCTTTTGTTTCTTTTCTGCATTTGGGGCAGGGGTTATCCCAGGTTTCATGATTGCTGTGTCTTGTGTGTTTCCTATATGTTGCGCTTGGATCTACAAACATTGTCAGGGGAGAGATTGAACTGTCCATCCCAGCACTTCAGTGAGGGCAGGCTACCAGCATCATTGTCCTATGTCACCATATCTGTGCAAGAATAACTGGAAACCTGGATAGGGTGGGAGTTTGGAATCAGGCCCTGATGGTTTCAAAGGGTTTCTGAGTCAACTTAACTGAGGCAAAGATTTCTGTCATGTTCTCCACACATTGCGCTTATCAGACATAGTGAGTATTCCCTTGCATAATCCTTACCGCTTTCATCCAGTGGAGAAGCTTCCTGGATTGAACATGTTTGAGCTGCAGAACGAGAAGACGCTTTGCTGGGGAATAGTCCAAACAATGTTTTTCCACATTGTTTTTGTGCGTGCTTCAGTGCTTCGTCTTTCAATTTCTCCCTCACCAGGTTACCCTTCTCCGTTTCGCACATGTGCTCAAACTCCACCTTATATTCCATGTCATGGTCATTATATTTGCATCGTAAACAGTGAATGATGAATAATACCATCAAAAATGAGACCAGCACCACACCACCGATGAGCTGTTATGGTGAGAGTAGAGAAATAAGAAGTTGAATGACACAATAACCCTTGGAAATGCACAATCCAAACAGCATTTCATTTCATTCAGCCATCTACCCACCCCTAAGCCCACACCTCAACCCATAGAATCCTTTATTGTTATAGAAAAGTGCTCTTTAGAAGTCTTCCCGGATAGCTCCTTCATCTTCCGCCCTCAAACTCCAAATGAGGTCTCTGTATCAGTTATGGAAGTTCTCAAGTTTATTGTTGCATCTAACCTGCTGCTTTATTGAAAGTCATTTCATGTGTTCTGGCCTGGATTTGAGTTCCCCGAAATTTACAAAGGCTGAGGGGTGATCTGATTATTGTCTTCATGACAATACAGCTAACTGCCAAGTTTGTACTTGGATTGATAGAAGCAAAAAGACATTTTCAGATAGCAGGCAGAGGCAGAGATAAGGAGTTTGCTCACATGCAGTTGAACAGTAGAAGAAGTTTGAATTGCAAACTACAGCAAACATTTTAAGAAATTACTCACTTGTGATGTAATGCAGTGGTGGTAGTGTCCGGTTGCACGGGGCTCCTCATTGCATTTCGACCCGCATTGAGTTTCATTTTTACCAATTAATTTTGAGCAGGAATAGTAATCACCATCCAGGAAGAGTAGAACAATCCATACAACTGCTGGAGTTGATGCTTGGAAAACCAACAGGAAAGTGGAACAGCACAGCTTCTTGTGTTTACAGTACCGTTTCATTAAATTATATTGTAGCATGAAACCAAGGATAAGCAACACAATTACGGGGACAACGAATGTTACTAAGATGTAGTAGAGGTTCAAATGTTGCTCACAGGGGCACTTTATCTCCTTTTCCATTAGGGTTTCAATTCCAAAAAGGAGTAGAGACATTGCAGTGTTCCCAGAGACTTGAGTTATAACCGATAAAGATTCAAGTGAGAGGTTATTGATCTTTGCTGTTACCGCTTTGTGCCAATCCATCTTATCAGCAATACCAACAACACACAACTGACTCAAACGCCTATGAATAAGCAGAGTTTATTGCTTGTTAATAGGAACTTATCACAGATTTGGCTGACACCTACTGAGAGCGTTCTTGAAGGGACAATTTGCATAATATGTGGTGAACTCTTCGTGTTCATATTGTTAACCCTTAGAGGATCAGAGTGTCTGT